>NC_067489.1:14912268-15237541 GCF_947179515.1 Apodemus sylvaticus
TATCACACACAAGGTACATAAAGAGAAGAAATAAAGCATCATACAAAATTATCTTGTATTTCCTAAACAACACATTGTAACTCGAAAAGATTTGGTGTTGCGTGTATGTCTAAGCATGTAGCCTCAAAAGAGAACGCACAGTAGAGTTTTCTCTCAAAAAAATATGTCACAATACGACGATATAAGGAAATCCCGCTTCTTGCGAAATTATCTTGTTTTTCTTAAACAAGACGTTGTAACTTGAAAAGCTTTGGTGTTGCGTGTATGTCTAAGCATTTAGCGTCAAAACAGAACGCACAGGAGAGTTTTCTCTCTAAAGAATATGTAAGAATACCACGTTATAAGGAAATACAGTGTTGCAGAGTAAAGACAAATACATACTTATTAGAAATACTTAAATTTTATGAGAAGAAAGAACGCATCATAAATTAGTATCTTGTATTTCCTAAACAACAAGTTGTAACTCGAAAAGATTTGGTGTTGTGTTTATGTCTAAATGTGTAGCCTCAAAAGAGAACCCGCAGGAAAGTTTTCTCTCGAAAAAATATGTCAGAATACCACGTTTTCAGAAAATCCAGTATCTTTCGAAAGTATCTTGTTTTTCCTAAACAACTTGTTGGAACTCGAAAAGCTTTGTTGTTGCGCTTTTGTCTATGCGTGCAGCCTCAAAAGAGAACGCACAGGACAGTTTTCTCTCAAAAGAATATGTAAGAATACCCCGTTATAAAGAAATACAGTGTTGCAGATTAAAGACAAATACGTACATATTGGAAATACTTAAACTTTACGAGAAGAAATAACACATCGTGCAAAATTATCTTGTTTTTTCTTAAATAACATGTTGTAACTCAAAAGGATTTTGTGTTGCGTGTATGTCTATGCTTGTAGCCTCAAAAGAGAACTCCCAGGAGAATTATATCTCCTAAAAATATGTCAGAATACCACGTTTTAAGGAAATCCCGCATCGTGCGAAATTATCTTGTTTTTCCTAAACAACACGAGGTAACTCGAAAAGCTTTGGTGTTCCATGTATGTCTAAGTGTGTAGCCTCAAAAGAGAACACACAGGAGAGTTTTCTCACGAAAGAATATGTAAGAATACCATGTTATAAGGAAATACAGTATTGCAGAGTAAAGACAAATACGTACGTATTGGAAATACTTAAACTTTACAAGAAGAATAACGCATCATGCAAAATTATCTTTTTTTTCCCCTAAACAACACGAGGTAACTCGAAAAGCTTTGGAGTCCCGTGTATGTCTAAGCATGTAGCCTCAAAATGGAACGCACAGGAGAGTTTTCTCTCTAAAGAATATGTAAGAATACCACGTTATAAGAAAATACAATATTGCAGAGTAAAGACAAATACGTACATACTGGAAATACTTAAACTTTACAAGAAGAAATAACGCATCGTGCAAAATTATCTTGTTTTTCCTAAACAACACATGGTAACTCGAAAAAATGTGGTGTTGCGTGTATGTCTAAGCATGTAGCCTCAAAAGAGAACGCACAGGAGAGTTTTCTCTTGAAAGAATATGTAAGAATACCACGTTACGAGGAAATACATTGTTGCAGAGTAAATACAAATACGTACATATTAGAAGTACTTAAACATTAAGAGAAAAAATAAAGCATCATAAAAAATTATCTTGTATTTCCTAAACAACACATTGTATCTCGAAAAGATTTGGTGTTGTGTTTATGTCTAAATGTGTAGCCTGAAAAGATAACCAACAGGAGAATTTTCTTTCGAAAAAATATGTCAGAATACCACGTTTTAAGGAAATTCTGCATCATGCGAAATTATCTTGTTTTTCCTAAACAACACGTTGTAACTCGAAAAGCTTTGGTGTAGCTTGTATGTCTCCGCGTTCCGCGTGTAGCCTCAAAAGAGAACACACAGGGGAGTTTTCTCTCCAAAAAATATGTCTAAATACCACGTTTTAAGGAAATCCTGCATCGTGCAAAATTATCTTTTTTTTCCTAAACAACATGTTGTAACTCGAAAACCTTTGGTGTTGCGTGAATGTCTAAGCGTGTTGTCTCAAAAGAGAATGGACAGGAGAGTTTTCTCTCGCAAGAAGATGTAAGAATAACATGTTACAAGGAAATACAGTTTCACAGAGTAAAGACAAATACTTACAAATTAGAAACACTTAAACTTTACAAGAAGAAATAATGCATGGTACAAAATTATCTTGTATTTCCTAAACAACAGGTTGTAACTTTAAAGAATTGAAGTGGCGTGTATGTCTAAGCGTGTAGCCTCAAAAGAGAATGCACAGGAGGGTTTTCACTCGAAAAAATATGTCAGAATACTACGTCTTAAGGAAATCCCGCTTCAAGCGAAATTATCTTGTTTTTCTTAAACAACAAGTTGTAACTCGAAAAGCTTTGGTATTGCGTGTATGTCTATGCGTGTAGCTTCAAAAGAGGATGCAGAGGAGAGTTTTCTCTCGAAAGAATACGTAAGAATACCACGTTATACGGAAATACAATGTTGCAGAGTAAAGACAAATACGTACGTATTAGAAAAACTTAAACTTTACAAGAAGAAATAACGCATCGTAAAAAAATATCTCGTATTTCCTAAACAACACGTTGTAACTCGAAAATATTTGGTGTTGTGTGTATGTGTAAATGAGTAGCCTCAAAAGAGAATGCACAGGAGAATTTTTTCTTGAAAAAATATGTCAGAATACCATGTTAGAAGGAAATCCTTCATCGTGCGAAATTATCTTGTTTTTCCTAAACAACATTTTTGACGCGAAATGTTTTTGAGACGTGTATGTCTAAGAGTGTAGCCTCAGAAGAGAACACACAGGAGAGTTTTCTCTCGAAAAAAAAATGTCAGAATACCACCTTAAAGAAAATCCCATATAGTGCGAAATTATCTTGTTTTTACTAAACAACTTGTTGTAACTTGAAAAGCTTTGGTGTTGCGTGTATGTCTAAGAGGGTAGCGTCAAAAGAGGATGCAGAGGAGAGTTTTCTCTCGAAAGAATACGTAAGAATACCACGTTATACAGAAATACAGTATTGCAGAGTAAAGACAAATACGTACATATTAGAAATACTTAAACTTTACAAGAAGAAATAACGCATCGGAAAAAATTATCTTGTATTTCCTAAACAACACGTTGTAACTTGAAAATATTTGGTGTTGTGTGTATGTGTAAATGGGTAGCCTCAAAAGAGAACCCACAGGAGAATTTTCTCTCGAAAAATTATGTCAGAATACCACGTTAGAAGGAAATCCTTCATCGTGCGAAATTATCTTGTTTTGCCTAAACAACACATTGGACTCGAAATGTTTTGTGAGGAGTGTATGTCAAAGCGTGTAGCCTCAAAAGAAAACGCACAGGAGAGTTTTCTCTCGAAAAAAAATGTCAGAATACCACGTTTAAGAAAATCCCATATAGTGCGATATTATCTTGTTTTTCCTAAACAACTTGTTGTAACTCAAAAAGCTTTGGTGTTGCGTTTTTTTCCTAAGCGTGCAGCCTCAAAAGAGAATGCACATGAAAGTTTTCTCTCGAAAGAATATGTAAGAATACCACGTTATAAAGAAATAAAGTGTTGCAGAGTAAAGACAAATATGTACATATTGGAAATACTTAAACTTTACGGGAGGAGATAAGGCATCATGCAAAACTATCTTGTTTTTCCTATACAAAACGTTGTAACTTTAAAAGCTTTGGTGTTGCGTGTATGTCTATGCGTGTAGCCTCAAAAGAGAACGCACAGGAGAGTTTTCTCTCGAAAGAATATGTAAGAATACCACGTTATAAGCAAATACAGTGTTGCAGAGTACAGACAAATACGTATGTATTAGAAGTACTTAAACTTTACAAGAAGAAATAACAAATCGTACAAAATTATCTTGTATATCCTAAACAACACGTTGTAACCTGAAAAGATTTGGTGTTGCTTGTAAGTCTAAAAGTGTAGCCTCAAAAGAGAACCCACAGGAGTATTTTCTCTCGAAAAAATGTCAGAATACAACATTTTAAGGAAATCCCGTTTCGTGCAAAATTATCTTGTTTTTCCTAAACAACACGTTGTAACTTGAAAAGCTTTGGTTTTGCGTGTATGTCTAAGCGTTTAGCCTCAAAAGAGAACGCACAGGGGAGTTTTCTCTCGAAAGAATATGTAAGAATACCACGTTATGAGGAAATACACTGTTGCAGAGTAAATACAAATACGTACTTATTAGAAATACTTAAAATTTACGAGAAGAAATAATGAATCGTGCAAAATTATCTTGTATTTCCTAAACTACACGTTGAAACTCCAAAAGATTTGGTGTTGCATGTATGTCTCAACGTGTAGCCTCAAAAGTGAACCCAGAGGAGTATTTTCTCTCGAAAAAATATGCCATAATATCATGTTTGAAGGAAATCCTTCATCGTGCGAAATTATCTTGTTTATCCTAAACCACACGTTGTAACTCGAAAAGCTTTGGTGTAGCTTGTATGTCTCAGCATGTAGCCTCAAAAGAGAACACACAGGAGAGTTTTCTCTCGAAAAATATGTCAGAATACCACGTTTTAAGGAAATCCTGGATTGTGTGAAATTATCTTTTTTTTTCCTAAAAAACTTGTTGTAACTCGAAAAGCTTTGGTGTTGCATTTTTGTCTAAGCGTGCAGCCTCAAAAGAGAATGCACAGGACAGTTTTATCTCAAAATAATATGTAAGAATACCACGCTATAAGGAAATACAGTGTTTCAGATTAAAGACAAATACATACATATTGGAAATACTTAAACTTTACGAGAAGAAATAACGCATCAAGCAAAATTATCTTGTTTTTCCTAAACAACACGTTGAAACTCGAATAGATTTTGTGTTACATGTATGTCTAAGCTGGTACCCTCAAAAGAGAATGCACAGGAGAGTTTTCTCTCAAAAAAATATGTCAGAATACCACGTTTTAAGGAAATCCCGCATCGTGCGAAATTATCTTTTTTTCCCTAAACAACAGGATGTAACTCGAAAAGCTTTGGTGTTGCGTGTATGTCTAAGCGTGTAGCCTCAAAAGAGAACGCACAGTATAGTTTTCTCTCGAAAGAATATGTAAGAAAACCACGTTACAAGGAAAAACAGTTTTGCAGAATAAAGACAAATACGTACATATTAGAAATACTTAAACTTACGAGAAGAAATAAAGCATCGTACAAAATTATCTAGTGTTTCCTAAACAACACGTTGTAACTCGAAAAGATTTGTTGTGGCGTGGATGTCTAAGCGTGTAGCCTCAAAAGAGAGCGCACAGGAGAGTTTTCTCTAGAAAGAATATGTACGAATACCACGTTACAAGGAAATACAGTGTTGTAGATTAAAGACAAATAAATACTTATTAGAAATACTTAAACATAAAGAGAAGAAATAAAGCATCATACAAAATTATCTTGTATTTCCTAAACAACACGTTGTAACTGGAAAAGATTTGGTGTTGCATGTATGTCTAAGCACGTAGCCTCAAAAGAGAAGGCACAGTGAGTTTTCTCTCGAAAAAATATGTCACAATACGACGATATAAGGAAATCCCACTTCTTGCGAAATTATCTTGTTTTTCTTAAACAAGACGTTGTAACTCGAAAAGCTTTGGTGTCGCGTGTATGTCTAAGCATTTAGACTCAAAACAGAGCACACAGGTGAGTTTTCTCTCTAAAGAATATGTAAGAATACCACGTTATAAAGAAATACAGTGTTGCAGAGTAAAGACAAATACATACTTATTAGAAATACTTAAATTTTATGAGAAGAAATAACGCATCGTAAAATAGTATCTTGTATTTCCTAAACAACACGTTGTAACTCGAAAAGATTTGGTGTTGTGTTTATGTCTAAATGTGTAGCCTCAAAAGAGAACCCACAGGAGAATTTTCTCTCGAAAAAATAAGTCAGAATACCACGTTTTCAGAAAATTCAGTATCTTTCGAAAGTATCTTGTTTTTCCTAAACAACTTGTTGGAACTCGAAAAGCTTTGTTGTTGCGTTTTTGTCTATGCGTGCAGCCTCAAAAGAGAATGCACAGGACAGTTTTCTCTCAAAAGAATATGTAGGAATACCCTGTTATAAGGAAATACAGTGTTGCAGATTAAAGACAAATACGTACATATTGGAAATACTTAAACTTTACGAGAAGAAATAACACATCGTGCAAAATTATCTTGTTTTTTCTTAAATAACATGTTGTAACTCAAAAGGATTTTGTGTTGCGTTTATGTCTATGCTTGTAGCCTCAAAAGAGAACGCCCAGGTGAGTTATATCTCCTAAAAATATGTCAGAATACCACGTTTTAAGGAAATCCTGCATCGTGCGAAATTATCTTGTTTTTCCTAAACAACACGAGGTAACTCGAAAAGCTTTGGTGTTCCATGTATGTCTAAGTGTGTAGCCTCAAAAGAGAATGCACAGGAGAGTTTTCTCACGAAAGAATATGTAAGAATACCATGTTATAAGGAAATACAGTATTGCAGAGTAAAGACAAATACGTACGTATTGGAAATACTTAAACTTTACAAGAAGAATAACGCATCGTGCAAAATTAACTTTTTTTTTCCTAAACAACACGAGGTAACTCGAAAAGCTTTGGTGTTCCGTGTATGTCTAAGCATGTTGCCTCAAAAGGGAACGCACAGGAGAGTTTTCTCTCTAAAGAATATGTAAGAATACCACGTTATAAGGAAATACAGTATTGCAGAGTAAAGACAAATACGTACATACTGGAAATACTTAAACTTTACAAGAAGAAATAACGCATCGTGCAAAACTATCTTGGTTTTCCTAAACAACACATGGTAACTCGAAAAAATGTGGTGTTGCGTGTATGTCTAAGCATGTAGCCTCAAAAGAGAATGCACAGGAGTGTTTTCACTCGAAAAAATATATCAGAATACTACGTTTTAAGGAAATCCTGCACCATGCGAAATTATCTTGTTTTTCCTAAACAGCACGTTGTAACTCGAAAAGCTTTGGTGTAGCTTGTATGTCTCAGCGTGTAGCCTCAAAAGAGAACACACAGGAGAGTTTTCTCTCCAAAAAATATGTCTAAATACCACGTTTTAAGGAAATCCTGCATCGTGCGAAATTATCTTTTTTTTCCTAAACAACTTGTTGTAACACGAAAAGCTTTGGTGCTGTGTTTTTGTCTAAGCGTGCAGCCTCACAAGAGAATGCACAGGAGAGTTTTCTCTCGCAAGAATATGTAAGAATACCACGTTACAAGGAAATACAGTTTTGCAGAGTAAAGACAAATACGTACAAATTAGAAACACTTAAACTTTACGAGAAGAAATAACGCATGGTACAAAATTATCTTGTATTTCCTAAACAACAGGTTGTAACTTGAAAAGAATTGAAGTGGCGTGTATGTCTAAGTGTGTAGCCTCAAAAGAGAATGCACAGGAGTGTTTTCACTTGAAAAAATATGTCAGAATACTACGTTTTAAGGAAATCCCGCTTCGTGCGAAATTATCTTGTTTTTCTTAAACAACAGGTTGTAACTCGAAAAGCTTTTGTGTTGCGTGTATGTCTAAGAGTGTAGCGTCAAAAGAGGATGCAGAAGAGAGTTTTCTCTCGAAAGAATATGTAAGAATACCACGTTATACGGTAATACAGTGTTGCAGAGTAAAGACAAATACGTACATATTAGAAATACTTAAACTTTACAAGAAGAAATAACGCATCGTAAAAAATTATCTTGTATTTCCTAAACAACACGTTGTAACTCGAAAATATTTGGTGTTGTGTGTATGTGTAAATGGGTAGCCTCAAAAGAGAACCCACAGGAGAATTTTCTCTCGAAAAATTATGTCAGAATACCACGTTAGACGGAAATCCTTCATCTTGCTAAATTATCTTGTTTTGCCTAAACAACACGTTGGACACGAAATGTTTTGTGAGGAATGTATGTCAAAGCGAGTAGCCTCAAAAGAGAACGCACAGGAGAGTTTTCTCTCGAAAAAAATGTCAGAATACCACGTTTAAGAAAATCCCACATAGTGCGATATTATCTTGTTTTTCCTAAACAACTTGTTGTAACTTAAAAATCTTTGGTGTTGCGTTTTTTCCTAAGTGTGCAGCCTCAAAAGAGAACGCACACGAAATTTTCTCTCGAAAGAATATGTAAGAATACCACGTTATAAAGAAATAAAGTGTTGCAGAGTAAAGACAAATATGTACGTATTGGAAATACTTAAACTTTACGAGAGGAAATAACGCATCATGCAAAATTATCTTGTTTTTCCTATACAACACGTTGTAACTTGAAAAGCTTTGGTGTTGCGTGTATGTCTATGCGTGTAGCCTCAAAAGAGAACGCACAGGAGAGTTTTCTCTCGAAGGAATATGTAAGAATACCACGTTATAAGCAAATACAGTGTTGCAGAGTACAGACAAATACATACATATTAGAAGTACTTAAACTTTACAAGAAGAAATAACAAATCGTACAAAATTATCTTGTATATCCTAAACAACACGTTGTAACCTGAAAAGATTTGGTGTTGCTTGCAAGTCTAAAAGTGTAGCCTCAAAAGAGAACCCACAGAAGAATTTTCTCTCGAAAAAATATGTCAGAATACAACATTTTAAGGAAATCCCATTTCGTGCAAAATTATCTTGTTTTTCCTAAAAAACACGTTGTAACTCGAAAAGCTTTGGTTTTGCGTGTATGTCTACGCATTTAGCCTCAAAAGAGAACGCACAGGAGAGTTTTCTCTCGAAAGAATATGTAAGAATACCACGTATGAGGAAATACAGTGTTGCAGAGTAAAGACAAATACGTACTTATTAGAAATACTTGAAATTTACGAGAAGAAATAATGAATCGTGCAAAATTATCTTGTATTTCCTAAACTCCATGTTGAAACTCTAAAAGATTTGGTGTTGCATGTATGTCTCAACGTGTAGCCTCAAAAGTGAACCCAGAGGAGTATTTTCTCTCGAAAAAATATGTCATAATATCACGTTTGAAGGAAATCCTTCGTCGTGTGAAATTATCTTGTTTTTCCTAAACAACACGTTGTAACTCGAAAAGCTTTGGTGTAGCTTGTATGTCTCAGCGTGTAGCCTCAAAAGAGAACACACAGGAGAGTTTTCTCTCGAAAAATATGTCAGAATACCACGTTTTAAGGAAAGCCTGGATTGTGTGAAATTATCTTTTTTTTTCCTAAAAAACTTGTTGTAACTCGAAAAGCTTGGGTGTTGCGTTTTTGTCTAAGCGTGCAGCCTCAAAAGAGAACGCACAGGACAGTTTTATCTCAAAATAATATGTAAGAATACCACGTTATAAGGAAATACAGTGTTTCAGATTAAAGACAAATACATACATATTGGAAATACTTAAACTTTACGAGAAGAAATAACGCATCAAGCAAAATTATCTTGTTTTTCCTAAACAACACGTTGAAACTCGAAAAGATTTTGTGTTACATGTATGTCTAAGCTGGTACCCTCAAAAGAGAATGCACAGGAGAGTTTTCTCTCGAAAAAATATGCCAGAATACCACGTTTTAAGGAAATCCTGCATCGTGCAAAATTATCTTTTTTTTCCTAAACAACAGGATGTAACTCGAAAAGCTTTGGTGTTGCGTGTATGTCTAAGCGTGTAGCCTCAAAAGAGAACGCACAGTATAGTTTTCTCTCGAAAGAATATGTAAGAAAACCACGTTACAAGGAAAAACAGTTTTGCAGAATAAAGACAAATACGTACATATTAGAAATACTTAAACTTACGAGAAGAAATAACGCATCGTACAAAATTACCTAGTATTTCCTAAACAACACGTTGCAACTCGAAAAGATTTGTTGTGGCGTGGATGTCTAAGCGTGTAGCCTCAAAAGAGAGCGCACAGGAGAGTTTTCTCTCGAAAGAATATGTAAGAATACCAAGTTACAAGGAAATACAGTGTTGTAGATTAAAGACAAATAAATACTTATTAGAAATACTTAAACATAAAGAGAAGAAATAAAGCATCATACAAAATTATCTTGTATTTCCCAAACAACACGTTGTAACTCGAAAAGATTTGGTGTTGCGTGTATGTCTAAGCATGTAGCCTCAAAAGAGAACGAAGAGTAGAGTTTTCTCTCAAAAAAATATGTCACAATACGACGATATAAGGAAATCCCGCTTCTTGCGAAATTATCTTGTTTTTCTTAAACAAGACGTTGTAACTCGAAAAGCTTTGGTGTTGCGTGTATGTCTAAGCATGTAGCCTCAAAACAGAATGCACAGGAGAGTTTTCTCTCTAAAGAATATGTAAGAATACCACGTTATAAGGAAATACAGTGTTGCAGAGTAAAGACAAATACATACTTATTAGAAATACTTAAATTTTATGAGAAGAAATAACGCATCGTAAAATAGTATCTTGTATTTCCTAAACGACACGTTGTAACTCGAAAAGATTTGGTGTTGTGTTTATGTCTAAATGTGTAGCCTCAAAAGAGAACCCACAGGAGAATTTTCTCTCGAAAAAATATGTCAGAATACCAGGTTTTCAGAAGATCCAGTATCGTTCGAAAGTATCTTGTTTTTCCTAAACAACTTGTTGGAACTCAAAAAGATTTGTTGTTGCATTTTTGTCTATGCGTGCAGCCTCAAAAGAGAATGCACAGGACAGTTTTCTCTCAAAAGAATATGTAAGAATACCCCGTTATAAGGAAATACAGTGTTGCAGATTAAAGACAAATACGTACATATTGGAAATACTTAAACTTTACGAGAAGAAATAACACATCGTGCAAAATTATCTTGTTTTTTCTTAAATAACATGTTGTAACTCAAAAGGATTTTGTGTTGCGTGTATGTCTATGTTTGTAGCCTCAAAAGAGAAAGCCCAGGAGAGTTATATCTCCTAAAAATATGTCAGAATACCACGTTTTAAGGAAATCCCGCATCGTGCGAAATTATCTTGTTTTTCCTAAACAACACGAGGTAACTCGAAAAGCTTTGGTGTTCCATGTATGTCTAAGTGTGTAGCCTCAAAAGAGATCGCACAGGAGAGTTTTCTCACGAAAGAATATGTAAGAATACCATGTTATAAGGAAATACAGTATTGTAGAGTAAAGACAAATACATACGTATTGGAAATACTTAAACTTTACAAGAAGAATAACGCATCGTGCAAAATTATCTTTTTTTTCCTAAACAACACGAGGTAACTCGAAAAGCTTTGGTGTTCCGTGTATGTCTAAGCATGTTGCCTCAAAAGGGAACGCACAGGAGAGTTTTCTCTCTAAAGAATATGTAAGAATACCACGTTATAAGGAAATACAGTATTGCAGAGTAAAGACAAATACGTACATACTGGAAATACTTAAACTTTACAAGAAGAAATAACGCATCGTGCAAAATTATCTTGGTTTTCCTAAACAACACATGGTAACTCGAAAAAATGTGGTGTTGCATGTATGTCTAAGCATGTAGCCTCAAAAGAGAATGCACAGGAGTGTTTTCACTCGAAAAAATATATCAGAATACTAGGTTTTAAGGAAATCCTGCACCATGCGAAATTATCTTGTTTTTCCTAAACAGCACGTTGTAACTCGAAAAGCTTTGGTGTAGCTTGTATGTCTCAGCGTGTAGCCTCAAAAGAGAACACACAGGAGAGTTTTCTCTCCAAAAAATATGTCTAAATACCACGTTTTAAGGAAATCCTGCATCGTGCGAAATTATCTTTTTTATCCTAAACAACTTGTTGTAACACGAAAAGCTTTGGTGTTGCGTTTTTGTCTAAGCATGCAGCCTCACAAGAGAATGCACAGGAGAGTTTTCTCTCGCAAGAATATGTAAGAATACCACGTTACAAGGAAATACAGTTTTGCAGAGTAAAGACAAATACGTACAAATTAGAAACACTTAAACTTTACGAGAAGAAATAACGCATGGTACAAAATTATCTTGTATTTCCTAAACAACAGGTTGTAACTTGAAAAGAATTGAAGTGGCGTGTATGTCTACGCGTGTAGCCTCAAAAGAGAATGCACAGGAGTGTTTTCACTCGAAAAAATATGTCAGAATACTACGTTTTAAGGAAATCCCGCTTCGTGCGAAATTATCTTGTTTTTCTTAAACAACAGGTTGTAACTCGAAAAGCTTTGGTGTTGCGTGTATATCTAAGAGTGTAACGTCAAAAGAAGATGCAGCGGAGAGTTTTCTCTCGAAAGAATACGTAAGAATACCACGTTATACGGAAATACAGTGTTGTAGAGTAAAGACAAATACGTACATGTTAGAAATACTTAAACTTTACAAGAAGAAATAACGCATCGTAAAAAATTATCTTGTATTTCCTAAACAACATGTTGTAACTCGAAAATATTTGGTGTTGTGTGTATGTGTAAATGGGTAGCCTCAAAAGAGAACCCACAGGAGAATTTTCTCTCGAAAAATTATGTCAGAATACCACGTTAGAAGGAAATCCTTCATTGTGCAAAATTATCTTGTTTTGCCTAAACAACACGTTGGACTCGAAATGTTTTGTGAGGAGTGTATGTCAAAGCGTGTAGCCTCAAAAGAGAACGCACAGGAGAGTTATCTCTCCAAAAAAAATGTCAGAATACCACGTTTAAGAAAATCCCATATAGTGCGATATTATCTTGTTTTTCCTAAACAACTTGCTGTAATTCAAAAAGCTTTGGTGTTGCGTTTTTTCCTAAGCGTGCAGCCTCAAAAGAGAACGCACACGAAAGTTTTCTCTCGAAAGAATATGTAAGAATACCACGTTATAAAGAAATAAAGTGTTGCAGAGTAAAGACAAATATGTACGTATTGGAAATACTTAAACTTTACGAGAGGAAATAACGCATCATGCAAAATTATCTTGTTTTTCCTAAACAACACATTGTAACTTGAAAAGCTTTGGTGTTGCGTGTATGTCTATGCGTGTAGCCTCAAAAGAGAACGCACAGAAGAGTTTTCTCTCGAAAGAATATGTAAGAATACCACGTTATAAGCAAATACAGTGTTGCAGAGTACAGACAAATATGTACGTATTAGAAGTACTTAAACTTTACAAGAAGAAATAACAAATCGTACAAAATTATCTTGTATATCCTAAACAACACGTTGTAACCTGAAAAGATTTGGTGTTGCTTGCAAGTCTAAAAGTGTAGCCTCAAAAGAGAACCCACAGGAGAATTTTCTCTCGAAAAAATATGTCAGAATACAACATTTTAAGGAAATCCCATTTCGTGCAAAATTATCTTGTTTTTCCTAAACAACACGTTGTAACTCGAAAAGCTTTGGTTTTGCGTGTATGTCTACGCGTTTAGCCTCAAAAGAGAACGCACAGAAGAGTTTTCTCTCGAAAGAATATGTAAGAATACCACGTATGAGGAAATACAGTGTTGCAGAGTAAAGACAAATACGTACTTATTAGAAATACTTGAAATTTACGAGAAGAAATAATGAATCGTGCAAAATTATCTTGTATTTCCTAAACTCCATGTTGAAACTCTAAAAGATTTGGTGTTGCATGTATGTCTCAACGTGTAGCCTCAAAAGTGAACCCAGAGGAGTATTTTCTCTCGAAAAAATATGTCATAATATCACGTTTGAAGGAAATCCTTCATCGTGCGAAATTATCTTGTTTTTCCTAAACAACACGTTGTAACTCGAAAAGCTTTGGTGTAGCTTGTATGTCTCAGCGTGTAGCCTCAAAAGAGAACACACAGGAGAGTTTTCTCTCGAAAAATATGTCAGAATACCACGTTTTAAGGAAAGCCTGGATTGTGTGAAATTATCTTTTTTTTTCCTAAAAAACTTGTTGTAACTCGAAAAGCTTGGGTGTTGCGTTTTTGTCTAAGCGTGCAGCCTCAAAAGAGAACGCACAGGACAGTTTTATCTCAAAATAATATGTAAGAATACCACGTTATAAGGAAATACAGTGTTTCAGATTAAAGACAAATACATACATATTGGAAATACTTAAACTTTACGAGAAGAAATAACGCATTAAGCAAAATTATCTTGTTTTTCCTAAACAACACGTTGAAACTCGAATAGATTTTGTGTTACATGTATGTCTAAGCTGGTACCCTCAAAAGAGAATGCACAGGAGAGTTTTCTCTCGAAAAAATATGCCAGAATACCACGTTTTAAGGAAATCCTGCATCGTGCAAAATTATCTTTTTTTCCTAAACAACAGGATGTAACTCGAAAAGCTTTGGTGTTGCGTGTATGTCTAAGCGTGTAGCCTCAAAAGAGAACGCACAGTATAGTTTTCTCTCGAAAGAATATGTAAGAAAACCACGTTACAAGGAAAAACAGTTTTGCAGAATAAAGACAAATACGTACATATTAGAAATACTTAAACTTACGAGAAGAAATAACGCATCGTACAAAATTACCTAGTATTTCCTAAACAACACGTTGCAACTCGAAAAGATTTGTTGTGGCGTGGATGTCTAAGCGTGTAGCCTCAAAAGAGAGCGCACAGGAGAGTTTTCTCTCGAAAGAATATGTAAGAATACCAAGTTACAAGGAAATACAGTGTTGTAGATTAAAGACAAATAAATACTTATTAGAAATACTTAAACATAAAGAGAAGAAATAAAGCATCATACAAAATTATCTTGTATTTCCCAAACAACACGTTGTAACTCGAAAAGATTTGGTGTTGCATGTATGCCTAAGCATGTAGCCTCAAAAGAGAACGCAGAGTAGAGTTTTCTCTCAAAAAAAATATCACAATACGACGATATAAGGAAATCCCGCTTCTTGCGAAATTATCTTGTTTTTGTTAAACAAGACGTTGTAACTCGAAAAGCTTTGGTGTTGCGTGTATGTCTAAGCGTGTAGCCTCAAAACAGAACGCACAGGAGAGTTTTCTCTCTAAAGAATATGTAAGAATACCACGTTATAAGGAAATACAGTGTTGCAGAGTAAAGACAAATACATACTTATTAGAAATACTTAAATTTTATGAGAAGAAATAACGCATCGTAAAATAGTATCTTGTATTTCCTAAACAACACGTTGTAACTCGAAAAGATTTGGTGTTGTGTTTATGTCTAAATGTGTAGCCTCAAAAGAGAACCCACAGGAGAATTTTCTCTCGAAAAAATATGTCAGAATACCAGGTTTTCAGAAGATCCAGTATCGTTCGAAAGTATCTTGTTTTTCCTAAACAACTTGTTGGAACTCAAAAAATTTGTTGTTGCGTTTTTGTCTATGCGTGCAGCCTCAAAAGAGAATGCACAGGACAGTTTTCTCTCAAAAGAATATGTAAGAATACCCCGTTATAAGGAAATACAGTGTTGCAGATTAAAGACAAATACGTACATATTGGAAATACTTAAACTTTACGAGAAGAAATAACACATCGTGCAAAATTATCTTGTTTTTTCTTAAATAACATGTTGTAACTCAAAAGGATTTTGTGTTGCGTGTATGTCTATGCTTGTAGCCTCAAAAGAGAAAGCCCAGGAGAGTTACATCTCCTAAAAATATGTCAGAATACCACGTTTTAAGGAAATCCCGCATCGTGCGAAATTATCTTGTTTTTCCTAAACAACACGAGGTAACTCGAAAAGCTTTGGTGTTCCATGTATGTCTAAGTGTGTAGCCTCAAAAGAGATCGCACAGGAGAGTTTTCTCACGAAAGAATATGTAAGAATACCATGTTATAAGGAAATACAGTATTGTAGAGTAAAGACAAATACGTACCTATTGGAAATACTTAAACTTTACAAGAAGAATAACGCATCGTGCAAAATTATCTTTTTTTTCCTAAACAACACGAGGTAACTTGAAAAGCTTTGGTATTCCGTGTATGTCTAAGCATGTTGCCTCAAAAGGGAACGCACAGGAGAGTTTTCTCTCTAAAGAATATGTAAGAATACCACGTTATAAGGAAATACAGTATTACAGAGTAAAGACAAATACGTACATACTGGAAATACTTAAACTTTACAAGAAGAAATAACGCATCGTGCAAAATTATCTTGGTTTTCCTAAACAACACATGGCAACTCGAAAAAATGTGGTGTTGCATGTATGTCTAAGCATGTAGCCTCAAAAGAGAATGCACAGGAGTGTTTTCACTCGAAAAAATATATCAGAATACTAGGTTTTAAGGAAATCCTGCACCATGCGAAATTATCTTGTTTTTCCTAAACAGCACGTTGTAACTCGAAAAGCTTTGGTGTAGCTTGTATGTCTCAGCGTGTAGCCTCAAAAGAGAACACACAGGAGAGTTTTCTCTCCAAAAAATATGTCTAAATACCACGTTTTAAGGAAATCCTGCATCGTGCGAAATTATCTTTTTTTTCCTAAACAACTTGTTGTAACACGAAAAGCTTTGGTGTTGCGTTTTTGTCTAAGCATGCAGCCTCACAAGAGAATGCACAGGAGAGTTTTCTCTCGCAAGAATATGTAAGAATACCACGTTACAAGGAAATACAGTTTTGCAGAGTAAAGACAAATACGTACAAATTAGAAACACTTAAACTTTACGAGAAGAAATAACGCATGGTACAAAATTATCTTGTATTTCCTAAACAACAGGTTGTAACTTGAAAAGAATTGAAGTGGCGTGTATGTCTACGCGTGTAGCCTCAAAAGAGAATGCACAGGAGTGTTTTCACTCGAAAAAATATGTCAGAATACTACGTTTTAAGGAAATCCCGCTTCGTGCGAAATTATCTTGTTTTTCTTAAACAACAGGTTGTAACTCGAAAAGCTTTGGTGTTGCGTGTATATCTAAGAGTGTAACGTCAAAAGAAGATGCTGCGGAGAGTTTTCTCTCGAAAGAATACGTAAGAATACCACGTTATACGGAAATACAGTGTTGTAGAGTAAAGACAAATACGTACATGTTAGAAATACTTAAACTTTACAAGAAGAAATAACGCATCGTAAAAAATTATCTTGTATTTCCTAAACAACACGTTGTAACTCGAAAATATTTGGTGTTGTGTGTATGTGTAAATGGGTAGCCTCAAAAGAGAACCCACAGGAGAATTTTCTCTCGAAAAATTATGTCAGAATACCACGTTAGAAGGAAATCCTTCATTGTGCAAAATTATCTTGTTTTGCCTAAACAACACGTTGGACTCGAAATGTTTTGTGAGGAGTGTATGTCAAAGCGTGTAGCCTCAAAAGAGAACGCACAGGAGAGTTATCTCTCCAAAAAAAATGTCAGAATACCACGTTTAAGAAAATCCCATATAGTGCGATATTATCTTGTTTTTCCTAAACAACTTGCTGTAATTCAAAAAGCTTTGGTGTTGCGTTTTTTCCTAAGCGTGCAGCCTCAAAAGAGAACGCACACGAAAGTTTTCTCTCGAAAGAATATGTAAGAATACCACGTTATAAAGAAATAAAGTGTTGCAGAGTAAAGACAAATATGTACGTATTGGAAATACTTAAACTTTACGAGAGGAAATAACGCATCATGCAAAATTATCTTGTTTTTCCTAAACAACACATTGTAACTTGAAAAGCTTTGGTGTTGCGTGTATGTCTATGCGTGTAGCCTCAAAAGAGAACGCACAGAAGAGTTTTCTCTCGAAAGAATATGTAAGAATACCACGTTATAAGCAAATACAGTGTTGCAGAGTACAGACAAATATGTACGTATTAGAAGTACTTAAACTTTACAAGAAGAAATAACAAATCGTACAAAATTATCTTGTATATCCTAAACAACACGTTGTAACCTGAAAAGATTTGGTGTTGCTTGTAAGTCTAAAAGTGTAGCCTCAAAAGAGAACCCACAGGAGAATTTTCTCTCGAAAAATTTGTCAGAATACACCATTTTAAGGAAATCCCATTTCGTGCAAAATTATCTTGTTTTTCGTAAACAACACGTTGTAACTCGAAAAGCTTTGGTTTTGCGTGTATGTCTAAGTGTTTAGCCTCAAAAGAGAACGCCTAGGAGAGTTTTCTCTCGAAAGAATATGTAAGAATACCACGTTATGAGGAAATACACTGTTGCAGAGTAAAGACAAATACGTACTTATTAGAAATACTTAAAATTTACGAGAAGAAATAATGCATCGTGCAAAATTATCTTGTATTTCCTAAACTACACGTTGAAACTCCAAAAGATTTGGTGTTGCATGTATGTCTCAACGTGTAGCCTCAAAAGTGAACCCAGAGGAGTATTTTCTCTCGAAAAAATATGTCATAATATCACGTTTGAAGGAAATCCTTCATCGTGCGAAATTATCTTGTTTTTCCTAAACCACACGTTGTAACTCGAAAAGCTTTGGTGTAGCTTGTATGTCTCAGCGTGTAGCATCAAAAGAGACCACACAGGAGAGTTTTCTCTCGAAAAATATGTCAGAATACCACGTTTTAAGGAAATCCTGGATTTTGTGAAATTATCTTTTTTTTCCTAAAAAAACTTGTTGTAACTCGAAAAGCTTTGGTGTTGCGTTTTTGTCTAAGCGTGCAGCCTCAAAAGAGAACGCACAGGACAGTTTTATCTCAAAATAATATGTAAGAATGCCACGTTATAAGGAAATACAGTGTTTCAGATTAAAGACAAATACATACATATTGGAAATACTTAAACTTTACGAGAAGAAATAACGCATCAAGCAAAATTATCTTGTTTTTCCTAAACAACACGTAGAAACTCGAAAAGATTTTGTGTTACATGTATGTCTAAGCTGGTACCCTCAAAAGAGAATGCACAGGAGAGTTTTCTCTCGAAAAAATATGTCAGAATACCACGTTTTAAGGAAATCCCGCATCGTGCGAAATTATCTTTTTTTTTCCTAAACAACAGGATGTAACTCGAAAAGCTTTGGTGTTGCGTGTATGTCTAAGCGTGTAGCCTCAAAAGAGAACGCACAGTATAGTTTTCTCTCGAAAGAATATGTAAGAAAACCACGTTACAAGGAAAAACAGTTTTGCAGAATAAAGACAAATACGTACATATTAGAAATACTTAAACTTACGAGAAGAAATAACGCATCGTACAAAATTACCTAGTATTTCCTAAACAACACGTTGCAACTCGAAAAGATTTATTGTGGCGTGGATGTCTAAGCGTGTAGCCTCAAAAGAGAGCGCACAGGAGAGTTTTCTCTCGAAAGAATATGTAAGAATCCCAAGTTACAAGGAAATACAGTGTTGAAGATTAAAGACAAATACTTATTAGAAATACTTAAACATAAAGAGAAGAAATAAAGCATCATACAAAATTATCTTGTATTTCCTAAACAACACGTTGTAACTCGAAAAGATTTGGTGTTGCTTGTATGTCTAAGCATGTAGCCTCAAAAGAGAACGCACAGTAGAGTTTTCTCTTGAAAAAATATGTCACAATACGACGATATAAGAAAATCCCGCTTCTTGCGAAATTATCTTGTTTTTCTTAAACAAGACGTTGTAACTCGAAAAGCTTTGGTGTTGCGTGTATGTCTAAGCGTGTAGCCTCAAAACAGAACGCACAGGAGAGTTTTCTCTCTAAAGAATATGTAAGAATACCACGTTAAAAGGAAATACAGTGTTGCAGAGTAAAGACAAATACATACTTATTAGAAATACTTAAATTTTATGAGAAGAAATAACGCATCGTAAAATAGTATCTTGTATTTCCTAAACAACACGTTGTAACTTGAAAACATTTGGTGTTGTGTTTATGTCTAAATGTGTAGCCTCAAAAGAGAACCCACAGGAGAATTTTCTCTCGGAAAAATATGTCAGAATACCACGTTTTCAGAAAATCCAGTATCGTTCGAAAGTATCTTGTTTTTCCTAAACAACTTGTTGGAACTCGAAAAGATTAGTTGTTGCGTTTTTGTCTATTCGTGCAGCCTCAAAAGAGAACGCACAGGACAGTTTTCTGTCAAAAGAATATGTAAGAATACCCCGTTATAAGGAAATACAGTGTTGCAGATTAAAGACAAATACGTACATATTGGAAATACTTAAACTTTACGAGAAGAAATAACACATGGTGCAAAATTATCTTGTTTTTTCTTAAATAACATGATGTAACTCAAAAGGATTTTGTGTTGCGTGTATGTCTATGCTTGTAGCCTCAAAAGAGAAAGCCCAGGAGAGTTATATCTCCTAAAAATATGTCAGAATACCACGTTTTAAGGAAATCCCGCATCGTGCGAAATTATCTTGTTTTTCCTAAACAACACGAGTAACTCGAAAAGCTTTGGTGTTCCATGTATGTCTAAGTGTGTAGCCTCAAAAGAGAACGCACAGGAGAGTTTTCTCACGAAAGAATAAGTAAGAATACCATGTTATAAGGAAATACAGTATTGCAGAGTAAAGACAAATACGTACGTATTGGAAATACTTAAACTTTACAAGAAGAATAACGCATCGTGCAAAATTATCATTTTTTTCCTAAACAACACGAGGTAACTCGAAAAGCTTTGGTGTTCCGTGTATGTCTAAGCATGTTGCCTCAAAAGGGAACGCACAGGAGAGTTTTCTCTCTAAAGAATATGTAAGAATACCACGTTATAAGGAAATACAGTATTGCAGAGTAAAGACAAATACGTACATACTGGAAATACTTAAACTTTACAAGAAGAAATAACGCATCGTGCAAAATTATCTTGGTTTTCCTAAACAACACATGGTAACTCGAAAAAATGTGGTGTTGCGTGTATGTCTAAGCATGTAGCCTCAAAAGAGAATGCACAGGAGTGTTTTCACTCGAAAAAATATGTCAGAATACTACGTTTTAAGGAAATCTTGCATCATGCGAAATTATCTTGTTTTTCCTAAACAACACGTTGTAACTCGAAAAGCTTTGGTGTAGTTTGTATGTCTCAGCGTGTAGCCTCAAAAGAGAACACACGGGAGAGTTTTCTCTCCAAAAAATATGTCTAAATACCACGTTTTAAGGAAATCCTGCATCGTGCGAAATTATCTTTGTTTTCCTAAACAACTTGTTGTAACACGAAAAACTTTGGTGTTGCGTTTTTGTCTAAGCGTGCAGCCTCACAAGAGAATGCACAGGAGAGTTTTCTCTCGCAAGAATATGTAAGAATACCACGTTACAAGGAAATACAGTTCTGCAGAGTAAAGACAAATACGTACAAATTAGAAACACTTAAACTTTACGAGAAGAAATAACGCATGGTACAAAATTATCTTGTATTTCCTAAATAACAGGTTGTAACTTGAAAAGAATTGAAGTGGTGTGTATGTCTAAGTGTGTAGCCTCAAAGAGAATGCACAGAAGTGTTTTCACTCGAAAAAATATGTCAGAATACTACGTTTTAAGGAAATCCTGCTTCGTGCGAAAAGCTTTGGTGTTGCGTGTATATCTAAGAGTGTAACGTCAAAAGATGATGCAGAGGAGAGTGTTCTCTCTAAAGAATACGTAAGAATACCACGTTATACGGAAATACAGTGTTGCAAAGTAAGACAAATACGTACATATTAGAAATACTTAAACTTTACAAGAAGAAATAACGCATCGTAAAAAATTATCTTGTATTTCCTAAACAACACGTTGTAACTCGAAAATATTTGGTGTTGTGTGTATGTGTAAATGGGTAGCCTCAAAAGAGAACCCACAGGAGAATACTTAAGCTTTACAAGAAGAATAACGCATTGTGCAAAATTATCTTTTTTTTCCCTAAACAACAGGAGGTAACTCGAAAAGCTTTGGTGTCCCGTGTATGTGTAAGCATGTAGCCTCAAAAGGGAACGCACACGAGAATTTTCTCTCTAAAGAATATGTAAGAATACCACGTTATAAGGAAATACAGTTTTGCAGAGTAAAGACAAATACGTACATACTGGAAATACTTAAACTTTACAAGAAGAAATAACGCATCGTGCAAAATTATCTTGTTTTTCCTAAACAACACATGGTAACTCGAAAAAATGTGGTGTTGCGTGTATTTTTAAGCATGTAGCCTCAAAAGAGAACGCACAGGAGAGTTATCTCTCGAAAGAATATGTAAGAATACCACGTTACAAGGAAATACATTGTTGCAGAGTAAAGACAAATACTTACATATTAGACGTACTTAAACATTAAGAGAAAAAATAAAGCATTGTAAAAAATTATCTTGTATTTCCTAAACAACACATTGTAACTTCAAAAGATTTGGTGTTGTGTTTATGTCTAAATGTGTAACCTCAAAAGGTAACCAACAGGAGAATTTTCTTTCGAAAAAATATGTCAGAATACCACGTTTTAAGGAAATTCTTCATCATGCGAAATTATCTTTTTTTCCTAAACAACACGTTGTAACTCGAAAAGCTTTGGTGTAGCTTGTATGTCTCAGCATGTAGCCTCAAAAGAGAACACACAGGGGAGTTTTCTCTCCAAAAAATATGTCTAAATACCACGTTTTAAGGAAATCCTGCATCGTGCGAAATTATCTTTTTTTTCCTAAACAACATGTAGTAACTCGAAAACCTTTGGTGTTGCGTGAATGTCTAAGCGTGTTGTCTCAAAAGAGAATGGACAGGAGAGTTTTCTCTCGCAAGAAGATGTAAGAATGTAAGGTGTTTTGTATATGTGTAAATGAGTAGCCTCAAAAGAGAACGCACAGGAGAATTTTTTCTCGAAAAATTATGTCAGAATACCATGTTAGAAGGAAATCCTTCATCGTGCGAAATTATCTTGTTTTTCCTAAACAACACGTTTGACGCGATATGTTTTTGATACGTGTATGTCTAAGCGTGTAGCCTCAAAAGAGAATGCACAGGAGAGTTTTCTCTCGAAAAAAAAATGTCAGAATACCACCTTAAAGAAAATCCCATAAAGTGCGAAATTATCTTGTTTTTACTAAACAACTTGTTGTAACTTGAAAAGCTTTGGTGTTTCGTGTATGTCTATGCGTGTAGCCTCAAAAGAGAAAGCACAGGAGAGTTTTCTCTCGAAAAAATATGTAAGAATACCACGTTATAAGCAAATACAATGTTGCAGAGTACAGACAAATACATACGTATTAGAAGTACTTAAACTTTACGAGAAGAAATAACAAATCGTACAAAATTATCTTGTATATCCTAAACAACACTTTGTTGCTTGTAAGCCTAAAAGTGTAGCCTCAAAAGAGAACCCACAGGAGAATTTTCTCTCGAAAAAATATGTCAGAATACAACATTTTAAGGAAATCCCGCTGCGTGCAAAATTATTTTGTTTTTCCTAAACAACACGTTGTAACTCTTAAAGCTTTGGTGTTGCGTGTATGTCTAAGAGTGTAGCGTCAAAAGAGGATGTAGAGGAGCGTTTTTTCTCGAAAGAATACGTAAGAATGCCATGTTATAAGGAAATACAGTGTTGCAGAGTAAAGACAATATGTACGTATTAGAAATACTTAAACTTTACAAGAAGAAATAACACATCGTAAAAAATTATCTTGTATTTCCTAAACAACACGTTGTAACTCGAAAATATTTGGTGTTGTGTGTATGTGTAAATGGGTAGCCTCCAAAGAGAACCCACAGGAGAATTTTCTCTCGAAAAATTATGTCAGAATACCACGTTTGAAGGAAATCCTTCATCGTGCGAAAATATCTTGTTTTTCCTAAACAACACATTGTAACTCGAAACGCTTTGGTGTTGAGTGTATGTCTAAGCGGGTAGCCTCAAGGGAGAACGCACTGGAGAGTTTTCTCTCGAAAAAATATGTCAGAATACCACGTTTTAAGAAAATCCCGCATCATGCGAAATTATCTTTTTTTTCCTAAACAACATGTGGTAACTCGAAAAGCTTTGGTGTTGCGTTTTTTCCTAAGCGTGCAGCCTCAAAAGAGAACGCACACGAAAGTTTTCTCTCGAAAGAATATGTAAGAATACCACGTTATAAAGAAATAAAGTATTTCATCTTACACCAGTCAGAATGGCTAAGATTAAAAATTCAGGAGACAGCAGGTGTTGGAGAGGGTGTGGAGAAAGAGGAACACTCCTCCACTGCTGGCGGGGTTGCAAATTGGTACAACCACTCTGGAAAGCAGTGTGGTGATTCCTCCGAAAACTGGGCACCTCACTTCCAGAAGATCCTGCTATACCACTCCTGGGCATATACCCAGAAGACTCCCCACCATGTAATAAGGATACATGCTCTACTATGTTCATAGCATCCCTATTTATAATTGCCAGATGCTGGAAAGAACCCAGGTATCCCTCAACAGATGAGTGGATGCAAAAAATATGGTATATCTACACAATGGAGTACTATTCAGCCATTAGAAACAATGAATTCATGAAATTCTTAGGCAAATGGATGGAGCTAGAGAATATCATACTAAGTGAGGTAACCCAGACTCAAAAGGTGAATTATGGTATGCACTCACTAATAAGTGGATATTAACCTAGAAAACTAGAATACCCAAAACATAATCCACACATCAAATGAGGTACAAGAAGAAAGGAGGAGTGGTCCCTGGTTCTGGAAAGACTCAGTGAAACACTATTTGGCAAAACCAGAACGGGGAAGTGGGAAGGGGTGGGTGGGAGGACAGGGGAAGAGAAGGGGGCTTACGGGACTTTCGGGGAGTGGGGGGGCTTGAAAAGGGAAATCATTTGAAATGTAAATAAATTATATCGAATAAAAAAATTAAAAAAAAAGAAGCAAAAAAAAAGAAAAGAAATAAAGTGTTGCAGAGTAAAGACAAATATGTACGTATTGGAAATACTTAAACTTTATGAGAGGGAAATAACGCATCATGCAAAATTATCTTGTTTTTCCTAAACAACATGTTGTAATTTGAAAAGCTTTGGTGTTGCGTGTATGTCTATGCGTGTAGCCTCAAAAGAGAATGCACAGGAGAGTTTTCTCTCGAAAGAATATGTAAGAATACCACGTTATAAGCAAATAGAGTGTTGCAGAGTAAAGACAAATACATATGTATTAGAAGTACTTAAAGTTTACGAGAAGAAATAACAAATCGAGCAAAATTATCTTGTATATGCTAAACAACACGTTGTAACCTGAAAAGATTTTGTGTTGCTTGTAAGTCTAAAAGTGTAGCCTCGTAAGAGAACCCACAGGAGAATTTTCTCTCGAAAAAATATGTCAGAATACAACATTTTAAGGAAATCCCGCTTCGTGCAAAATTATCTTGTTTTTCCTAAACAACAAGTTGTAACTCGAAAAGCTTTGGTGTTGCATGTATGTCTAAGCATGTAGCCTCAAAAGAGAATGCACAGGAGAGTTTTCTCTTGAAAGAATATGTAAGAATACCACGTTATGAGGAAATACAGTGTTGCAGAATAAAGACAAATACGTACTTATTAGAAATACTTAAAATTTACGAGAAGAAATTATGCATCGTGCAAAATTATCTTGTATTTCCTAAACAACATGTTGAAATTAAAAAAGATTTGGTGTTGCATGTATGTCTCAACGTGTAGCCTCAAAAGAGAACCCACAGGAGTATTTTCTCTCGAAAAAATATGTCATAATATCACGTTTGAAGGAAATCCTACATCGTGCAAAATTATCTTTTTTTCCTAAACAACACGTTGTAACTCGAAAAGCTTTGGTGTAGCTTGTATGTCTCAGCGTGTAGCCTCAAAAGAGAACACACAGGAGTATTTTCTCTCGAAAAAATATGTCATAATATCACGTTTTAAGGAAATCCTGCATCGTGCGAAATTATCTTGTTTTTCCTAAACAACACATTGTAACTCGAAATGCTTTGGTGTTGCATGTATGTTTAAGCGTGTAGCCTCAAAGGACAACGCACAGGAGAGTTTTCTCTCGAAAAAATATGTCAGAATACCACGTTTTAAGAAAATCCCGCATCATGCGAAGTTATCTTTTTTTTCCTAAACAACTTGTTGTAACTCGAAAAGCTTTGGTGTTGCTTTTGTGTCTAAGGTGCAGCCTCAAAAGAGAACGCCCAGGAGAGTTTTCTCTCGAAAGAATATGTAAGAATACCACGTTATAAGGAAATATAGTGTTGCAAAGTAAAGACAAATACGTACGTATTAGAAATACTTAAACTTTACAAGAAGAAATAACGCATCCTGCAAATTATCTTGTTTTTCCTAAACAACACGTTGTAACTCGAAAAGATTTGGTGTTGCGTGTATGTCTAAGCTTGTAGCCTCAAAAGAGAACGCACAGGAGAGTTTTCTCTCGAAAAAATATGTCAGCATACCACATTTTAAGGAAATCCCGCATCGTGCGAAATTATCTTGTTTTTCTTAAACGACATATTGTAACTCGAAAAGCTTTGGAGTTGCGTGTATGTCTAAGCATGTAGCCTCAAAAGAGAATGCACAGGAGAGTTTTCTCTTGCAAGAATATGTAAGAATACCACGCCACGAGGAAATACAGTTTTGCAGAGTAAAGACAAATACGTACATATTAGAAACACTTAAACTTTACCAGAAGAAATAACGCATGGTAAATAATTATCTTGTATTTCCTAAACAACAGTTTGTAACTTGAAAAGAATTGAAGTGGTGTGTATGTCTAAGCATGTAGCCTCAAAAGAGAACACACAGGAGAGTTTTCACTCGAAAAAATATGTCAGAATACTACGTTTTAAAGAAATCCCACTTCATGCGAAAATATGTTGTTTTTCTTAAACAACACGTTGTAACTCGAAAAGCTTTGGTGTTGCGTGTATGTCTAAGTGTGTGGCGTCAAAAGAGGATGCAGAGGAGAGTTTTCTCTCGAAACAATATGTAAGAATTCCACGTTATAACGGAATACTGTGTTGCAGAATAAAAACAAATAAGTACGTATTAGAAATACTTAAAATTTACGAGAAGAAGTTATGTATCGTGCAAAATTATCTTGTTTTTCTTAAACAACACGTTGTAACTCGAAAAGATTCGGTGTTGCGTGTATGTCTAAGTGTGTAGCCTCAAAAGAGAACACACAGGAGAATTTTCTCTCATAAAAATATGTCATAATACCACGTTTTAAGAATACCTCATTACAAGGAAATACAGTGTTGCAGAGTAAAGACAAATACATAAATATTAGAAATACTTAAACTTTACGAGAAGAAATAACGCAGCATACAAAATTATCTTGTATTTCCTAAACAACACGTTGTAACTCGAAAAGATTTGGTGTTGTGTGTATGTGTAAATGGGTAGCCTCAAAAGAGGACCCAAAGGAGAATTTTCTCTCGAAAAATTATGTCAGAATACCATGTTTGAAGGAAATCCTTCATCGTGCGAAATTATCATGTTTTTCCTAAACAACACGTTGGACTCGAAATGTTTTCTGGTGCGTGTATTTCTAAGCTTGTAGCCTCAAAAGAGAACGCACAGGAGAGTTTTCTCTCGAAAAAAAATGTCAGAATACCACGTTTAAGAAAATCCCATATAGTGCGAAATAATCTTGTTTTTCCTAAACAACTTGTAACTCGAAAAGCTTTGGTGTTGCGTTTTTTCCTAAGCGTGCAGCCTCAAAAGAGAACGCACACGAAAGTTTTCTCTCGAAAAAATATGTAAGAATACCACGTTATAAAGAAATAAAGTGTTGCAGAATAAAGACAAATATGTACGTATTGGAAATACTTAAACTTTACAAGAGGAAATAACGCATCATGCAAAATTATCTTGTTTTTCCTAAACAACACGTTGTAATTTGAAAAGCTTTGGTGTTGCGTGTATGTCTATGAGTGTAGCCTCAAAAGAGAACACACAGGAGAGTTTTCTCTCGAAAGAATATGTAAGAATACAACGTTATAAGCAAATACAGTGTTGCAGAGTACAGACAAATACATATGTATTAGAAGTACTTAAACTTTACGAGAAGAAATAGCAAATCGTACAAAATTATGTTGTATATCCTAAACAACACGTTGTAACCTGAAAAGCTTTGGTGTTGCTTCTAAGTCTAAAGTGTAGCCTCAAAAGAGAACCCACAGGAGAATTTTCTCTCGAAAAAATATGTCAGAATACAACATTTTAAGGAAATCCCGCTTCGTGCAAAATTATCTTGTTTTTCCTAAACAACACGTTGTAACTCTTAAAGCTTTGGTGTTGCGTGTATGTCTAAGCGTGTAGCCTCAAAAGAGAATGCACAGGAGAGTTTTCTCTCGAAAGAATATGTAAGAATACCACGTTATGAGGAAATACAGTGTTGCAGAGTAATGACAAATACGTACTTATTATACTTAAAATTTACGAGAAGAAATAATGCATCGAGCAAAATTATCTTGTATTTCCTAAACATCACGTTGAAACTCGAAAAACTTTGGTGTGGCATGTATGTCTCAACATGTAGCCTCAAAAAAGAACCCACAGGAGTATTTTCTCTCGAAAAAATATGTCATAATATCACGTTTGAAGGAAATCCTACATCGTGCGAAATTTTCTTGTTTTTCCTAAACAACACGTTGTAACTCGAAAAGCTTTGGTGTAGCTTGTATGTCTCAGCGTGTAGCCTCAAAAGAGAACACACAGGAGTGTTTTCTCTCGAAAAAATATGTCATAATATCACGTTTTAAGGAAATCCTGCATCGTGCGAAATTATCTTGTTTTTCCTAAACAACACGTTGTAACTCGAAAAGATTTGGTGTTGCGTGTATGTCTAAGCTTGTAGCCTCAAAATAGAATGCACAGGAGAGTTTTCTCTCGAAAAAATATGTCAGCATATCACATTTTAAGGAAATCCCTCATCGTGCGAAATTATCTTGTTTTTCTTAAACAACATGTTGTAACTCCAAAAGCTTTGGAGTTGCGTGTATGTCTAAGCGTGTAGCCTCAAAAGACAATGCACAGGAGAGTTTTCTCTTGCAAGAATATGTAAGAATACCACGTTACGAGGAAATACAGTTTTGCAGATTAAAGAAAAATACGTACATATTAGAAACACTTAAACTTTACGAGAAGAAATAATGCATGGTAAAAAATTATCTTATATTTCCTAAACAACAGTTTGTAACTTGAAAAGAATTGAAGCTGTGTGTATGTCTAAGCATGTAGCCTCAAAAGAGAACGCACAGGAGAGTTTTCACTCGAAAAAATATGTCAGAATACTAAGTTTTAAGGAAATCCCACTTCGTGCGAAATTATTTGTTTTTCTTAAACAACACGTTGTAACTCGAAAAGCTTTGGTGTTGCGTGTATGTCTAAGCGTGTAGCGTCAAAATAGGACGCAGAGGACAGTTTTCTCTTGAAAGAATACGTAAGAATACCATGTTATAAGGAAATACAGTGTTGCAGATTAAAGACAAATACGTACGTATTAGAAATACTTAAACTTTACTCGAAGAAATAATCTATCATACAAAATTATCTTGAATTTCCTAAACAACACGTTGTAACTCCAAAAGATTTGGTGTTGCGTGTATGTCTAAGTGTGTAGCCTCAAAAGAGAACGCACAGAAGAATTTTCTCTCATAAAAATATGACATAATACCACGTTTTAAGAATACCTCATTACAAGGAAATACAGTGTTGCAGAGTAAAGACAAATACGTAAATATTAGAAATACTTAAATTTTACAAGAAGAAATAACGCAGCGTACGAAATTATCTAGTATTTCCTAAACAACACGTTGTAACTCAAAAAAAATTGTTGTTGCGTGTATGTCTAAATGTGTATCCTCAAAAGAGAACCCACAGTAGAATTTTCCCTCGAAAAAATATGTCAGAATACCACGTTTTAAGGAAATCCCGCATCGTGCGAAATTATGTTGTTTTTTCTAAACAACAAGTTGTAACTCGAAAAGCTTTGGTGTTATGTGTATGTCTAAGTGTGTAGCCTCAAAAGAGAACGCACAGGAGAGTTTACTCTCGAAAAAATATGTCAGAATACCACGTTTTAAAGAAATACCGCTTCGTGCGAAATTATCTTGTTTGTCCTAAACAACATGTTTTAACTCGAAAAGCTTTGGTGTTACATGTATGTGTAAGTGTGTAGCCTCAAAAGAGAATGCACAGGAGAGTTTTCTCTCGAAAGATTATGTAAGAATACCACGTTATAAGGAAATACAGTGTTGCAGAGTAATGACAACTATGTATGTATTAGAAATACTTAAACATTATGAGAAGA
Source organism: Apodemus sylvaticus (assembly GCF_947179515.1). NCBI lineage: Eukaryota > Metazoa > Chordata > Mammalia > Rodentia > Muridae > Apodemus > Apodemus sylvaticus. The sequence continues at coordinate 14,942,205 of NC_067489.1, forward strand.
AATAACGCATCATACAAAATTATCTTGTATTTCCTAAACAACACGTTGTAACTCGAAAGGATTTGGTGTTGCATGTATGTCTAAGAGTGTACCCTCAAAGGAGAACGCACAGGAGAGTTTTCTCTCGGAAAAATATGTCAGAATACCACGTTATAAAAAATACAGAGTTGCATATTAAAGAGAAATACGTACATATTGGAAATACTTAATATTTGTGAGAAGAAATAACACATCATGCAAAATTATCTTGTTTTTCCTAAATAAAACGTTGTAACTCGAAAAGATTTGGTGGTGCATGTATGTCTAATTTTCTAGCCTCAAAAGAGAACGCACAGGAGAGGTTTCTCTCGAAAAAACATGTAAGAATACCCCGTTATAAGGAAATAGCACATCGTAAGAAATTATCTTGTTTTTCCTAAACAACACGTTGTAACTTGAAAAGCTTTGATGTTGCGTGTATGTCTAAGCGTGTAGCCTCAAAAGAGAATGCACAGAAGAGTTTACTCTCGAAAGAATATGTAAGAATACCACGTTATAAGGAAATATAGTGTTGCAGAATAAAGACAAATACGAACGTATTAGAAATACTTAAAATTTAAGAGAAGAAATAACGCATCATGCAAAATTATCTTGTTTTTCCTAAACAACACGTTGTAATTCGAAAAGAATTGGTGTTGCGTGTATGTCTAAACGTGTAGCCTCAAAAGTGAACCCATAGGAGAATTTACTCTCGAAAAAATATGTCATAATAGCACGTTTTAAGGAAATCCCGCATCCTGCGAAATTATCTTGTTTTTCCTAAACAACACGTTTTAACTCGAAAAGCTTTCGTGTTGCGCCTATGTCTAAACGTGTAGCCGCAAAAGAGAATGCACAGGAGAGTTTTCTCTCAAAAAATATGTAAGAATAACACATTATATGGAAATACAGTGTTGCAGAATAAAGACAAATATGTACGTATTAGAAATACTTAAAATTAACGAGAAGAAATAATGCATCGTGCAAAATTACCTTGTATTTCCTAAACAACACGTTGTAACTCAAAAGGATTTTGTGTTCCGTGTATGGTAAAGCATGTAGTCCCAAAAGAGAACGCACAGAAGAATTTTCTCTCTAAAAAGTATTTCAGAATACCACGTTTTAAGGAAATCCAGCATCGGGCGTAATTATCTTGTTTTTCCTAAACAACACGTTGTACCTCGAAAAGCTTTGGTGTTGCATGTATGTTTAAGAATGCAGCCTCAAAAGAGAACACACAGAAGAGTTTTCTCTCGAAAGAATATGTAACAATACCACTTTATAAGGAAATATAGTGTTGCAGTGTAAAGACAAATAAGTACATATTGGAAATACTTAAACTTTACGAGAAGAAATATCACATCATGCAAAATTATCTTGTTTTTCCTAAACAACACATTGTAACTCGAAAAGATTTGGTGGTGCGTGTATGTATAAGCTTGGAGCCTCAAAAGAGAAGGCACAGGAGTGTTTTCTCTCAAAAAAATATGTCAGAATACCACGTTTTACGGAAATCCCGCATCATGCGAAATTATTTTGTTTTTCCTAAACAACATGTTGTAACTCGAAAAGCTTTGGTGTTGCGTGTATGTCTAAGCATGTAGCCGCAAAGGAGAACGCACAGGGGAGTTTTCCCTCAAAAGAATATGTAAGAATACCACGTTATAAGGAAATACAGTGTTGCAGAGTAAAGACAAATACATACGTATTAGAAATACTTAAACTTTACAAGAAGAAATAATGCATCGTACAAAATTATCTTGTATTTCCTAAACAACACGTTGTAACTCGAAAGGATTTGGTGTTGTGTGTATGTCTAAACGTGTAGCCTCAAAAGAGCACCCATAGGAGAATTTTCTTTCGAAAAAATATGTCAGAATACCAACTTTTAAGGAAATCCTGCAACCTGCGAAATTATCTTGTTTTTCCTAAACAACAAGTTGTAATTCGAAAACCTTTGGTGTTGCTTGTATGTTTCAGCGTGTAGCCTCAAAAGAGAACGCACAAGAGAGTTTTCTCTCAAAAAATAAGTCACAATACCATGTTGTAAGGAAATCCTGCATCATGCGAAATTATCTTGTTTTTCCTAAACAACATGTTTTAAATGAAAAGCTTTGGTGTTACGTGTAGGTCTAAGAGTGTTGCCTCAAAAGAGAATGCACAGAAGAGTTTTCTCTCGCAAGAATATGTATGAATACCATGTTACAAGGAAATACAGTTTTGCAGAGTAAAGACAAATACGTACATATTAGAAATGCTTAAACTTTATGAGAAGAAATAACGCATCGTACAAAATTATTTTGTATTTCCTAAACAACACGTTGTAACTCGAAAAGATTTGGAGTGGCATATATGTCTATGCATGTAGCCTCAAAAGAGAACGCACAGGAGAGTTTTCTCTCGAAAAAAATATGTCAGAATACCACGTTTTAAGGAAATCCCGCATCGTGCGAAATTATCTTGTGTTTCCTAAACAACACGTTGTAACATGAAAAGCTGTGGTGTTGCGTGTATGTCTAAGCGTGAGCCACAAAAGAGAATGCACAGAAGAGTTTTCACTCGATAGAATATGTAACAATACCACGGTATAAGGAAATACAGTGTTGCAGAGTAAAGACAAATATGTACTTATTAGAAATACTTAAAATTTAGGAGAAGAAATATCACACCGTGCAAAATTATCTTGTTTTTCCTAAACAACACATTGTAACTCGAACTGATTTGGTGTTGCGTGTATGTATAAGCTTGCAGCCTCAAAAGAGAATGCACTGGAGTGTTTTCTCTCGAAAAAATATGTCAGAATACCACGATTTAAGGAAATCCTGCATTGTGCGAAAATATCTTGTTTTTCCTAAACAACACGTTGTAACTCGAAAAGCTTTGGTGTTGCGTGTATGTCTTAGCGCGTAGCCTCAAAAGAGAACACACAGGAGAGTTTTCCCTCGAGAGAATATGTAGTAATACCATGTTATAAGGAAATACAGTGTTGCAGATTAAAGACAAATACATACAAATTGGAAATACTTAAACTTTACGAGAAGAAATAACGCATCGTGCAAAATTATCTTGTTTTTCCTAAACAACACGTTGTAACTCGAAAAGCTTTGGTGTTGCGTATATGTCTAAGCGTGTAGGTTCAAAAGAGAACACACAGGAGAGTTTTCCCTCGAAAGAATATGTAAGAATACCACCACGGTATAAGGAAATACAGTGTTGCAGATTAAAGACAAATACATACAAATTGGAAATACTTAAACTTTACGAGAAGAAATAACGCATCGCTCAAAATTATCTTCTTTTTCTAAACAACACGTTGTAACTCGAAAAGATTTTGTGTGACATGTATGTCTAAGTTTGTATCCTCAAAAGAGAACGCACAGGAGAGTTTTCTCTCGAAAACTTAAGTCAGAATACCATGGTTTAAGGAAATCCTGCATCGTGCGAAATTATCTTGTTTTTCCTAAACAACATGTTTTAACTCAAAAAGCTTTGGTGTTGCGTGTATGTCTAAGCGTGTAGCCTCAAAAGGGAATGCACAGGAGTGTTTTCTCATGAAAAAATATGTCAAAATACAACGTTTTAAGGAAATCATGCATCGTTCAAATTTATCTTTTTTTCCTAAACAACTTGTTGTAACTCGAAAAGCTTTGGTGTTGCATTTTTCTCTAAGCGTGCAGCCTAAAAAGAGAACGCACAGGAGAGTTTTCTCTCTAAAGAATATGTAAGAGTACCACGTTATAAGGAAATACAATGTTGCAGAGTAAAGACAAATACTTACATATTGGAAACTTAAACTTTAAGAGAAGAAATAACACATCCTGAAACTTATCTTGTTTTTCCTAAACAACACGTTTTAACTCGAAATGATTTTGTGTTACATGTATGTCTAAGCTTGTAGCCTCAAAAGAGAATTCACAGGAGAGTTTTCTCTCGTAAAAATATGTCAGAAAACCACGTTTTATTGGAAATCCCGCATTGTGCGAAATTATCTTGTTTTTCTTAAAGAACACATTGTAACTCGAAAAGCTTTGGTGTTGCGTGTATGGCTACTTGTGTAGCCTCAAAAGAGAACGCACAGGACAGTTTTCTCTCGAAAGAATATCTAAGAATACCTCATTATAAGGAAATACAGTGTTGCAAAGTAAAGACAAATGCGTACTTATTAGAAATACTGAAACTTACGAGAAGAAATAACGCTTCGTGCAAAATTATCTTGTTTTTCCTAAACAACACGTAACTTGAAAGGATTTGGTGTTTAGTGTATGTCTAAGCGTGCAGCCTCAAAAGAGAACGCACAGGAGCATTTCCTCTCGAAAAAATATGTCAAAATACCACATTTTAATGAAATCCTGCATCGTGCGAAATTATCTTGTTTTTCCTAAACAACATGATTTAACTCGAAAAGCTTTGGTGTTGCGTGTATGTCTAAGTGTGTAGCCTCAAAAGAGAGTGCACAGGAGAGTTTTCTCTCGCAAGAATATGTAAGAATACCACGTTATAAGGAAATACAGTGTTGCAGTGTAAAGACAAATACGTACATTTTAGGAATACTTAAACTTCACTAGAAGAAATAACGCATCGTACAAAATTATCTTGTATTTCCTAAACAACGCGTTGTAACTCGAAAAGATTTGTTTTGGCGTGTATGTCTCAGCGTTTAGCCTCAAAAAAGAACCCACAGGAGAGTTTTCTGTCGAAAAAGTTTGTCAGAATACCACGTTTTATGGAAATCCCGAATCGTACAAAATTATCTTGTTTTTCTTAAACAACACGTTGTAACTCGAAATGCTTTGGTCTTATGTGTATGTCTAAGCATGTTGTGTCAAAAGAGACTGCACAGGAGAGTTTGCTCTCGAAAGAATATGTAAGAATACCACGTTATAAGGAAATACAGTGTTGCAGAGTAAAGACAAATATGTACGTATTAGAAATACTTACACTTTACGAGAAGAAATAACGCATCGTAAAAAATTATCTTGTATTTCCTAAACAACACGTTGTAACTCGAAATGATTTGGTGTTGCGTGTATGCCTAAACGTGTAGCCGCAAAAGAGAACCCACAGGAGAATTTTCTCTCGAAAAAAATATGTCAGAATACCACATTTTAAGGAAATCCTGCATCGTGCAAAATTATCTTGTTATTCCTAAATAACACGTTGTAACTCGAAAAGCTTTGGTGTTGCGTGTATTTCTAAGCGTGTAGCCTCAAAAGAGAATGCACAGGAGAGTTTTCTCTCAAAAAATATGCCAGAATACCACGTTTTAAGGAAATCACGCATCGTGCGAAATTATCTTGTTATTCCTAAACAACACGTTGTAACTCGAAAAGCTTTGGTGTTGCGTGTATGTCGAAGTGTGTAGCCTCAAAAGGAAACGCACAGGAGAGTTTTCTCTCGAAAGAATGTGTAAAAATACCACGTTATAAGGAAATACAATGTTGCAGAGTAAAGACAAATACGTAAGTATTGGAAATACTTAAACTTTATGAGAAGGAATAACGCTTCGTGCAAAATTATCTTGTTTTTCCTAAACAACACGTTGTAACTCGAAAAGATTTGGTGTTGAGTGTATGTCTAATCGTGTAGCCTCAAAAGACACCACACGGGAGAGCTTTCTCTCAAAAAATTATGTCAGAACACCACGTTTTAAGGAAATCCTGCATCGTGCGAAATTATCTTGTTTTTACTAAACAACATGTTTTAACTCGAAAAGCTTTCGTGTTGCATGTGTGTCTAAGTGTGTAGCCTCAAAAGAGAATGCACAGGAGAGTTTTCTCTCGCAAGAATATGTAAGAATACCACGTTACAAGGAAATATAGTTTTGCAGAGTAAAGACAAATACGTACATATTAGAAATACTTAAACTTTACGAGAAGAAATAATGCATCGTACACTATTATCTTGTATTTCCTAAACCCCACGTTGTAACTCGAAAAGATTTTTGGTGGCATGTATGTCTAAGCATTTAGCCTCTAAAGAGAACGCACAGGAGAGTGTTCTGTCGAAAAAATATGTCAGAAAACCACGTTTTAAGGAAATCCTGCATCGTGTGAAATTATCTTGTTATTCCTAAACAACACGTTGTAACTCGAAATTCTTTGGTGTTACTTGTATGTCTCAGCGTGTAGCCTCAAAAGAGAATGCACAGCAGAGTTTTCTCATGAAAAAAATATGTCAGAATACAACGTTGTAAGGAAATACAGTGTTGCAGAGTAAAGACAAATACGTACATTTTGGAAATACTTAAACTTTACGAGAAGCAATAACGCATCGTGCAAAATTATCTTGTTTTTTCTAAACAACATGTTTTAACTCGAAAAGCTTTGGTGTTGCGTGTATGTCTAAGCGTGTAGCCTTAAAAGAGAATGCACCGGAGAGTATTCTCTCGAAAGAAAATGTAAGAATACCACGTTATAAGGAAATACAGTGTTGCAGAGTAAAGAAAAATATGTACTTATTAGAAATGCTTAAACTTTATGAGAAGAAATAAGGCATCACTCAAAATTATCTTTTATTTCCTAAACAACACGTTGTAACTCAAAAGGATTTGATGTTGCGTGTATGTCTAAACGTGTAGCCTCAAAAGAGAACCCACAGGAGAATTTCCTCTCGAAAAAAATATGTCTGAATACCACGTTTTAAGGAAATCCTGCATCGTGGGAAATTATCTTGTTTTTCCTAAACAACATGTTTTAACTCGAAAAGCTTTGGTTTTGCGTGTATGTCTAAGTGTGTAGCCTCAAAAGAGAAAGCACAGGAGAGATTTCTCTCGCAAGAATATGTAAGAATACCACGTTACAAGGAAATACAGTTTTGCAGAGTAAAGACAAATACGTACATATTAGAAATACTTAAACTTTACGAGAAGAAATATGGCATCGTACAAAATTATCTAGTATTTCCTAAACAACACGTTGTAACTCGAAAAGATTTGGTGTGGCATGTATGTCTAAGCATGTAGCCTCAAAAGAGAACGCACAGGAGAGTTTTCTCTCAAAGAATATGTAAGAATAGCACTTTACAAGGAAATATAGTGTTGTAGAGTAAAGACAAATAAGTACGTATTTGAAACACTTAAACATTAAGAGAAGAAATAAAGCATCATACAAAATTATCTTGTATTTCCTAAACAACACGTTGTAACTGGAGCTGATTTGGTGTTGCGTGTATGTATAAGCTTGTAGCCTCAAAAGAGAAGGCACAGGAGTGCTTTCTCTCGAAAAAATATGTCAGAATACCACGTTTTAAGGAAATCCCGCACCGTGCGAAATTATCTTGTTTTTCCTAAACAACACGTTGTTACTCGAAAAGCTTTGGCGTTGTGTGTTTGTCTAAGCGTGTAGCCTCAAAAGAGAACAAACAGGAGAGTTTTCCCTCGAAAGAATATGTAAGAATACCACGGTATTAGGAAATACAGTGTTGCAGATTAAAGACAAATACGTACAAATTGGAAATACTCAAACTTAACGAGAAGAAATAACGCATCGTGCAAAATTATCTTGTTTTTCCTAAACAACACGTTGTAACTCGAAAAGATTTTGTGTTACATGTATGTCTAAGTTTGTAGCCTCAAACAGAATGCACAGGAGAGTTTTCTCTCGAAAACATATGTCAGAATACCATGTTTTAAGGAAATCCTGCATCGTGCGAAATTATCTTGTTTTTCCTAAACAACATGTTTTAACTCAAAAAGCTTTGGTGTTGCGTGTATGTCTAAGCATGTAGCCTCAAAAGGGAATGCACAGGAGAGTTTTCTCACGAAAAAATATGTCAGAATACAAAGTTTTAAGGATATCATGCATCGTGCCAATTTATCTTTTTTTTCCTAAACAACTTGTTTTAACTCGAAAAGCTTTGGAGTTGCGTTTTTCTCTAAGCGTGCAGCCTCAAAAGAGAATGCACAGGAGAGTTTTCTCTCGAAAGAATGTGTAAAAATACCACGTTATAAGGAAATACAATGTTGCAGAGTAAAGACAAATACGTAAGTATTGGAAATACTTAAACTTTACGAGAAGGAATAACGCTTCGTGCAAAATTATCTTGTTTTTCCTAAACAACACGTTGTAACTCGAAAAGATTTGTTGTTGCGTGTATGTCTAATCGTGTAGCCTCAAAAGAGACCGCACAGGAGACTTTTCTCTCGAAAAATTATGTCAGAACACCACGTTTTAAGGAAATCCTGCATCGTGCAAAATTATCTTGTTTTTCCTAAACAACATGTTTTAACTCGAAAAGCTTTGGTGTTGCGTGTGTGTCTAAGTGTGTAGCCTCAAAAGAGAATGCACAGGAGAGTTTTCTCTCGCAAGAATATGTAAGAATACCACGTTACAAGGAAATATAGTTTTTCAGAGTAAAGACAAATACATACATATTAGAAATACTTAAACTTTACGAGAAGAAATAACGCATCGTACACTATTATCTTGTATTTCCTAAACCACACGTTGTAACTCGAAAAGATTTTTGGTGGCGTGTATGTCTAAGCATTTAGCCTCAAAAGAGAACGCACAGGAGAGTTTTCTGTCGAAAAAATATGTCAGAATACCACGTTTTAAGGAAATCCTGCATAGTGCGAAATTATCTTGTTATTCCTAAACAACACGTTGTAACTCGAAATTCTTTGGTGTTACTTGTATGTCTCAGCGTGTAGTCTCAAAAGAGAACGCACAGGAAAGTTTTCTCATGAAAAAATATGTCAGAATACAACGTTTTAAGTAAATACAGTGTTGCAGAATAAAGACAAATACGTACATTTTGGAAATACTTAAACTTTACGAGAAGAAATAACGCATCGTGCAAAATTATCTTGTTTTTTCTAAACAACATGTTTTAACTCGAAAAGCTTTGGTGTTGCATGCAAGTCTAAGCGTGTAGCCTTAAAAGATAACGCACCGGAGAATATTCTCTCGAAAGAAAATGTAAGAATACCACGTTATAAGGAAATACAGTGTTGCAGAGTAAAGAAAAATATGTACTTATTAGAAATACTTAAAATTTATGAGAAGAAATAACGCATCATTCAAAATTATCTTTTATTTCCTAAACAACACGTTGTAACTCAAAAGGATTTGGTGTTGCGTGTATGTCTAAACGTGTAGCCTCAAAAGAAAAGGCACAGGAGAATTTCCTCTCGAAAAAATATGTCTGAATACCACGTTTTAAGGAAATCCTGCATCGTGGGAAATTATCTTGTTTTTCCTAAACAACACATTGTAACTCGAAAAACTTTGGTGTTGCGTGTATGTCTAAGCGTGTAGCCTCAAAAGAGAACACACAGGAGAGTTTTTCCTCGAAAGAAAATGTAAGAATACCACGGTATAAGGAAATACAGTGTTGCAGATTAAAGACAAATACATACAAATTGGAAATACTTAAACTTTAGGAGAAGAAATAACACATCATGCAAAACTATCTTGTTTTTCTCAACAACACGTAGTAACTCGAAAAGATTTGGTGTTGCGTGTATGTCTAATCGTGTAGCCTCAAAGGAGACCGCACAGGAGACTTTTCTCTCGAAAAATTATGTCAGAACACCACGTTTTAAGGAAATCCAGCATTGTGCGATATTATCTTTTTTTCCTAAACAATACATTTTAACTCGAAAAGCTTTGGTGTTGCGTGTATGTCTAAATGTGTAGCCTCAGAAGAGAACGCACAGTAGAGTTTTCTCTCGAAAGAATATGTCAGAACACCAAGTTACAAGGAAATACAGTGTTGCAGAGTAAAGACAAATACGTACGTATTAGAAATACTTAAACTTTATGAGAAGAAATAACGCTCAGTACAAATTTATCTTGTATTTCCTAAACAAGTTGAAATTCGAAAGGATTGGGTGTTGCATGTATGTCTAAGCTTGTAGTGGCAAAAGAGAACGGACAGGAGAGTTTTCTCTCGAAAAAATATGTCTGAATACCACGTTTTAAGGAAATCCCGCATGGTGTGAAATTATCTTCTTTTTTCTAAACAACACGTTGTAACTCGAAAAGCTTTTGTGTTGTGTGTATGTCTAAGCGTGTAGCCTCAAAAGAGAACACACAGGAGAGTTTTCCCTTGAAAGAATATGTAAGAATACCACGGTATAAGGAAATACAGTGTTGCAGAGTAAAGGCAAATACATACAAATGGGAAATACTTAAACTTTACGAGAAGAAATAACGAATCGTGCAAAATTATTTTGTTTTTCTAAACAACACGTTGTAACTCGAAAAGATTTGGTGTTGCCTGTATGTCTAATCGTGTAGCCTCAAAAGAGACCGCACAGGAGAGTTTTCTCTCGAAAAATTATGTCAGAACACCACATTTTAAGGAAATCCTGCATTTTGCGAAATTATCTTGTTTTTCCTAAACAACATGTTTTAACTCTAAAAGCTTTGGTGTTGCGTGTGTGTCTAAGTGTGTAGTCTCAAAAGAGAATGCACAGGAGAGTTTTCTCTCGCAAGAATATATAAGAGTACCACGTTACAAGGAAATATAGTTTTGCAGAGTAAAGACAAATATGTACATATTAGAAATACTTAAACTTCACGAGAAGAAATAACGCATCGTACACTATTATCTTGTATTTCCTAAACCACACGTTGTAACTCGAAAAGATTTTTGGTGGCGTGTATGACTAAGCATTTAGCCTCAAAAGAGAACGCACAGGAGAGTTTTCTGTCGAAAAAATATGTCAGAATACCACGTTTTAAGGAAATCCTGCATCGTGCGAAATTATCTTGTTATTCCTAAACAACACATTGTAACTTGAAATTCTTTGGTGTTACTTGTATGTCTCAGCGTGTAGTCTCAAAAGAGAACGCACAGGAGAGTTTTCTCCAGAAAAAATATGTCAGAATACATCGTTTTAAGTAAATACAGTGTTGCAGAGTAAAGACAAATACGTACATTTTGGAAATACTTAAACTTTACGAGAAGAAATAAAGCATCGTGCAAAATTATCTTCTTTTTTCTAAACAATATATTTTAACTCGAAAAGCTTTGGTGTTGCGTGTGTGTCTAAGTGTGTAGCCTCAAAAGAGAATGCACAGGAGAGTTTTCTCTCACAAGAATATTGAAGAATAACATGCTACAAGGAAATATATTTTTGCAGAGTAAAGACAAATATGTACATATTAGAAATACTTAAACTTTACTAGAAGAAATAACGCATCGTACACTATTATCTTGTATTTCCTAAACAACACGTTGTAACTAGAAAAGATTTTTGGTGGCGTGTATATCTAAGCATTTAGCCTCAAAAGAGAACGCACAGGAGAGTTTTCTGTCGAAAAAATATGTCAGAATACCACGTTTTAAGGAAATCCTGCATCGTGGGAAATTATCTTGTTATTCCTAAACAACACGTTGTAACTCGAAATTCTTTGGTGTTACTTGTATGTCTCAGCACGTAGCCTCAAAAGAGAATGCACAGCAGAGTTTTCTCATGAAAAAATATGTCAGAATACAACGTTTTAAGTAAATACAGTGTTGCAGAGTAAAGACAAATACATACATTTTGGAAATACTTAAACTTTACGAGAAGCAATAACGCATCATGCAAAATTATCTTGTTTTTTCTAAACAACATGTTTTAACTCGAAAAGCTTTGGTGTTGCATGCATGTCTAAGCGTGTAGCCTTAAAAGATAATGCACCGGAGAGTATTCCCTTGAAAGAAAATGTAAGAATACCACGTTATAAGGAAATACAGTGTTGCAGAGTAAAGAAAAATATGTACTTATTAGAAATACTTAAACTTTATGAGAAGAAATAACGCATCATTCAAAATTATCTTTTATTTCCTAAACAACACGTTGTAACTCAAAAGAATTTGGTGTTGCGTGTATGTCTAAATGTGTAGCCTCAAAAGAGAAGGCACAGGAGAATTTCCTCTCGAAAAAATATGTCTGAATACCACGTTTTAAGGAAATCCTGCATCGTGGGAAATTATCTTGTTTTTCCTAAACAACACGTTGTAACTCGAAAAGCTTTGGTGTTGCGTGTATGTCTAAGCGTGTATCCTCAAAAGAGAACACACAGGAGAGTTTTTCCTCGAAAGAAAATGTAAGAATACCACGGTATAAGGAAATACAGTGTTGCAGATTAAAGACAAATACATACAAATTGGAAATACTTAAACTTTAGGAGAAGAAATAACACATCGTGCAAAATTATCTTGTTTTTCTCAACAACACGTTGTAACTCGAAAAGATTTGGTGTTGCGTGTATGTCTAATCATGTAGCCTCAAAAGAGAACGCACAGGAGAGTTTTCTCTCGAAAAATTATGTCAGAACACCACGTTTTAAGGAAATCCAGCATTGCGCGATATTATCTTGTTTTTCCTAAACAATACATTTTAACTAGAAAAGCTTTGGTGTTGCGTGTATGTCTAAATGTGTAGCCTCAGAAGAGAATGCACAGTAGAGTTTTCTCTCGAAAGAATATGTCAGAACACCAAGTTACAAGGAAATACAGTGTTGCAGAGTAAAGACAAATACGTACGTATTAGAAATACTTAAACTTTATGAGAAGAAATAACGCTCCGTACAAATTTATCTTGTATTTCCTAAACAACAAGTTGAATTTCGAAAGGATTGGGTGTTGCATGTATGTCTAAGCTTGTAGTGGCAAAAGAGAACGGACAGGAGTTTTCTCTCAAAAAAATATGTCTGAATCCCACGTTTTAAGGAAATCCTGCATGGTGCGAAATTATCTTCTTTTTTCTAAACAACACGTTGTAACTCGAAAAGCTTTGGTGTTGTGTGTGTGTCTAAGTGTGTAGCCTCAAATGAGAATGCACAGGAGAGTTTTCTCTCGCAAGAATATGTAAGAATACCACGTTACAAGGAAATATAGTTTTGCAGAGTAAAGACAAATACGTACATATTAGAAATACTTAAACTTCACGAGAAGAAATAACGCATCGTACACTATTATCTTGTATTTCCTAAACCACACGTTGTAACTCGAAAAGATTTTTGGTGGCGTGTATGTCTAAGCATTTAGCCTCAAAAGAGAAAGCACAGGAGAGTGTTCTGTCGAAAAAATATGTCAGAATACCACGTTTTAAGGAAATCCTGCATCATGCGAAATTATCTTGTTATTCCTAAACAACACATTGTAACTTGAAATTCTTTGGTGTTACTTGTATATCTCAGCGTGTAGCCTCAAAAGAGAACGCACAGGAGAGTTTTCTCATGAAAAAATATGTCAGAATACAATGTTTTAAGGAAATACAGTGTTGCAGAGTAAAGACAAATGCGTACATTTTGGAAATACTTAAACTTTACGAGAAGAAATAAAGCATCGTGCAAAATTATCTTGTTTTTTCTAAACAATATGTTTTAACTCAAAAATCTTTGGTGTTGCGTGTGTGTCTAAGTGTGTAGCCTCAAAAGAGAATGCACAGAGAGTTTTCTCTCACAAGAATATGTAAGAATACCACGTTACAAGGAAATATAGTTTTGCAGAGTAAAGACAAATACGTACATATTAGAAATACTTAAACTTTACTAGAAGAAATAACACATCGTACACTATTATCTTGTATTTCCTAAACCACACATTGTAACTCGAAAAGATTTTTGGTGGCGTGTATGTCTATGCATTTAGCCTCAAAAGAGAATGCACAGGAGAGTTTTCTGTCGAAAAAATAAGTCAGAATACCACGTTTTAAGGAAATCCTGCATCGTGCGAAATTATTTTGTTATTCCTAAACAACACGTTGAAACTCGAAATTCTTTGGTGTTACTTGTATGTCTCAGCGTGTAGCCTCAAAAGAGAACGCACAGGAGAGTTTTCTCATGAAAAAATATGTCAGAATACAACGTTTTTAAGTAAATACAGTGTTGCAGAGTAAAGACAAATACGTACATTTTGGAAATACTTAAACTTTACGAGAAGAAATAACGCATCGTGCAAAATTATCTTGTTTTTTCTAAACAACATGTTTTAACTCGAAAAGCTTTGGTGTTACGTGTATGTCTAAGCGTGTAACATTAAAAGAGAAGGCACCGGAGAATATTCTCTCAAAAGAAAATGTAAGAATACCACGTTATAAGGAAATACAGTGTTGCAGAGTAAAGAAAAATATGTACTTATTAGAAATACTTAAACTTTATGAGAAGAAATAACGCATTACTCAAAATTATCTTTTATTTCCTAAACAACACGTTGTAACTCAAAAGGATTTGGTGTATGTCTAACGTGTATGTTGCGTGTATGTCTAAACGTGTAGCCTCAAAAGAGGACCCACAGGAGAATTTCGTCTCGAAATAATATGTCTGAATACAACGTTTTAAGGAAATCCTGCATCGTGGGAAATTATCTTGTTATTCCTAAACAACACGTTGTAACTCGAAAAGCTTTGTGGTTGCTTGTATGTCTCAGCGTGTAGCCTCGTAAGAGAATGCACAGGAGAGTTTTCTCTCCAAAAAATCTGGCAGAATACCACGTTTTATGAAAATCCAGTATCTTGTGAAATTATCTTGTTTTTCCTAAACAACATGTTGTAACTCGAAAAGCTTTGGTGTTGCTTGAATGTCTCAGCGTGTAGCCTCAAAAGAGAATGCACAGGAGAGTTTTCTCTCATAAAAATATGTCAGAATACCACGTTTTAAGGAAATCCTGCATTGTGGGAAATTATCTTGTTTTTCCTAAACAACATGTTTTAACTCGAAAAGCTTAGGTGTTGCGTGTATGTCTAAGTGTGTAGCCTCAAAAGAGAAAGCACAGGAGAGATTTCTCTCACAAGAATATGTAAGAATACCATGTTACAAGGAAATATAGTTTTGCAGAGTAAAGACAAATACGTACATTTTAAAAATACTTAAACTTTACGAGAAGAAATAACGCATCATACAGAATTATCTTGTATTTCCTAAACAACACGTTGTAACTCGAAAAGATTTGTTTTGCCATGTATGTCTCAGCGTTTAGCCTCAAAAAAGAACCCACAGGAGAGTTTTCTGTCGAAAAAGTTTGTCAGAATTCCACGTTTTATGGAAATCCCGCATCGTACGAAATTATCTTGTTTTTCTTAAACAACACGTTGTAACTCGAAATGCTTTGGTCTTCCGTGTATGTCTCAGCATGTAGCTTCAAAAGAGACTGCACAGGAGAGTTTGCTCTCGATAGAATATGTAAGAATACCACGTTATAAGGAAATACAGTGTTGCAGAGTAAAGACAAATATGTACGTATTAGAAATACTTAAACTTTACGAGAAGAAATAACACATCGTAAAAAGTATCTTGTATTTCCTAAACAACACGTTGTAACTCGAAATGATTTGGTGTTGCATGTATGTCTAAACGTGTAGCCTCAGAAGAGAATGCACAGTAGAGTTTTCTCTCCAGAAAAATATGTCAGAATACCACGTTTTAAGGAAATCCTGCATCGTGAGAAATTATCTTGTTATTCCTAAACAACACGTTGTAACTCGAAAAGCTTTGGTGTTGCGTGTATGTCTAAGCATGTAGCCTCAAAAGAGAACACACAGGAGAGTTTTCCCTCAAAAGAATATGTAAGAATACCACGGTATAAGGAAATACAGTGTTGCAGATTAAAGACAAATACATACAAATTGGAAATACTCAAACTTTATGAGAAGAAATAACGCATCGTGCAAAATTATCTTGTTTTTCCTAAACAACACGTTGTAACTCAAAAAGATTTTGGGTTACAGGTATGTCTAAGTTTGTAGCCTCAAAAGAGAACGCACAAGAGAGTTTTCTCTCGAAAACCTACGTCAGAATACCATGCTTTAAGGAAATCCTGCATCGTGTGAAATTATCTTGTTTTTCCTAAACAACATGTTTTAACTCAAAAAGCTTTGGTGTTGCTTGTATGTCTAAGTGTGTAGCATCAAAAGAGAACGCACAGGACCGTTTTCTCTTGAAAAAATATGGCAGAATACCACGTTTTATGAAAATCCAGTATCTTGCGAAATTATCTTGTTTTTCCTAAACAACATGTTGTAACTCGAAAAGCTTTGATGTTGCTTGAATGTCTCAGCGTGTAGTCTCAAAAGAGAACGCACAGGAGAGTTTTCTCTCATAAAAATATGTCAGAATACCACGTTTTAAGGAAATCCTGCATCGTGGGAAATTATCTTGTTTTTCCTAAACAACATGTTTTAACTCGAAAAGCTTAGGTGTTGCGTGTATGTCTAAGTGTGTAGCCTCAAAAGAGAAAGCACAGGAGAGATTTCTCTCACAAGAATATGTAAGAATACCACGTTACAAGGAAATATAGTTTTGCAGAGTAAAGACAAATACGTACATTTTAAAAATACTTAAACTTTACGAGAAGAAATAACGCATCATACAAAATTATCTTGTATTTCCTAAACAACACGTTGTAACTCGAAAAGATTTGTTTTGGCGTGTATGTCTCAGCGTTTAGCCTCAAAAAAGAACCCACAGGAGAGTTTTCCGTCGAAAAAGTTTGTCAGAATTCCACGTTTAATGGAAATCCCGCATCGTACGAAATTATCTTGTTTTTCTTAAACAACACGTTGTAACTCGAAATGCTTTGGTCTTACGTGTATGTCTCAGCATGTAGCTTCAAAAGAGACTGCACAGGAGAGTTTGCTCTCGATAGAATATGTAAGAATACCACGTTATAAGGAAATACAGTGTTGCAGAGTAAAGACAAATATGTACGTATTAGAAATACTTAAACTTTACGAGAAGAAATAACACATCGTAAAAAGTATCTTGTATTTCCTAAACAACACGTTGTAACTCGAAATGATTTGGTGTTGCATGTATGTCTAAACGTGTAGCCTCAGAAGAGAACTCACAGCAGAGTTTTCTCTCCAGAAAAATATGTCAGAATACCACGTTTTAAGGAAATCCTGCATCGTGAGAAATTATCTTGTTATTCCTAAACAACACGTTGTAACTCGAAAAGCTTTGGTGTTGCGTGTATGTCTAAGCGTGTAGCCTCAAAAGAGAACACACAGGAGAGTTTTCCCTCAAAAGTATATGTAAGAATACCACGGTATAAGGAAATACAGTGTTGCAGATTAAAGACAAATACATACAAATTGGAAATACTCAAACTTTATGAGAAGAAATAACGCATCGTGCAAAATTATCTTGTTTTTCCTAAACAACACGTTGTAACTCGAAAAGATTTTGGGTTACAGGTATGTCTAAGTTTGTAGCCTCAAAAGAGAACGCACAAGAGAGTTTTCTCTCGAAAACTTACGTCAGAATACCATGTTTTAAGGAAATCCTGCATCGTGCGAAATTATCTTGTTTTTCCTAAACAACATGTTTTAACTCAAAAAGCTTTGGTGTTGCGTGTATGTCTAAGCGTATAGCCTCAAATGGGAATGCACAGGAGAGTTTTCACACGAAAAAATATGTCAGAATACAAAGTTTTAAGGATATGATGCATCGTGCGAATTTATCTTTTTTTTCCTAAACAACTTGTTTTAACTCGAAAAGCTTTGGTGTTGCGTTTTTCTCTAAGCGTGCAGCCTCAAAAGAGAACGCACAGGAGAGTTTTCTCTCGAAAGAATGTGTAAAAATACCACGTTATAAGGAAATACAATGTTGCAGAGTAAAGACAAATACGTAAGTATTGGAAATACTTAAACTTTACGAGAAGGAATAACGCTTCGTGCAAAATTATCTTGTTTTTCCTAAACAACATATTGTAACTCGAAAAGATTTGGTGTTGCGTGTATGTCTAAACGTGTAGCCTCAAAAAAGAACGCACAGGAGAGTTTTCTCTCGAAAAATTATGTCAGAACACCACGTTTTAAGGAAATCCTGCATCATGCGAAATTATCTTGTTTTTCCTAAACAACATGTTTTAACTCGAAAAGCTTTGGTGTTGCGTGTGTGTCAAAGTGTGTAGCCTCAAAAGAGAATGCACAGGAGAGTTTTCTCTCGCAAGAATATGTAAGAATACCACGTTACAAGGAAATATAGTTTTGCAGAGTAAAGACAAATATGTACATATTAGAAATACTTAAAGTTCACGAGAAGAAATAACGCATCGTAAACTATTATCTTGTATTTCCTAAACCACACGTTGTAACTCGAAAAGATTTTTGGTGGCATGTATGTCTAAGCATTTAGCCTCAAAAGAGAACGCACAGGAGAGTTTTCTGTCGAAAAAATATGTCAGAATACCACGTGTTAAGGAAATCCTGCATCGTGCGAAATTATCTTGTTATTCCTAAACAACACATTGTAACTTGAAATTCTTTGGTGTTACTTGTATGTCTCAGCGTGTAGCCTCAAAAGAGAATGCACAGGAGAGTTTTCTCATGAAAAAATATGTCAGAATACAACGTTTTAAGGAAATACAGTGTTGAGGAGTAAAGACAAATACGTACATTTTGGAAATACTTAAACTTTACGAGAAGAAATAAAGCATCGTGCAAAATTATCTTGTTTTTTCTAAACAATATGTTTTAACTCGAAAAGCTTTGGTGTTTCCTGTGTGTCTAAGTGTGTAGCCTCAAAAGAGAATGCACAGGAGAGTTTTCTCTCACAAGAGTATGTTAGAATACCACGTTACAAGGAAATATAGTTTTGCAGAGTAAAGACAAATACGTACATATTAGAAATACTTAACTTTACTAGAAGAAATAACACATCGTACACTATTATCTTGTATTTCCTAAACCACACATTGTAACTCGAAAAGATTTTTGGTGGCGTGTATGTCTAAGCATTTAGCCTCAAAAGATAATGTACAGGAGAGTTTTCTGTCGAAAAAATAAGTCAGAATACCACGTTTTAAGGAAATCCTGCATCGTGCGAAATTATCTTGTTATTCCTAAACAACACGTTGTAACTCGAAATTCTTTGGTGTTACTTGTATGTCTCAGCGTGTAGCCTCAAAAGAGAATGCACAGGAGAGTTTTCTCATGAAAAAATATGTCAGAATACAACGTTTTAAGTAAATACAGTGTTGCAGAGTAAAGACAAATACGTACATTTTGGAAATACTTAAACTTTACGAGAAGAAATAACGCATCATGCAAAATTATCTTGTTTTTTCTAAACAACATGTTTTAACTCGAAAAGCTTTGATATTGCGTGTATGTCTAAGCGTGTAACCTTAAAAGAGAAGGCACCGGAGAGTATTCTCTCGAAAGAAAATGTAAGAATACCACGTTATAAGGAAATACAGTGTTGCAGAGTAAAGAAAAATATGTACTTATTAGAAATACTTAAACTTTATGAGAAGAAATAACGCATCATTCAAAATTATTTTTTATTTCCTAAACAACACGTTGTAACTCAAAAGGATTTGGTGTTGCGTGTATGTCTAAACGTGTAGCCTCAAAAGAGAACCCACAGGAGAATTTCCTCTCGAAAAAATATGTCTGAATACAACATTTTAAGGAAATCCTGCATCGTGGGAAATTATCTTGTTATTCCTAAACAACACGTGGTAACTCGAAAAGCTTTGGTGTTGCTTGTATGTCTAAGTGTGTAGCATCAAAAGAGAACGCACAGGAGAGTTTTCACTCGAAAAAATATGGCAGAATACCACGTTTTATGAAAATCCAGTATCTTGCGAAATTATCTTGTTTTTCCTAAACAACATGTTGTAACTCGAAAAGCTTTGGTGCTGCTTGAATGTCTCAGCGTGTAGCCTCAAAAGAGAACGCACAGGAGAGTTTTCTCTCATAAAAATATGTCAGAATACCACGTTTTAAGGAAATCCTGCATCGTGGGAAATTATCTTGTTTTTCCTAAACAACATGTTTTAACTCGAAAAGCTTAGGTATTGCGTGTATGTCTAAGTGTGTAGCCTCAAAAGAGAAAGCACAGGAGAGATTTCTCTCACAAGAATATGTAAGAATACCACGTTACAAGGAAATATAGTTTTGCAGAGTAAAGACAAATACGTACATTTTAAAAATACTTAAACTTTACGAGAAGAAATAACGCATCATACAAAATTATCTTGTATTTCCTAAACAACACGTTGTAACTCGAAAAGATTTGTTTTGGCGTGTATGTCTCAGCGTTTAGCCTCAAAAAAAGAACCCACAGGAGAGTTTTCTGTCGAAAAAGTTTGTCAGAATTCCACGTTTAATGGAAATCCCGCATCGTACGAAATTATCTTGTTTTTCTTAAACAACACGTTGTAACTCGAAATGCTTTGGTCTTCCGTGTATGTCTCAGCATGTAGCTTCAAAAGAGACTGCACAGGAGAGTTTGCTCTCGATAGAATATGTAAGAATACCACGTTATAAGGAAATACAGTGTTGCAGAGTAAAGACAAATATGTACGTATTAGAAATACTTAAACTTTACGAGAAGAAATAACACATCGTAAAAAGTATCTTGTATTTCCTAAACAACACGTTGTAACTTGAAATGATTTGGTGTTGCATGTATGTCTAAACGTGTAGCCTCAGAAGAGAACGCACAGCAGAGTTTTCTCTCCAGAAAAATATGTCAGAATACCACGTTTTAAGGAAATCCTGCATCGTGAGAAATTATCTTGTTATTCCTAAACAACACGTTGTAACTCGAAAAGCTTTGGTGTTGCCTGTATATCTAAGCGTGTAGCCTCAAAAGGGAACACACAGGAGAGTTTTCCCTCAAAAGAATATGTAAGAATACCACGGTATAAGGAAATACAGTGTTGCAGATTAAAGACAAATACATACAAATTGGAAATACTCAAACTTTATGAGAAGAAATAACGCATCGTGCAAAATTATCTTGTTTTTCCTAAACAACACGTTGTAACTCGAAAAGATTTTGGGTTACATGTATGTCTAAGTTTGTAGCCTCAAAAGAGTACGCACAAGAGAGTTTTCTCTCGAAAACTTACGTCAGAATACCATGTTTTAAGGAAATCCTGCATCGTGCGGAATTATCTTGTTTTTCCTAAACAACATGTTTTAACTCAAAAAGCTTTGGTGTTGCGTGTATGTCTAAGCGTATAGCCTCAAATGGGAATGCACAGGAGAGTTTTCACATGAAAAAATATGTCAGAATACAAAGTTTTAAGGATATGATGCATCGTGCGAATTTATCTTTTTTTTTTTTCCTAAACAACTTGTTTTAACTCGAAAAGCTTTGGTGTTGCGTTTTTCTCTAAGCGTGCAGCCTCAAAAGAGAACGCACAGGAGAGTTTTCTCTCGAAAGAATGTGTAAAAATACCACGTTATAAGGAAATACAATGTTGCAGAGTAAAGACAAATACGTAATTATTGGAAATACTTAAACTTTACGAGAAGGAATAACGCTTCGTGCAAAATTATCTTGTTTTTCCTAAACAACACATTGTAACTCGAAAAGATTTGGTGTTGCGTGTATGTCTAATCGTGTAGCCTCAAAAGAGAACGCACAGGAGAGTTTTCTCTCGAAAAATTATGTCAGAACACCATTTTAAGGAAATCCTGCATCATGCGAAATTATCTTGTTTTTCCTAAACAACATGTTTTAACTCGAAAAGCTTTGGTGTTGCGTGTGTGTTAAAGTGTGTAGCCTCAAAAGAGAATGCACAGGAGAGTTTTCTCTTGCAAGAATATGTAAGAATACCACGTTACAAGGAAATATAGTTTTGCAGAGTAAAGACAAATACGTACATTTTAGAAATACTTAAACTTTATGAGAAGAAATAACGCATCGTACAAAATTGTCTTGTATTTCCTAAACAACACGTTGTAACTCAAAAGATTTGTTTTGGCGTGTATGTCTCAGCGTTTAGCCTCAAAAAAGAACCCACAGGAGAGTTTTCTGTCGAAAAAGTTTGTCAGAATACTATGTTTTATGGAAATCCCGCATCGTGCGAAATTATCTTGTTTTTCTTAAACAACACGTTGTAACTCGAAATGCTTTGGTCTTACGTGTATGTCTAGGCATGTAGCGTCAAAAGAGACTGCACAGGAGAGTTTGCTCTCGAAAGAATATGTAAGAATACCACGTTATAAGGAAATACAGTGTTGCAGTGTAAAGACAAATATGTACGTATTAGAAATACTTAAACTTTACGAGAAGAAATAACGCATCGTAAAAAATTATCTTGTATTTCCTAAACAACACATTGTAACTCGAAATGATTTGGTGTTGTGTGTATGTCTAAACGTGTAGCCGCAAAAGAGGAACCACAGGAGAATTTTCTCTCGAAAAAAATATGTCAGAATACCACGTTTTAAGGAAATCCTGCATCGTGCGAAATTATCTTGTTTTTCCTAAACAACACATTGTAACTCGAAAAGCTTTGGTGTTGCGTGTATGTCTAAGCGTGTAGCCTCAAAAGAGCACGCACAGGAGAGTTATCTCTCGAATAAATATGTCAGAATACCACGTTTTAAGGAAATCACGCATTGTGCGAAATTATCTTGTTATTCCTAAACAACAAGTTATAACTCGAAAAGCATTGGTGTTGCGTGTATGTCTAAGTGTGTAGCCTCAAAAGGGAATGCACAGGAGAGTTTTCTCTCGAAAGAATGTGTAAAAATACCACGTTATAAGGAAATACAATGTTGCAGTGTAAAGACAAATACGTAAGTATTGGAAATACTTTAACTTTACGTGAAGAAATAACGCTTCGTGCAAAATTATCTTGTATTTCCTAAACAACACGTTGTAACTCGAAAAGATTTGGAGTTGTTTGTATGTCTAGATGTGTAGCCTCAAAAGAGTACCCACAGGAGAATTTTCTCTCGAAAAAATATTTCAGAATACCACGTTTTAAGGAAATCCAGCATCGTGTGAAATTATCTTGTTTTTCCTAATCAACACTTTGTAACTTGAAAAGCTTTGGTGTAGCTTGTATGTCTCAGCGTGTAGCCTCAAAAGAGAACACACAGGAGAGTTTTTTCTCGAAAAAATATGTCAGAATACCACGTTTAAAGGAAATTGTGCATCGTGCGAAATTATCTTTTTTTTTCCTAAACAACTTGTAGTAACTCGAAAAGCTTTGGTGTTGCGTTTTTGTCTAAGCGTGCAACCTCAAAAGAGAACAAACAGGAGAGTTTTCTCTCGAGAGAATATGTAAGAATACCACGTTATAAGGAAATATAGTGTTGCAGAATAAAGACACATACATACGTATTGGAAATACTTAAAATTTATGAGGAGAAATAACGCATTGAGCAAAATTATCTTGTTTTTTCTAAACAACACGTTGTAACTTGAAAAGATTTGGTATTGCGTGTATGTCTAAGCATGTAGCCTCTAAAGAGAACGCACAGGAGAGTTTTCCCTTAAAAAAATATGGACGAATACCATGTTTTAAGGAAATCCTGCATCGTGCGAAATTATCTTCTTTTTCCTAAACAACACGTTGTAACATGAAAAGCTTTGGTGTAGCTTGTATATCTCAACGTGTAGCCTCAAAAGAGAACACACAGGAGTGTTTTCTCTCGAAAATATATGTCCGAATACCACGTTTTAAGGAAATCCTGCATCGTGCAAAATTATCTTTTTTTTCCTAAACAACCTATTGTAAGTCGAAAAGCTTTGGTGTTGCGTTTTTTTCTAAGCGTGCAGCCTCAAAAGAGAACGCACAGGACAGATTTCTCTCAAAAGAATATGTAAGAATACCACATTATAAGGAAATACAGTGTTGCAGATTAAAGACGTATACGTACATATTAGAAATACATAAACTTTACGAGAAGAAATAATGCATCGTGCAAAATTATCTTGTTTTTCCTAAACAACACGTTGTAACTCGAATGATTTTGTGTTACCTGTATGTCTAGGCATGTAGCCTCAAAAGAGAACACACAAGAGAGTTTTCTCTCAAAAAAAATATGTCAGAATACCATGTTTTAAGAAAATCCTGTATCGTGCGAAATTATCATGTTTTTCCTAAACAACTTGTTGTAACTCGAAAAGCTTTGGTGTTGCGTGTATGTATAACCGTGTAGCCTCAAAAGAGAACGTAAAGGAGAATTTTCTCTCGAAAGAATATGTTAGAATACCACGTGATAAGGAAACACAGTGTTGCAGAGTAAAGACAAATATGTACGTATTAGAAATACTTAAACTTTACGAGAAGAAATAACTCATCCTACAAAATTAACTTGTATTTCCTAAACAACACGTGGTAACTCAAAAAGATATGGTGTTGCTTGCATGTCAAAACTTGTAGCCTCAAATGAGAACCCAGAGGAGAATTTATCTCGAAAAAATATGTCAGAATACCACGTTTTAAGGAAATCCTGCATCGTGCAAAATTATCTTGTTTTTCGTAAACAATATGTTGTAACTCGAAAAGATTTGGTATTGCTTGTATGTCTCAGCGTGTAGCCTCAGAAGAGAATGCACAGGAGAGTTTGCTCTTGAAAAATATGTCAGAATACCACGTTTTAAGGAAATCCTGCATCGTGTGAAATTATCTTGTTTTTCCTAAACAACACATTGTAACTCGAAAAGCTTTGGTGTTGCGTGTATGTCTAAGTATTTAGCCTCAAAAGAGAATGCACAGGAGAGTTTTCTCTCGAAAGAATATGTAAGAATACCACATTACAAGGAAATATAGTTTTGCAGAGTAAAGACAAATAAGTACATATTAGAAATACTTAAACTTTACGAGAAGAAATAACGCATCATACAAAATTATCTAATATTTCCTAAACAACATGTTGTAACTCGAAAAGATTTGGTGTGGCTGTATGTCTAAGCATGTAGCCTCAAAGGAGAATGCACAGGAGAGTTTTCTCTCGAAAAAATATGTCAGAATACCACGTTTTATGTAAATCACGCATCGTGCGAAATTATCTTTTTCTCCCTAAACAACACGTTGCAACTCGAAAAGATTTGGTGATGAGTGTATGTCTAAGCGTGTAGCCTCAGAAGAGAACACAGAGGAGAGTTTTCTCTTGAAAGAATATGTAATAATACCACGTTACAAGGAAATACAGTGTTGGAGAGAAAAGACAAATACATGCATATTAGAAATACTTAAACTTTAAGAGAAGAAATAATGCATTGTACAAAATTATCTAGTATTTCCTAAACAACACGTTGTAACTCAAAAAGATTTGGTGTTGTGTGTATGTCTAAACGTGTAGCCCTAAAAGAGAACCCACAGGAGAATTTTCTCTAGAAAAAATATGTCAGGATACCACGTTTTAAGAAAATCCTGCATCGTGCGAAATTATCTTGTTTTTCCTAAGCAACTCGTTGTAACTCGAATAGCTTTGGTGTTGCGTGTATGTCTCAGCGTGTTGCCTCAAAAGAGAATGTACAGGAGAGTTTTCTCTCGAAAGAATATGTAAGAATACCACCTTATAAGGAAATACAGTGTTGCAAGAGTAAAGACAAATACGTACGTATTAGAAATACTTAAACTTTACGAGAAGAATTAACTCATCATATAAAATTAACTTGTATTTCCTAAACAACACGTGGTAACTCAAAAAGATTTGGTGTTGCTTGTATGTCAAATCGTGTAGCCTCAAAAGAGAACCCACAGGAGAATTTATCTCGAAAAAATATGTCAGAATACCACGTTTTAAGGAAATCCTGCATCGTGAAAAATTATCTTGTTTTTCCTAAACAATATGTTGTAACTCGAAAAGCATTGGTGTTACTTGTATGTCTCAGCGTGTAGCCTCAAAAGAGAATGCACAGGAGAGTTTGCTCTCGAAAAATATGTCAGAATACCACGTTTTAAGGAAACCCTGCATCGTGTGAAATTATCTTGTTTTTCTTAAACAACATGTTATAACTCGAAAAGCTTTGGTGTTGCGTGTATGTCTAAGTATTTAGCCTCAAAAGAGAATGCACAGGAGAGTTTTCTCTCGAAAGAATATGTAATAATACCACATTACAAGGAAATACAGTTTTGCAGAGTAAAGACAAATAAGTACATATTAGAAATACTTAAACTTTACGAGAAGAAATAACGCATCGTACAAAATTATCTAGTATTTCCTAAACAACACGTTGTAACTCGAAAAGATTTGGTGTGGCGTGTATGTCTAAGCATGTAGCTTCAAAAGAAAATGCACAGGAGAGTTTTCTCTCGAAAAAATATGTCAGAATACCACGTTTTTAGTAAATCACGCATCATGCGAAATTATCTTTTTTTTCCTAAACAACACGTTGCAACTCGAAAAGCTTTGGTGATGTGTGTATATCTAAGCGAGTAGCCTCAAAAGAGAACACACAGGAGAGTTTTCTATCGAAAGAATATGTAAGAAAACCACGTTATAAGGAAATACAGTGTTGTAGAGTACAGACAAATACGTACGTATTAGAAAGATTTAAACATTTCGAGAAGAAATAAATCATCGTACAAAATTATCTTGTATTTCCTAAAGAACATGTTGTAACTCAAAAAGATTTGGTGTTGCGTGTATGTCTAAGCTTGTACCCTCAAAAGAGAACGCCAAGGAGAGTTTTCTCTCCAAAAAATATGTCAGAACACCACGTTTTAAGAAAATCCCGCATCATGCGAAATTATCTTGTTTATCTTAAACAACACCTTGCAACTCGAAAAGCTTTGGTGCTGCGTGTATGTCTAAGCGTGTAGCGACAAAAGAGAATGCACAGAAGAGTTTTCTCTCAAAAGAATATATAAGAACACCACGTTATAAGGAAATACAGTGTTGCAGATTAAAGACAAATACGTACATATTGGAAATACTTAAACTTTACGAGAAGAAATAACGCATCGTGCAAAAATTATCTTGTTTTTCCTAAAAAAACACATTGTAACTCGAAAAGTTTTTGTGTTACGTATATGTCTAAGCTTGTAGCCTCAAAAGAGAACGCACAGGAGAGTTTTCTCTCGAAAAAATATGTCAGAATACCACGTTTTAAGGAAATCCTGCATCATACGAAATTATGTTGTTTTTCCTAAACAAAATGTTTTAACTCGAAAAGCTTTGGTGTTGCGTGTATGTCTAAGTGTGTAGCCTAAAAAGAAAATGCACAGAAGAGTTTTCTCTTTCAAGAATATGTAAGAATATGACTTTACAAGGAAATACAGTTTTGCAGAGTAAAGACAAATACGTACATATTAGAAATACTTAAAATTTATGAGAAGAAATAACGCATCGTACAAAATTATCTTGTATTTCCTAAACAACAGTTTGTAACTTGAAAAGATTAGGTGTGGCATGTATGTCTAAGAGTGTAGCCTCAAAAGAGAATGCACAGGAGAGTTTTCTCTCAAAAAAATATGTCAGAATACCACGTTTTAAGGAAATCCCGCATAGTGCGAAATTATCTTGTTTTTCCTAAACAACACGTTGTAATTCGAAAATATTTGGAGTTACGTGTATGTCTAAGCGTGTAGCCTCAAAAGAGAAAGCAGAGGAGAGTTTTCTCTCGAAAGAATATGTAAGAATACCACGTTACAAGGAAATACAGTGTTGGAGAGAAAAGACAAATACACGCATATTAGAAATACTTAAACTTTAAGAGAAGAAATAACGCATCGTACAAAATTATCTAGTTTTTCCTAAACAACACGTTGTAACTCAAAAATATTTGGTGTTGTGTGTATGTCTAAACGTGTAGCCCCAAAAGAGAACCCACAGGAGAATTTTCTCTCGAAAAAATATGTCAGGATACCACGTTTTAAGGAAATCCTGCATCATGTGAAATTATCTTGTTTTTCCTAAACAACTCGTTGTAACTCGAAAAGCTTTGGTGTTGCATGTATTTCTCAGCGAGTAGCCTCAAAAGAGAATGTACAGGAGAGTTTTCTCTCGAAAGAATATGTAAGAATACCACCTTATAAGGAAATACAGTGTTGCAAGAGTAAAGACAAATACTTACGTATTAGAAAAACTTAAACTTTACGAGACAAAATGAAGCATCGTGCAAAATTATCTTGTTTTTACTAAACAACACGTTGTAACTCGAAAAGATTTGGTGGTGCGTGTATGTCTAAGCATGTAGCCTCAAAAAAAAAAAACGCACAGGAGAGTTTTCTCTCAAAATATATGTCAGAATACCACGTTTTAAGGACATCCCGCATCGTGCGAAATTATCTTGTTTTTCCTAACCAACCTGTTGTAACTCGAAAAGATTTGGTGTTGCCTGTATGTCTAAGCTTGTAGCCTCAAAAGAGAATGCATAGGAGAGTTTTCTCTCAAAAAAAGTATGTCAGAATACCATGCTTTAAGGAAATCCTGCATAGTGCGAAATTATCTTTTTTCTCCTAAACAAAGTGTTGTAACTCGAAAAGCATTGTTGTTTCGTTTTGTCTAAGCATGCAGCCTCAAAAGAGAACGCACAGGAGAGTTTCTCTCGAAAAAATATGTCAGAATACCACGTTTTAAGGAAATCCTGCATCGTGCGAAAATATCTTGTTTTTCCTAAACAACACATGGTAACTCGAAAAACTTTGGTGTTGTGTGTATGTCTAAGTGTGTAGCCTCAAAACAGAACGCACAGGACAGGTTTCTCTCGAAAAAATATGTCAGAATACCACGTTTTAAGAAAATCCCGTATCGTGAGAAATTATCTTGTTTTTCCTAAACAACTTGTTGTAACTCGAAAAGTTGTGGTGTTGCCTTTTTGTCTAAGCGTGCAGCCACAAAAGAGAATGCACAGGAGAGTTTTCTCTCGAAAGAATATGTAAGAATACCACATTTTAAGGAAATCCTGCATCTTACGAAAATATCTTGTTTTTCCTAAACAACACGTGGTAACTCGAAAAGTTTTGGTGTTGAGTGTATGTCTAAGTGTGTAGCCTCAAAACAGAACGCACAGGACAGGTTTCTCTCAAAAAAATATGTCAGAATACCACGTTTTAAGAAAATGCCGTATCGTGAGAAATTATCTTGTTTTTCCTAAACAACTTGTTGTAACTCGAAAAGCTGTGGTGTTGCCTTTTTGTCTAAGCGTGCAGCCACAAAAGAGAACGCACAGCAGAGTTTTCTCTCGAAAGAATATGTAAGAATACCATGTTATAAGGAAATATAGTGTTGCAGATTAAAGACAAATACGTATGTATTGGAAATACTTAAACTTTACGAGAAGAAATAACGCATCGAGCAAAATTGTCTTGTTTTTCCTAAACAACACGTTGTAACTCGAAAAGCTTTGGTGTTGTGTTTTTGTCTAAGCGTGCAGCCTCAAAAGAGAACACACAGGAGAGTTTCTTGTGAAAAAATATGTCAGAATACCACGTTTTAAGGAAATCCTGCATCGTGCGAGAATATCTTGTTTTTCCTAAACAACACATGTTAACTCGAAAAGCATTGGTGTTGCGTTTTTGTCTAAGCGTGCAGCCTCAAAAGAGAACGCACAGGAGAGTTTCTCGCGAAAAAATATGTCAGAATACCACGTTTTAAGGAAATCCCGCATCCTGCGAAATTATCTTGTTTTTCTTAAACAAATTGTTGTAACTCGAAAATCGGTGGTGTTGCCTTTTTGTCTAAGCGTGCAGCCATAAAAGAGAACGCACAGGAGAGTTTTCTCTCGAAAGAATATGTAAGAATTCCACGTTATAAGGAAATATAGTGTTGCAGAGTAAAGACAAATACGTACTTATTGGAAATACTTAAACTTTACGAGAAGAAATAATGCATCGTGCAAAATTATCTTGTTTTTCCTAAACAACACGTTGTAACTGGAAAAGATTTGGTGTTGCGTGTATGTCTAAGCTTGTAGCCTCTAACGAGAATGAACAGGAGAGTTTTCTCTTGAAAAAATATTTCAAAATAAATCGTTTTAAGGAAATCCCGCATCGTGGAATTTATCTTGTTTTTCCTAAACAACAGGTTTTAACTCAAAAAGCTTTGGTGTTGCGTTTTTGTCTAAGCATGCAGCCTCAAAAGAGAATGCAGAGGAGAGTTTCTCTCGAAAAAACATGTCAGAATACCACGTTTTAAGGAAATTCTGCATCGTGCGAAGATATCTTGTTTTTCCTAAACAACACATGGTAACTCGAAAAGCTTTGGTGTTGCGTGTATGTCTAGCGTGTAGCGTCAAAAGAGAATGCACAGAAGAGTTTTCTCTCGAAAGAATATGTAAGAATACGACGTTATAAGGAAATACAGTGTTGCAGATTAAACACAAATACGTACATATTGGAAATACTTAAACTTTACGAGAAGAAATAACGCTTCATGCAAAAATAATCTTGTTTTTCCTAAAAAACACATTGTAACTCGAAAAGATTTTGTGTTACGTGTATGTCTAAGCTTGTAGCCTTAAAAGAGAACGCACAGGAGATTTTTCTCTCGAAAAAATATGTCAGAATACCACGTTTTAAGGAAATCCTGCATCATGCAAAATTATGTTGTTTTTCCTAAACAACATGTTTTAACTCGAAAAGCTTTGGTGTTGCGTGTATGTCTAAGTGTGTAGCCTAAAAAGAGAATGCACAGGAGAGTTTTCTCTCACAAGAATATGTAAGAATACGGCTTTACAAGGAAATACAGTTTTGCAAAGTAAAGACAAATATGTACATATTAGAAATACTTAAAATTTATGAGAAGAAATAACGCATCGTACAAAATTATCTAGTATTTCCTAAACAACAGTTTGTAACTTGAAAAGATTTGGTGCGGCGTGTATGTCTAAGAGTGTAGCCTCAAAAGAGAATGCACAGGAGAGTTTTCTCTCGAAAAAATATGTCAGAATACCACGTTTTACGGAAATCCCGCATAGTGCGAAATTATCTTGTTTTTCCTAAACAACATGTTGTAATTCGAAAATATTTGGAGTTGCATGTATGTCTAAGCATGTAGCCTCAAAAGAGAACACAGAGGAGAGTTTTCTCTCGAAAGAATATGTAAGAATACCACGTTATAAGGAAATACAATCTTGCAGAGTAAAGACAAATACGTACGTTTTAGAAATACTTAAACTTTACGAGAAGAAATAACGCATCATAAAAAATTATCGTGTATTTCGTAAAGAACACGTTGTAACTTGAAAAGATTTGGTGTTGTGTGTATGTGTATATGTGTAGCCTCAAAAGAGAACCAAGAATATGTTAGAATACCACGTTTTATGGAAATCCTGCATCGTGCAAAATTATTTTGTTTTTCCTAAACAACACATGGTAACTCGAAAAGCTTTGGTGTTGCGTGTATATCTAAGTGTGTAGCCTCAAAAGAGAACGCACAGGACAGTTTTCTCTCGAAAAATTATGGCAGAATACCACGTTTTAAGAAAATCCCGAATCGTGAGAAATCAACTTGTTTTTCTTAAACAACACCTTGCAACTCGAAAAGCTTTGGTGTTGCGTGTATGTCTAAGTGTGTAGCGTCAAAAGAGAATGCACAGAAGAGTTTTCTCTCGAAAGAATATGTAAAAACACCACGTTATAAGGAAGTACAGTGTTGCAGAATAAAGACAAATATGTACATATTGGAAATACTTAAACTTTACAAGAAGAAATAACGCTTCGTGCAAAAATTATCTTGTTTTTCCTAAAAAACACGTTGTAACTCGAAAAGATTTTGTGTTACGTGTATGTCTAAGCTTGTAGCCTTAAAAGAGAATGCACAGGAGAGTTTTATCTCGAAAAAAATATGTCAGAATACCACGTTTTAAGGAAATCCTGCATCATGCAAAATTATGTTCTTTTTTCTAAACAACATGTTTTAACTCGAAAAGCTTTGGTGTTGCGTGTATGTCTAAGTGTATAGCCTAAAAAGAGAATGCACAGGAGAGTTTTCTCTCGCAAGAATATGTAAGAATACGACTTTACAAGGAAATACAGTTTTGCAGACTAAAGACAAATACGTACATATTAGAAATACTTAAAATTTATGAGAAGAAATAACGCATTGTACAAAATTATCTTGTATTTCCTAAACAACAGTTTGTAACTTGAAAAGATTTGGTGCGGCGTGTATGTCTAAGAGTGTAGCCTCAAAAGAGAATGCACAGGAGAGTTTTCTCTCGAAAAAATATGTCAGAATACCACGTTTTACGGAAATCCCGCATAGTGCGAAATTATCTTGTTTTTCCTAAACAACATGTTGTAATTCGAAAATATTTGGAGTTGCGTGTATGTCTAAGCATGTAGCCTCAAAAGAGAACGCAGAGGAGAGTTTTCTCTCGAAAGAATATGTAAGAATACCACGTTATAAGGAAATACAGTCTTGCAGAGTAAAGACAAATACTTACGTTTTAGAAATACTTAAACATTACGAGAAGAAATAACGCATCATAAAAAATTATCTTGTATTTCGTAAAGAACACGTTGTAACTTGAAAAGATTTGGTGTTGTGTGTATGTGTATATGTATAGCCTCAAAAGAGAACCAAGAATATGTTAGAATACCACGTTTTATGGAAATCCTGCATCGTGCAAAATTATCTTGTTTTTCCTAAACAACACATGTTAACTCGAAAAGCTTTGGTGTTGTGTGTATATCTAAGTGTGTAGCCTCAAAAGAGAACGCACAGGACAGTTTTCTCTCAAAAAATATGTCAGAATACCACATTTTAAGAAAATCCCGAATCGTGAGAAATCATCTTGTTTTTCCTAAACAACTCGTTGTAACTCGAAATCTATGGTGTTTTCTTTTTTTCTAAGCGTGCATCCACAAAAGAGAACGCACAGGAGAGTTTTCTCGCAAAAGAATATGTAAGAATACCACGTTATAAGGAAATATAGTGTTGCAGAATAAACAAGTTGTAACTCGAAAAGCTTTTGTGTTGCGTGTATGTCTAAGCTTGTAGCCTCAAAAGAGAACGCACAGGAGAGCTTTCTCTTGAAAAAATATTTCAAAATAAAACGTTTTAAGGAAAAACCGCACCGTGGAAATACTTAAACTTTATGAGAAGAAATAACGCATCATACAAAATTATCTTGTGTTTGCTAAACAACACGTTGTAACTCGAAAATATTTTGTGTTGCGTATATGTCTAAACGTGTAGCCTCAAAAGAGAACCCACAGGAGAATTTTCTCTCGAAAAATATGTCAGAATACCACGTTTTATGGAAATCCTGCATCGTGCAAAATTATCTTGTTTTTCCTAAACAACACGTTGTAACTTGATAAGCTTTGGTGTTGCTTGTATGTCTCTGCGTGTAGCCTCAAAAGAGAACGCACAGGAGAGTTTTCTCTCGAAAAAATATGTCAGAATACCACGTTTTAAGGAAATCCTGCATCATGCAAAATTATCTTTTTTTTTCCTAAACAACTTGTTGTAACTCGAAAAGCTTTGGTGTGGCGTTTTTGTCTAAGCGTGCAGCATCAAAAGAGAACGCACAGGAGAGATTTCTCTCAAAAGAATACGTAAGAATACCACGTTACAAGGAAATACCGCATCGTGGAAATATTTAAACTTTACGAGAAGAAATAACGCATCGTGCAAAATTATCTTGTTTTTCCTAAAAAACACATTGTAACTCGAAAATATTTTGTGTTGCATGTTTGTCTAAGCGTGGAGCTTCAAAAGTGAGCGCACAGGAGAGTTTTCTCCCTTAAAAATATGTCATAATACCACGTTTTAAGTAAATCCTGCATCGTAGGAAATTATCTTGTTTTTCCTAAACATCAGGTTTTAACTCGAAAAGCTTTGGTGTTGCGTGTATGTCTAAGTGTGTAGCTTCAAAAGAGAATGCACAGGAGAGTTTTCTCTCGCAAGAATATATAAGAATACCACGTTACAAGGAAATACAGTTTTACAGAGTAAAGACAAATACATACATATGAGAAATACTTAAAAATTACGAGAAGAAATAACACATCTTACAAAATTATCTAGTATTTCCTAAACAACACGCTGTAACTCAAAAAAGAGTTGGTATTGTGTGTATGTGTAAACGTGTAGCCCCAAAAGAGAACCCACAGGAGAATTTTCTCTCAAAAAATATATCAGAATACCACGTTATGAGGATAAACATTGTTGCAGAATAAAGACAAATACATACATATTGGAAATACTTAAACTTTATGAGAAGAAATAATGCATCGTAAAAAATTATCTTGTATTTCCTAAACAGCACGTTGTAACTCAAAAAGATTTCGTGTTGCATGTATGTCTAAATGTGTAGCCTCAAAAGAGAACCCACAGGAGAATTTTCTCTTGAAAAATATGTCAGAATACCACGTTTTATGGAAATCCCGCATAGTGCGAAATTCTCTTGTTTTTCCTAAACAACTCATTGTAATTCGAAAATATTTGGAGTTGCGTGTATGTCTAAGCGTGTAGCCTCAAAAGAGAACACAGAGGAGAGTTTTCTCTCGAAAGAATATGTAAGAATACCACGTATTAAGGAAATACAGTGTTGCAGAGTAAAGACAAATACGTACATATTAGAAATACTTATGCTTTACGAGAAGAAATAACGCATCGTAAAAAATTATCTTGTATTTCCTAAAGAACACGTTGTAACTCGAAAAGGTTTGGTGTTGTGTGGATGTGTAAATGTGTAGCCTCAAAAGAGAACCCACAGGAGAATTTTCTCTCAAAAAAATATGTCA
This sequence comes from Apodemus sylvaticus, assembly GCF_947179515.1. Lineage (NCBI taxonomy): Eukaryota > Metazoa > Chordata > Mammalia > Rodentia > Muridae > Apodemus > Apodemus sylvaticus. The sequence continues at coordinate 14,976,561 of NC_067489.1, forward strand.
GAATACCACGTTTTAAGGAAATCCTGCATCGTGCGAAAATACCTTGTTTGTCCTAAACAACACATGGTAACTCGAAAAACATCGGAGTTGCATGTATGTCTAAGTGTATAGCCTCAAAAGAGACACACAGGACAGTTTTCTCTCGAAAAATATGTCGGAATACCACGTTTTAAGAAAATCCTGTATCGTGAGAAATTATCCTAAACAACTTGTTGTAACACGAAAAGCTGTGGTGTTGCCTTTTTGTCTAAGCGTGCAGCCACAAAAGAGAACGCACATGCGAGTTTTCTCTCTAAAGAATATGTATGAATACCACGTTATATGGAAATATAGTGTTGCAGAGTAAAGACAAATACGTACTTAATGGAAATACTTAAACTTTAAGAGAAGAAATAATGCATCGTGCAAAATTATCTTGTTTTTCCTAAACAACACGTTGTAACTCGAAAGGATTTGGTGTTACATGTATTTCTAAGCTTGTAGCCTCTAAAGAGAAAGCACAGGAGAGTTTTCTCTTGAAAAAATATTTCAGAATAAAACGTTTTAAGGAAATCCCGCATCGTGGAAATTATCTTGTTTTTCCTAAACAACACGTTGTAACTCGAAAAGCTTTGGTGTTGCGTGTATGTCTAAGCGTGTAGCCTCAAAAGAGAATGCACAGGAGAGTTTTCTCTCGAAAGAATATGTAAGAATACCACGTTATCAGGAAATACAGTGTTGCAGAGTAAAGACAAATACGTACATATTAGAAATAATTAAACTTTATGAGAAGAAATAACGCATCATACAAAATGATCTAGTATTTCCTAAACAACACGTTGTAACTCAAAAAGATTTGGTGTTCTATGTATTTCTAAACGTGTAGCCCCAAAAGAGAACCCACAGGAGAATTTCTCTCGAAAAAATATGTCAGGATACCACGTTTTAAGGAAATCCTGCATCGTGCGAAATTATCCTGTTTTTCCTAAACAGCACGTTGTAACTCGAAAAGCTTTAGTGTTGCATGTATGTCTAAGCGTGTAGCCTCAAAAGAGAACGAACAGGAGAGTTTTCTGTCGAAAAAATATGTCAGAATACCACGTATTAAGGAAAACCCGCATCGTGCAAAATTATCTTGTTTTTCCTAAACAACACGTTGTAACTCGAAAAGCTTTGGTGTTGCGTGTATGTCTAAGCGTGTAGCCTCAACAGAGAATGCACAGGAGAGTTTTCTCTCGAAAGAATATGTAAGAATACCACGTTATAAGGAAATACAGTGTTGCAAGTGTAAAGACAAATACTTACATATTAGAAAAACTTAAACTTTACGAGAAGAAATAAAGCATTGTGCAAAATTATCTTGTTTTTCCTAAACAACATGTTGTAACTCGAAAAGATTTGGTGTTGCGTGTATGTCTAAGCATGTAGCCTCAAAAGAGAATGCACAGGAGAGTTTTCTCTAAAAAAAATATGTCAGAATACCACGTTTTAAGGACATCCCGCATCGTGCGAAATTATCTTGTTTTTCCTTAACAACATATTTTAATTCGATATGCTTTGGTGTTGCGTGTATGTTTAAGCTTGTAGCCTCAAAAGAGAATGCACAGGAGAGTTTTCTCTCGAAAGAATATGTAAGAATACCACGTTCCAAGGAAATACAATGTTGCAGAGTAACAACAAATACATACATATTAGAAATACTTAAACTTTACGAGAAGAAATAACGCATCGTACAAAATTATCTTGTATTTCCTAAAGAAGATGTTGTAACTCGAAAAGATTTGGTGTTGCGTGTATGTCTAAACGTGTAGCCTCAAAACAGAACCCACAGGAGAATATTCTCTCGAAAAATTATGTCAGAATACCACGTTTTTAGGAAATCCTGCATCGTGCGAAAGTATCTTGTTTTTCCTAACAAAACATTGTAAATCGAAAAGCTTTGGTGTTGTGTGTATATCTAAATGTGTTGCCTCAAAAGAGCACCCACAGGAGAATTTTCTCTCGAAAAAAATATGTAAGAATACCATGTTTTTAGAAAATCCTGCATTGTGCGAAATTATCTTGTTTTTCCTAAACAACACGTTGTAACTCGAAAAGCTTTGGTATTGCTTGTATGTCTCAGCGTGTAGCCTCAAAAGAGAACGCACAGGAGAGTTTTCTCTCAAAAAAATATCTCAGAATACCACGTTTTAAGGAAATCCTTTATTGTGAGAAATTATGTTGTTTTTCCTAAACAACATGTTTTAACTCGAAAAGCTTTGGTGTTGCGTGTATATTTAAGTGTGTAGCCTAAAAAGAGAATTCACAGGAGAGTTTTCTCTTGAAAAATATTTCAGAATAAAACGTTTTAAGGAAATCCCGCATCGTGGAAATTATCTTGTTTTTCCTACACAACACGTTGCAACTCGAAAAGCTTTGGTATGCGTGAATATCTAAGCGTGTAGCCTCAAAAGAGAACGCACAGGAGAGTTTTCTCTCGAAAGAATATGTAAGAATACCACGTTATAAGGAAATACAGTGTTGCAGAATAAAGACAAATACATACGTATTAGAAATACTTAAACTTTATGAGAAGAAATAATGCATCGTACAAAATTATCTTGTATTTCCTATACAGCACGTTGTAACTCGAAAAGATTTGGTGTTGCGTGTATGTCTAAACGTGTAGCCTCAAAAGAGAATCCACAGGAGAATTTTCTCTCAAAAAATATGTCAGAATACCACGTTTTAAGGAAATACTGCATAGTGCAAAATTATCTTGTTTTTCCTAAACAAAACGTTGTAACTCGATAAGCTTTGGTGTTGCTTGTATGTCTCAGCATGTAGCCTCAAAAGAGAATGCACAGGAGAGTTTTCTCTCGAAAAAATATGTCAGAATTCCACGTTTTAAGGAAATCCTGCAACGTGCGAAATTATCTTTTTTTTTTCCTAAACAACTTGTAACTCGAAAAGCTTTGGTGTTGCATTTTTCTTTAAGCGTGCAGCCTCAAAAGAGAACGCACAGGAGTGGTTTCTCTCGAAAGAATATGTAAGAATACCACGTTATAAGGAAATAGAGTGTTGCAAGAGTAAAGACAAATATTTACGTATTAGAAATACTTAAAGTTTATGAGAAGAAATAAAGCATCGTGCAAAATTATCTTGTTTTTCCAAAACAACACGTTGTAACTTGAAAAGGTTTGGTGTTGTGTGTATGTCTAAGCATGTAGCCTCAAAAGAGTACGCACAGGAGAGTTTTCTCTCAAAAAAATATGTCAGAATACCACGTTTTAAGGACATTCCGCATCGTGCGAAATTATCTTGTTTTTCCTTAAAAACATATTTTAACTCGAAAAGCTTTGGTGTTGTGTGTATGTCTAAGCCCTTAGCCTCAAATGAGAATGCACAGGAGAGCTTTCTTTCGAAAGAATATGTAAGAATACCACATTACAAGGAAATACATTGTTGTAGAGAAAAGACAAATACATGCATATTAGAAATACTTAAACTTTAAGAGAAGAAATAACGCATCGTACAATATTATCTTGTATTTCCTAAAGAAGACGTTGTAACTCGAAAAGAATTGGTGTTGTGTGTATGTCTAAACGTGTAGCCTCAAAACAGAACCCACAGGAGAATTTTCTCTCAAAAAAATATATCAGGATACCACGTTTTAAGGAAATCCTGCATCGTGCGAAATTATCCCGTTTTTCCTAAACAACACGTTGTAACTCGAAAAACTTTGGTGTTGCGTGTATGTCTAAGCGTGTAGCCTCAAAAGAGAATGCACAGGAGAGTTTTCTCTCTGAAGAATATGTAAGAATACCACGTTATAAGGAAATACAGTTTTGCAAGAGTAAAGACAAATACTTAAATACTAGAAAAACTTAAATTTACAAGAAGAAATAAAGCATCGTGCAAAATTATCTTGTTTTTCCTAAACAACACGTTGTATCTCGAAAAGATTTGGTGTTCCGTGTATGTCTAAGCATGTAGCCTCAAAAGAGAATGCACAGGAGAGTTTTCTCTCAAAAAAAATATGTCAGAATACCACGTTTTAAGGACATCCCTCATCGTGCGAAATTATCTTGTTTTTCCTTAATAACATATTTTAACTCGATACGCTTTGGTGCTGCATGTATGTTTAAGCGTGTAGTCTCAAAAGAGAATGCACAGGAGAGTTTTCTCTCGAAAGAATATGTAAGAATACCATGTTCCAAGGAAATACAGTGTTGCAGAGTAACGACAAATACATACATATTAGAAATACTTAAACCTTATGAGAAGAAATAACGCATCGTTCAAAATTATCTTGTATTTCCTAAAGAAGACGTTGTAACTCGAAAAGATTTGGTGTTGCGTGTATGTCTAAACGTGTAGCCTCAAAACAGAACCCACAGGAGAATATTCTCTCGAAAAAAATATATCAGAATACCACGTTTTTAGGAAATCCTGCATCGTGCAAAATTATCTTGTTTTTCCTAAACAACACGTTGTAAATCGAAAAGCTTTGGTGTTGTGTGTATATCTAAATGTGTAGCCTCAAAAGAGCACCCACAGGAGAATTTTCTCTAGAAAAAAATATGTAAGAATCTCATGTTTTTAGAAAATCCTGCATTGTGCGAAATTATCTTGTTTTTCCTAAACAAAACGTTGTATCTCGAAAAGCTTTGGTGTTGCTTGTATGTCTCAGCGTGTAGCCTCAAAAGAGAATGCACAGGAGAGGTTTCTCTCGAAAGAATATGTAAGAATACCACGTTATAAGGAAACAGAGTATTGCAAGAGTAACGACAAATACTTACGTATTAGAAATACTTAAAGTTTACGAGAAGAAATAAAGCATCGTGCAAAATTATCTTGTTTTTCCTAAACAACACGTTATAACTTGAAAAGATTTGGTGTTGCATGTATGTCTAAGCATGTAGCCTCAAAGAGTATGCACAGGAGAGTTTTCTCTCAAAAAAATATGTCAGAATACCACGTTTTAAGGACATCCCGCATCGTGCGAAATTATCTTGTTTTTCCTTAACAACATATTTTAACTCGAAAAGCTTTGGTGTTGCGCGTATGTCTAAGCCTTTAGCCTCCAAAGAGAATGCACAGGAGAGTTTTCTTTCGAAAGAATATGTAAGAATACCACGTTACAAGGAAATACAGTGTTGGAGAGAAAAGACAAATTCATGCATATTAGAAATACTTAAACTTTAAGAGAAGTAATAACGCATCGTACAAAATTATCTTGTATTTCCTAAAGAAGACGTTGCAACTCAAAAAAAAATTGGTGTTGCGTGTATGTCTAAACGTGTAGCCTCAAAACAGAACCCACAGGAGAATTTTCTCTCGAAAAAATATATCAGGATATCACGTTTTAAGGAAATCCTGCATCGTGCGAAATTATCCGGTTTTTCCTAAACAACAAGTTGTAACTCGAAAAGCTTTGGTGTTGCGTCTATGTCTAAGCGTGTAGCCTCAAAAGAGAATGCACAGGAGAGTTTTCTCTCTGAAGAATATGTAAGAATACCACGTTATAAGGAAATACAGTGTTGCAAGAGTAAAGACAAATACTTACATATTAGAAAAACTTAAACTTTACGAGAAAAATAACACATCATACAAAATTATCTTGTATTTCCTAAAGAAGACGTTGTAACTCGAAAGGATTTGGTGTTGCGTGTATGTCTAAACGTGTAGCCTCAAAACAGAACCCACAGGAGAATATTCTCTCAAAAAAATATGTAAGAATACCACGTTTTTAGGAAATTCTGCATCGTGCGAAATTATCTTGTTTTTCCTAAACAACACGTTGTAAATCGAAAAGATATGGTGTTGCGTGTATATCTAAATGTGTAGCTTCAAAAGAGCACCCACAGGAGAATTTTCTCTCGAAAAAAATATGTAAGAATACCACGTTTTTAGAAAATCCTGCATCATGCGAAATTATCTTGTTTTTCCTACACAACACGTTGCAACTTGAAAAGCTTTGGTGTTGCGTGAATGTCTCAGCGTGTAGTCTCAAAACAGAACGCACAGGAGAGTTTTCTCTTGAAAGAATATGTAAGAATACCACGTTATAAGGAAATACAGTGTTGCAGAATAAAGACACATACATACGTATTAGAAATACTTAAACTTTATGAGAAGAAATAACGCTTCGTGCAAAAATAATCTTGTTTTTCCTAAAAAACACGTTGTAACTCGAAAAGATTTTGTGTTACGTGTATATCTAAGCTTGTAGCCTTAAAAGAGAACGTACAGGAGATTTTTCTCTCGAAAAAATATGTCAGAATACCACGTTTTAAGAAATTCCTGCATCATGGTAATTATGTTGTTTTTCCTAAACTACATGTTTTAACTCAAAAAGCTTTGGTGTTGCGTGTATGTCTAAGTGTGTACCCTAAAAAGAGAATGCACAGGAGAGTTTTCTCTCGCAAGAATATGTAAGAATACGACTTTCCAAGGAAATACAATTTTGCAGAGTAAAGACAAATACGTACATATTAGAAATACTTAAAATTTATGAGAAGAAATAACGCATCGCACAAAATTATCTTGTAATTCCTAAACAACAGTTTGTAACTTGAAAAGATTTGGTGTGGCGTGTATGTCTAAGAGTGTAGCCTCAAAAGAGAATGCACAGGAGAGTTTTCTTAAATTTAAGAAAATCCCGAATCGTGAGAAATCATCTTGTTTTTCCTAAACAACACGTTGTAACTCAAGAAGCTTTGGTGTTGCTTGTATGTCGCAGCGTGTAGCCTCAAAAGAGAATGCACAAGAGAGTTTTCACTCGAAAAAAATATGTCAGAATTCTACGTTTTAAGGAAATCCTGCATCGTGCGCAATTATTTTTTTTTTTCTAAACAACTTGTTGTAACTCGAAAAGCTTTGGTGTTGCGTTTTTGTTTAAGCGTGCAGCCTCAAAAGAGAACGCACAGGAGAGTTTTCTCTCCAAAGAATATGTAAGAATACCACGTTATAAGGAAATAGAGTGTTGCAAGAGTAAGACAAATACTTACGTATTAGAAATACTTAAAGTTTACGAGAAGAAATGAAGCATCGTGCAAAATTATCTTGTTTTTCCTATACAACACGTTGAAAGTCGAAAAGATTTGGCGTTGCCTGTATGTCTAAGCATGTAGCCTCAAAAGAGAACGCACAGGAGAGTTTTCTCTCAAAAAAATATTTCAGAATACCACGTTTTAAGGACATCCCGCATCGTGCGAAATTATCTTGTTTTTCCTTAACAACATATTTTAACTCGAAAAGCTTTGGTGTTGCGTGTATGTCTAAGCGTGTAGCCTCAAAAGAGAATGCACAGGAGAGTTTTCTCTCAAAAGAATATGTAAGAATATCACGTTCCAAGGAAATACAGTGTTGCAGAGAAAAGACAAATACATACATATTAGAAATACTTAAACTTTACGAGAAGAAATAACGCATCATTCAAAATTATCTTGTATTTCCTAAAGGAGACATTGTAACTCGAAAAGATTTGGTGTTGCGTGTATGTCTAAACGTGTAGCCTCAAAAGAGAACCCACAGGAGAATTTTCTCTCGAAAAATATGTCAGAATACCACGTTTTAAGCAAATCCTGCATAGTGCAAAATTATCTTGTTTTTCCTAAACAACACGTTGTAACTCAATAAGCTTTGGTGTTGCTTGTATGTCTCAGCATGTAGCCTCAAAAGAGAATGCACAGGAGAGTTTTCTCTCGAAAAAATGTGTCAGAATTCCACGTTTTAAGGAAATCCTGCATCGTGTGAAATTATCTTTTTTTTTTCCTAAACAACTTGTTGTAACTCGAAAAGCTTTGGTGTTGTGTTTTTGTTTAAGCGTGCAGCCTCAAAAGAAAACGCACAGGAGAGTTTTCTCTCGAAAGAATATGTAAGAATACCACGTTATAAGGAAATAGAGTGTTGCAAGAGTAAAGACAAATACTTATGTATTAGAAATACCTAAAGTTTACGAGAAGAAATGAAGCATCGTGCAAAATTATCTTGTTTTTCCTAAACAACACGTTGTAACTCGAAAAGATTTGGTGTTGCGTGTATGTCTAAGCATGTAGCCTCAAAAGAGTACACACAGGAGAGTTATCCCTCAAAAAAATTTGTCAGAATAACACGTTTTAAGGACATCCCGAATTGTGCGAAATTATCTTGTTTTTCCTTAACAATATATTTTAACTCGAAAAGCTTTGGTGTTGCGTGTATGTCTAAGCATTTAGCCTCAAAAGAGAATGCACAGGAGAGTTTTCTTTCGAAAGAATATGTAAGAATACCATGTTACAAGGAAATACAGTGTTGTGGAGAAAAGACAAATACATGCATATTAGAAATACTTAAACTTTAAGAGAAGAAATAAAGCATCGTACAAAATTATCTAGTATTTCCTAAAGAAAACATTGTAACTCTAAAAGATTTGGTGTTGCGTGTATGTCTAAACGTGTAGCCTCAAAACAGAACCCATAGGAGAATTTTCTCTTGAAAAAATATGTCAGGATACCACGTTTTAAGGAAATCCTGCATCGTGCGAAATTATCCTGTTTTTCCTAAACAACACGTTGTAACTCGAAAAGCTTTGGTGTTGCGTGTATTTCTAAGCGTGTTGCCTCAAAAGAGAACGCACAGGAGAGTTTTCTCTCGAAAAAAATATGTCAGAATACCACGTATTAAGGAAAACCCGCATCGTGCGAAATTATCTTGTTTTTCCTAAACAACACGTTGTAACTCGAAAAGCTTTGGTGTTGCGTGTATGTCTAAGCGTGTAGCCTTAAAAGAGAATGCACAGGAGAGTTTTCTCTCCAAAGAATATGTAAGAATACCACGTTATAAGGAAATACAGTGTTGCAAGTGTAAAGACAAATACTTACATATCTGAAAAACTTAAACTTTACGAGAAGAAATAAAGCATCGTGCAAAATTATCTTGTTTTTCCTATACAACACGTTGAAAGTCGAAAAGATTTGGTGTTGCGTGTATGTCTAAGCATGTAGTCTCAAAAGAGAACGCACAGGAGAGTTTTCTCTCAAAAAAATATTTCAGAATACCACGTTTTAAGGACATGCCACATCGTGCGAAATTTTCTTTTTTTTTTCCTTAACAACATATTTTAACTCGATACGCTTTGGTGTTGCGTGTAGGTCTAAGCATGTAGCCTCAAAAGAGAATGCACAGGAGAGTTTTCTCTCGAAAGAATATGTAAGAATACCACGTTCCACGGAAATACAGTGTTGCAGAGTAAAGACAAATACATACATATTAGAAATACTTAAACTTTACGAGAAGAAATAACGCATCATTCAAAATTATCTTGTATTTCCTAAAGAAGACGTTGTAACTCGAAAAGATTTGGTGTTGCATGTATGTCTAAACGTGTAGCCTCAAAACAGAACCCACAGGAGTATATTCTCGCGAAAAAATATGTAAGAATACCACGTTTTTAGGAAATCCTGCATCATGCGAAATTGTCTTGTTTATCCTAAACAACACATTGTAAATCGAAAAGCTTTGGTGTTGCGTGTATATCTAAATGTGTAGCCTCAAACGAACACCCACAGGAGAATTTTCTCTCGAAAAAAATATGTAAGAATACCACGTTTTTAGAAAATCCTGCATTGTGCGAAATTATCTTGTTTTTCCTAAACAACACGTTGTAACTCGAAAAGCTTTGGTGTTGCTTGTATGTCTCAGCGTGTAGACTCAAAAGAGAACGCACAGGAGAGTTTTCTCTAGAAAAAATATCTCAGAATACCACGTTTTTAGGAATTCTTGTATCGGGCGAAATTATGTTTTTTTTTTTTCCTAAACAACATGTTTTAACTCGAAAAGCTTTGGTGTTGCGTGTATATTTAAGTGTGTAGCCTAAAAAGAGAATGCACAGGAGAGTTTTCTCTTGAACAAATATTTCAGAATAAAACGTTTTAAGGAAATCCTGCATCTCGGAAATTATCTTGTTTTTCCTACACAACATGTTGCAACTCGAAAAGCTTTGGTGTTGCGTGAATGTCTAAGCGTGTAGCCTCAAAAGAGAAGGCACAAGAGAGTTTTCTCTCTAAAGAATATGTAAGAATACCACGTTATAAGGAAATACAGTGTTGCAGAATAAAGACAAATACATACGTATTAGAAATACTTAAACTTTATGAGAAGAAATAATGCATCGTACAAAATTATCTTGTATTTCCTAAACAGCACGTTGTAACTCGAAAAGATTTGGTGTTGTGTGTATGTCTAAACGTGTAGCCTCAAAAGAGAACCGACAGGAGAATTTTCTCTTGAAAAATATATCAGAATACCACGTTTTAAGGAAATCCCGCATAGTGCGAAATTATCTTGGTTTTCCTAAACAGCAAGCTGTAATTTGAAAATATTTGGAGTTGTGTGTATGTCTAAGCATGTAGCCTCAAAAGAGAACGTAGAGGAGAGTTTTCTCTCGAAAGAATATGTAAGAAAACCACGTTATAAGGAAATACAGTGTTGCAGAGTAAAGACAAGTACGTACATATTAGAAATACTTAAGCTTTACGAGAAGAAATAAAGCATCCTAAAAAATTATCTTGTATTTCCTAAAGAACACGTTGTAACTCGAAAAGATTTGGTGTTGTGTGTATGTGTAAATGTGTAGCCTCAAAAAAGAACCCACAGGAGAATTTTCTCTCGAAAAAATATGTCAGAATACCACGTTTTAAGGAAATCCTGCATCGTGCGAAAATATCTTGTTTTTCCTAAACAACACATGGTAACTCAAAAAGATTTGGTGTTGCGTGTATGTCTAATTGTGTAGCCTCAGAAGAGAATGCTCAGGACAGTTTTCTCTCGAAAAAATATGTCAGAATACCACGTTTTAAGAAAATCCCGTATCGTGAGAAATTATCTTGCTTTTCCTAAAAAACTTGTTGTAACTCGAAAAGCTGTGGTGTTGCCTTTTTGTCTAAGCGTGCAGCCACAAAAGAGAACGCACAGGAGAGTTTTCTCTCAAAAGAATATGTAAGAATACCACGCTATAAGGAAATATAGTGTTGCAGAGTAAAGACCAATACGTACATATTGGAAATACTTAAACTTTACGACAAAAAATAACGCATCGTGCAAAATTATCTTGTTTTTCCTAAACAACACGTTGTAACTGAAAAAGATTTGGTGTTGCAAGTATGTCTAAGCTTGTAGCCTCAAAAGAGAACGCACAGGAGAGTTTTCTCTTGAAAAAATATGTAATAATACCACGTTATAAGGAAATACAATGTTGCAGAATAAAGACAAATACGTAAATATTAGAAATACTTAAACTTACGAGAAGAAATAAGGCATCATACAAAATTATCTAGTATTTCCTAAACAACACGTTGTAAGTCAAAACGATTTGGTGTTGTGTGTATATCTTAACATTTAGCCCCAAAAGAGAACCCACAGGAGAATTTTCTCTCGAAAAAATATGTCAGGATACCACATTTTAAGGAAATCCTGCATCGTGTAAAATTATCTTGTTTTTCCTAAACAACACGTTGTAACTCGAAAGATTTGGTGTTGCGTGTATGTCTAAGCATGTAGCCTCAAATGAGAACGCACAGTAGAGTTTTCTCTCAAAAAAATATGTCAGAATACCACGTTTTAATGACATCCCGCATAGTGCGAAATTATCTTGTTTTTCCTTAACAACATATTTTAACTCGAAAGGATTTGGTGTTGCGTGTATGTCTAATCATGTAGCCTCAAAAGTGAATGCACAGGAGAATTTTCTCTTGAAAATATATGTCAGGATACCATGTATTAAGGAAAACCCGCATCATGCGAAATTATCTTGTTTTTCCTAAACAAAACATTGTAACTCGAATAGCTTTTGTGTTGTGTGTATGTCTAAGCATGTAGCCTCAAAAGAGAATGCACAGAAGAGTTTTCTCTCCAAAGAATATGTAAGAATACCACGTTATAAGGAAATACAGTGTTGCAAGTGTAAAGACCAATACTTACATATTAGAATTACTTAAACTTTACGAGAAGAAACAAAGCATCGTGCAAAATTATCTTGTTTTTCAAGATAATTGTTTGTTGTAAGTCGAAAAGATTTGGCGTTGCGTGTATGTCTAAGCATGTAGTCTCAAAAGAGAACGCACAGGAGAGTTTTCTCTCAAAAAAATATTTCAGAATACCACGTTATAAGGACATCCCGCATCGTGCGAAATTATCTTGTTTTTCCTTAACAACATATTTTAACTCGAAAAGCTTTGGTGTTGCGTGTATGTCTAAGCATGCAGCCTCAAAAGAGAATGCACAGGAGAGTTTTCTCTCAAAAGAATATGTAAGAATACCACGTTCCAAGGAAATACAGTGTTGCAGAGTAAATACAAATACATACATATTAGAAATACTTAAACTTTACGAGAAGAAATAACGCATCGTAAAAAATTATCTTGTATTTCCTAAACAACACGTTGTAACTGGAAAAGATTTGGTGTTTCATGTATGTCTAAACGTGTAGCCTCAAAAGAGAACCCACAGGAGTATTTTCTCTCGAAAAAATATGTCAGAATACCACGTTTTTAGGAAATCATGCATCGTGCGAGATTATCTTGTTTTTCCTAAACAACACGTTGTAACTCGAAATGATTTGGTGTTGTGTGTGTATCTAAATGTGTAGCCTCAAAAGAGAACCAACAGGAGAATTTTCTCTCAAAAAAATATGTGAGAATACCACGTTTTAAGGAAATACCGCATTGTGTGAAATTATTTTTTTTTCCTAAACAACACATTTTAACTCGAAAAGCTTTGGTGTTGCATGTATGTCTAAACGTGCAGTGTCAAAAGAGAACGCACAGGAGAGTTTTCGTTCGAAAGAATATGTAAGAATACCACGTTATAAGGAAGTAGAGTGTTGCAGAGTAAAGACAAATACGTACGTATTAGAAATACTTAAACTTTACGAGAAGAAATAACGCATCCTAAAATATTATCTTGTGTTTCGTATAAAACACGTTGAAATTTGAAAAGATTTGGTGTTGCGTGTATGTCTAAACGTGTATCCTCAAAAGAGAACCTACAGGAGAATTTTCTTTCGAAAAAATATGTCAGAATACCACGTTTTAAGGAAATACCGCATCATGCAAAATTATCTTGTTTTTCCTAAACAACACTTTGTAACTCGAAAAGCTTTGGTGTTGCGTGTATGTCTAAGCGTGTAGCCTCAAAACAGAATGCAAAGGACAGTTTTCTCTTGAAAGAATATGTAAGAATTCCACGTTATAACGGAATACAGTGTTGCAGAGTAAAAACAAATACGTACGTATTAGAAATACTTAAACTTTACGAGAAGAAATAACTCATTATGAAAAATTATCTTGTTTTTCCTAAACAACACGATGTAACTCGAAAAGATTTGGTGTTGCATGTTTCAGTCAGCGTGTAGCCTCAAAAGAGAACGCACAGGAGAGTTTTTACTCGAAAAAATATGTCAGAATACCACGTTTTAAGGAAATCACGCATTGTGCGAAATTATCTTGTTTTTCCTAAACAACACGTTTTAACTCGAAATGCTTTGGTGTTGCGTGTATGTCTAAGCGTGCAGCCTCAAAAGAGAACACACAGGAGAGTTTTCTCTCGAAAGCATATGTAAGAATACCACGTTATAAGGAAGTACAGTGTTGCAGAGTAAAGACAAATACGTACGTATTAGAAATACTTAAACTTTACGAGAAGAAATAACGCATCCTAAAATATTATCTTGTGTTTCCTATAAAACACGTTGTAATTTGAAAAGATTTGGTGTTGCCTGTATGTCTAAACGTGTATCCTCAAAAGAGAACCCACAGGAGAATTTTCTCTCGAAAAAATATGTAAGAATACGTTTTAAGGAAATCCCGCATTGTGCGAAATTATCTTGTTTTTCCTAAACAACACGTTGTAACTCGAAAAGCTTTGGTGTTGCGTGTATGTCTTAGCGTGCAGCCTCAAAAGAGAACGCACAGGAGAGTTTTCTCTCGAAAAAAAAAATGTCAGAATACACCGGTTTAAAGAAATCGCACATCATGCGAAATTATCTTGTTTTTCCTAAACAACACGTTGTAACTTGAAAGGATTTGGTGTTGCGTGTATGTCTAAGTGTGTAGCCTCAAAGGAGAATGCACAGGAGAGTTTTCTCTCGAAAATATATGTCAGAATACGACGTTTTAAAGAAATCACGCATCGTGGGAAATTATCTTGTTTTTCCTTAACAACATATTTTAACTCGAAAAGCTTTGGTGTTGCGTGTATGTCTAAGCGTGTAGCCTCAATAGAGAACGCACAGGAGAGTGTTCATGCGAAAGAATATGTAAGAATACCACGCTATAAGGAAATACAGAGTTGCATATTAAAGAGAAATACGTACATATTGGAAATACTTAAACTTTATGAGAAGATATAATGCATCGTGCAAAATTATCTTGTTTTTCCTAAACAACACGTTGTAACTCGAAAAGAATTCGAGTTGCCTGTATGTCTAAACGTGTAGCCTCAAAAGTGAACCCACAGGAGAATTTACTCTTGAAAAAATATGTCATAATACCACGTTTTAAGGAAATTCCGCATCGTGCGAAATTATCTTGTTTTTCCTAAACAACACGTTTTAACTTGAAAAGCTTTGGTGTTGTGCCTATGTCTATGCATGTAGCCGTAAAAGAGAACGCAAAGGAGAGTTTTCTCTCGGAAAAATATGTAAGAATACCACGTTATACGGAAATACAGTGTTGCAGAATAAAGACAAATATGTACGTATTAGAAATACTTAAAATTTACGAGAAGAAATAACGCATCGTGCAAAATTATCTTGTATTTCCTAAACAACACGTTGTACCTCGAAAAGATTTTTTGTTGCCTATATGGTAAAGCATGTAATCCCAAAAGAGAACGCACAGAAGAATTTTCTCTTGAAAAAATATTTCAAAATACCACGTTTTAAGGAAATCCAGCATCGTGTGAAATTATCTTGTTTTTCCTAAACAACAGGTTGTAACTCAAAAAGCTTTGGTGGTGAGTTTTTCTCTAACTGTGCAGCCTCAAAAGAGAATGCACAGGAGAGTTTTCTCTCGAACGAATATGTAAGAATACCGCGTTATAAGGAAATACAGTGTTGCAGAGTAAAGACAAATACGTACGTATTAGAAATACTTAAAATTTACGAGAAGAAATAATGCATCATGCAAAATAATCTTGTGTTTCCTAAACACGTTGTAACTCGAAAAGAATTGGTGTTGCGTGTATGTCTAAAAGTTTAGCCTTAAAAGAGAACCCACAGGAGAATTTTCTCTCGAAAAATACATCATAATACCACGTTTTAAGGAAAAGCAGCATCATGCGAAATTATCTTTTTTTTTCCCAAACAACACGTTGGAACTTGAAAAACTTTGGTGTTGCGTGTATGTCTAAGCATGTAGCCACAAAGGAGAATGCACAGGAGTGTTTTCTCTCGAAAAAATATGTAAGAATATCACGTTATAAGGAAATACAGTGTTGCAGAGTAAAGACAAGTAAGTACATATTAGAAATACTTAAAATTTACGAGAAGAAATAACGCATCGTGCAAAATTATCTTGTATTTCCTAAACAACACGTTGTAACTTGAAAAGATTTTGTGTTGCGTGTATGGTAAAGCATGTAGTCTCAAAAGAGAATGCACAGGAGAATTTTCTCTCGAAATAATATTTCAGAATACCACGTTTTAAGGAAATCCAGCATTGTGCGAAATTATCTTGTTTTTCCTAAACAACACATTGTAATTCGAAAAGCTTTGGTATTGTGTGTATGTCTAAGCTTGTAGCCTCAAAAGAGAACGCACAGGAGAGTTTTCACTCGAAAGAATATGTAAGAATACCACATTATTGTCGCGTCCACCCTCGCCGGCAAGAAATGACGCAACACAGGAAGATCTTCTTCAAGCAGTTTACTCAGGACCCTTGTACTTCTTCTCCTTCTTCTCCCTCTTCTGACCCCGAGAGAATCAGCCCAGCCCTTAAATACTAATAGCTAGCCAATCAGGCTTAGCCATGTGGGCATTGCTGATAGGTTGTATCCACGTGGAAGGCGCAAGACTCAATAGGCTCCACCCAAATAAGGACTTGTTAACAGTTAACGACAGTTAACGACAGTTAACGGGCAAGCAGCTCCCTAGAGTTCCTCCTTTTTCTTTTTAAACACGCATTCAGGCGAGAGTAGAGGTTTGACCTCTGATATATCATTTGCCCATTGGGTGGACTCATGGACCTTGTTTCGACGCCCTTCTGAGCCATCAGCCCAGTGGATTTCTTCAAACCCGTCTGGTACCTTTTGGTCAGAGACGGGTTCTGGGGTACCAACCCGTATGCAGTCAAACATGCTCCCCTCAAGGGCTCTCCAATCATGGGCCCCTGAGTGCAGTGCTTAGCCTCGCATCCTGAGCGTGGAAAGCATCTTATTAGGCCTTCATGGCTGCCAGCCAGGCCTAGGAGGACTATCTAGCTGCAATGGCTGTGAATGCCTGTACCATCATTGCAGCCTGTCTTTGTTGGATACACCTCATCCTGCAGATGCACCACAGGTAAACAATTGAAAGTACTTTCAAAAGGATGGCAAGGGCATAGTTTTCATTTACACTTCCCTCCTCTTTAAAGGTGAATAAGGTATATCAAAAGACATGCTAGAACTAGAAAGACAAGGAAACAACTTAGTATCATGGCGTATCGGCATGGGTCTCGGGAATACCGACAAGATCGCCCATCTTGGCTCCATCTACACCAGCATCAACATCTCGCCGAGAGTCAGTAACAGCAGGAGGATCTTCATTTTTATTGCAGCGACTGGTCAGCCGCTCAGGCACCCACAGTGGATCTTGTTGAGTCTGAGGAAACACACAAACAGAACCTCTCGCCCACGCCAACACTGGATCAGGGCCATGCCATAATCCAGTAAGCACATCCTTCCATTTAACATAACCCCTCAAGGTATTATTAGGGCATTGGTGCCGATCAGCTGCAGCCAAACCATCATTATCCAGATTCAAAAAATTTAAAGTAAATAATGCCAATGAAAGTCGTTCTTTGGGTGTTCTACCATACCCAATTCCCTCTTTTTGTTTTGTTAAACATTCCTTAAGGGTACGATGAGCACGTTCAACAATGCCTTGGCCCTGAGGATTATAGGGTAGACCATGATTCAAGATTATATTCATTTGCCTGCAAAAGGATTGAAAAGACTGAGCTGTATAGGCAGGGCCATTGTCTGTCTTAAGCTGTTGAGGTTGCCCCCAAGCCACCCATGCTTCAAGGCAATGTGTAATAACGTTACATGTCTTTTCTCCACTCAAGGCTGTAGCATGAATGATGCCAGAACAAGTATCCACAGAAACATGAACATATTTTAAAGTTCCAAATTCAAAAATATGAGTAATATCCATTTGCCAAATTTTTAAAGGTAGTAAACCTCTTGGATTAATTCCTAAACTAGGGGGATGATTATAAACAGCACATTGTTGACATTCGAGCACAATTTGTCTGGCATCTGCTCGGGATAATCCAAACCTTCGTTGCAAGGTCTTTGAAGGAATATGAAATTGCTTATGAAAAATTCGGGCATTTTCCAAAACAGAACTCTAAAAGGCATATTCCATTCTAGTGCAATGATCAACCAGATCATTTCCTTCACTTAATGGGCCAGGTAAGCCTGTATGAGCTCGAATATGTTGTATAAAAAATTTTGACTCTCTCAGCCAAATGATCTTTTGTAACTCTCTCAGTAATTGACAAACAGTACTGCTTTGTTTTATAGGTCCGGCCACCTCTAATATTTTTACAGCATTAACCACATATGCCGAATCGGAAAGCAAATTAAAGGGAAAAAGGCATTTTTTTAAAGACTTCCAAGACAATTTGCAACTCAACCACCTGTGGAGAATTTGGCTGGAATTGATACAGGACTGGTTTCTGATGTTCTACCATATACACCCCACATCCAGTTTTTGATCCATCTGTAAATATATTGGGAGCATCTGGCAAAGGATTTTGTGCAGTTACTTTTGGAAACACAACAGGATGTTCTTTAAAAAAGAAAAGCAAAGTGTGCTTGGGATAATGATTATCTATAATACCATGGAAACTACAGCGCAATATGGCCCAGTCATCAGTTGCTCCACATAATATTTGCACTTGAAAAGCAGTATATGGAATAATCAGGGAAACTGGATATCTCCCAAAAAACTGCACACACTGTTGTATTCCATTAAAGGCCAATTTTGCAACAGCAGTGGGGTAATGCTCTATGGATTTTGCTGGTGAGGCTTTAAGATGAATCCATAATAAGGGTCCTGCCTGCCATAACAGCCCTGTAGGCTGCAAAAAGGTAGGCAGAATGCACAGGATGATATCCAAGTCCTCTGTGCAACGATATAGTACTGCATCCTGTAGTCCTTGCTCTACCTTCCTCAAGGCCACTCGAGCCTCCTTAGTTAGTTGTCTAGGAGAATCCAGGGCTGAATCACCGGCCAAAAGATTGAATAATGGCCTTAATTCATAATTAGGTATTTTCAAATAGCTTCGGATCCAGTTTATATCACCCAACAACTTCTGAAAGTCATTAAGTGTCTTGAGATTATCCTTTCTAATTTCAATCTTTTGTGGAACTACTGTAAGAGGATCCAATCTTGCTCCTAAATAAGAGACTACACTGGTTTTTTGAACCTTATCAGGGGCAACAAACAATTGCTTTCTTCTCAATAATCTTATTAGCTCTTCATAAGCCTGATCCAAAACCTTCTCATCTTTATTACTCAGAAGGATATCATCCATGTAGTGGATGCATCTTACTCTGGAATATTGCTCTCTTAGAGGAGCGATGATAGCACTCACAAATACTTGACACATAGTGGGGCTATTAGCCATGCCCTGGGGTAACACTTTCTATTCATACCTCTTATCAGGTCCTCGTGATTACAGGAAGGGATGGTAAATGCAAACTGCTCCCTGTCTTTAATGCAGAGGGGGATTGAAAAGAAACAGTCTTTTATATCGATTACTATGACTGGCCAATGGCTAGGTAAGGCAGACAACAAGGGAAGGCCTCGCTGCACTGGAACCATCACTTGCATTTGTTGATTAATAGCGCAGAGGTCATGAAGCAGCCTCCATTTTCCTGTTTTCTTTTTTATAACGAAAACGGGTGTGTTCCAAGGAGATACTGAGGTTTGAATGTGCCCAAGAGAGAGCTGTTCACTTACTAAGGAATGAGCTGCTGCAAGCTTTTCAGAGGAAAGGGGCCATTGAGGAACCCACACCGGTTTCTCTGTCTTCCATGTGATGGGAATGCCCTCCTCAATGGCCCCTAGGAAAAACCCAGACCTTGCCAATCGGGTCTTTGTTGAGCAACAACTGGGCTAGTTCTTCCTTGCAAAAATTTCCCAATGCCCCTTCCGGGGTAATGCCCCATCTGCTTCATGAGTTGTTGCGAGACTTCCGAATATTCATTGGTTAATTTATAGCCCATATTCTTCAGCAAATCCCTCCCCTAATGGGTGATTGGCAAATCTAGGACATAGGGCTGTATCACACCAGAGTGTCCTTCCTGATCTTGCCACTTGAGCTGTCTTGCACTAATATCCGGGGCCTTTGCATAACCCAAGCCCTGTAATGTTTGCGAGGAGATCTGGATTGGCCAGCTTGCCGGCCAATCCTTTTTAGCTATTATGCTTTTGTCAGTTCCAGTGTCCAGTAGTCCCTGAATTTGTCTATTTTCGATTTGCAATTCTACAATGGGGCGCTGGTCTACATCCAGTGCCAAAAATGTAAGGTCATTGCCAGTGGATCCGAACCCTTTTTCCCCCCCTACATATTTTCTGAGCTGGAAACTTTGCATGCAAACTAGGGACCACAATGAGCTGAGCTATTCTATCTCCTGGGGAAATAACTGTAATTCCTTTTGGGGACTCTACCATTATCTTGACTATTCCTTTGAAATCTGGATCAATAATCCTCGGGTGCACTATTAAGCCTCTCAAAGCAGTGGATGATCTACCAATGAGTAGGCCCACGGTATCAGGGTCAAGGGGTCCTTTAAAATCAGTATCAATTATTTGGACTCCCATTTGAGGAGTTAATACGAGCCTGGAGGTGGAGCGGAGGTCCAATCCTGCTGAACCTGCAGTGGCTCTCCGCAGTCCCTTGGATGGCGAAGGGACGGCCATCTCTCTGATGTGGGACTGGTGGTTTGTTCCTCTATGGCCCCATATATTTGTGGGCCCTGGGGACAAGGGCCCTGCTGGCCGTTTTTTGGCCGAGCACCTCCATAGCCAGACGAAAGGGGCTGTCCATGTATGTCCTTAAATGACCTACACTCATTAGCCCAATGATTTCCCTTTTTGCACTTGGGACACAACCCAGGTTGTCTAGGGTGTAGAAAAATTTCACCCGTGCCTGTGCTTCCTCTTTCCAGACATTGTTTTTTAAGATGGCCCAGCTTTCCACACCTGAAGCAAGCTCCTGACTGTGGTTTCCTGTTCTGTGTTAATTGCACCATAGCCGCAGCAAGACCTGCATTAGTCAGCGGCCCTCCTAACTCTCTGCACGCTTTCATCCATTCCTCTATCCCCTTATTTTTAAACGGGGTTATAGCTGCACGGCACTCCTTTGTGCATTGTTCAAAAGCAAGCTGCTTTATTAGGGGCCCTGCCAAATCCACATTGCCAAAAATTCTGGTGGCAGTCTCGAGGAGTCGAGCAACAAAATCAGAGAAAGGCTCCATAGGCCCTTGAATAACCTTGGTAAGATTTCCTGTTACCTCCCCTTTATTGGGGAGGGACTTCCAAGCTTTTATAGAAATATCATTGTCTTGATTGTATACTTGCACCGGATAACCAGTCTGTTGGTTGGCGTAAATTCCTTGACCCAGGAGCATATCCCTATCCCATTGTGGGTTGCCGGCCGCTATGTTAACTGCCTCCTGCTCCATTGCAAATTCTATAAGGAATGCTCTCCAGTCAAGGTATTGTCCTGGGCTTAGGCAGGCATGAACCAATGAACTCCAATCCCCAGGAGTCATACAGTGCCTAGTGAGAGCCTCAACTTGAGCCACCGTGAAGGCAGCAGATGTTCCATAATTTTGAACTGATTTGGCCAGAGATTTGATAACTTTAAAGTCTAAAGGCTCATGACTCCTTTGCCCTTGTGGATTCTGAAACACTGGATAAGCTAAAGAGAGCTTGGTGCGAACCTGTGACCAAACTCGTGGACAAAAATAACTCCCTGTATACTGGGTAGTCTCTAGATTAGGTGTAGGAGTGGAAGGTGCTGGCAGGGTGGGGACGGCCACACCCATTGAGGGCGCTGCCACCCCTGACTTATCTCTAAGTTTCTTCCTCTGTTGTAGGCACGCTCCCTCCAAATGTTCAACCAGAGCATGTATCTCCTCCTCCTCAAGATCAGCATCTTCCGAACTGAAATCTCCTAACCCTTCTGAGGCAGGGTAGAGAGACTTTGCCCCTTTTTCCTTAACACTCTCTGCCTTTTCTGATCTTTCCTCTTGTAAGATTTCTAAAGCAGTTTGTCGATCCAGCATTTTTTATCTTCTAAACAGCCCCTAACAAGCTTCCAAATAGGTTTTACTCCTCCTTTGAGTATGCCCTGATCCCAGGCTAAGTCCAGATCCTTCCCTAACCTATCCCAGCAGTCGACCGTTAGGCTGCCATAAACAGCGAACCAGGGTGCCACGGTATTACATTCATTAAGAAATCTCTCTAAGGTCAATTTATTGATCTTTAAGTTCTTTGATAAAAGCAGCTCCTGAAGAGCCAGAAAAATTGGATGAGACTGTGAGGTCCCCATTTTAAAAATTAAGGCTCTAAGTCCTTTTACAAAAAGAAAGCAGAAAAAAATGTAGGACACTGCTATCAGAGCAGGGTCCATAAATTGTAACTCTTTACTTTTCACTAGGTTGCTAATCTGCGAACTTAAACCTCCACGGACTTTACTTTCACTTTCGGTTTGCCTTCTGCAAACTTTTCCCTCCCTCTTTGTTTACAGAGAGGAACAGGTTGTCCGTTTTTAACGGTACTTTTTGTCCCACCTTGCCTGGGAACTTTATTGTCTCTCACTGAGAACTTTATTGTCCCATTTAACCAGGAACTTTATTGTCCCATTTAACCGGGAACTTTATTGTCCCATTTAACCAGGAAATTACCAGCACGCTACCCTGACTGCAAGAAGTTCTGATCTTCAAACCCCACGAACGAGGAGAGTTTCTTGTCCCGGGTTTTGGCACCAGTTGTTGCGTCCACCCTCGCCGGCAAGGAATGACGCAACACAGGAAGATCTTCTTCAAGCAGTTTACTCAGGACCCTTGCACTTCTTCTCCTTCTTCTCCCTCTTCTGACCCCGAGAGAATCAGCCCAGCCCTTAAATACTAATAGCCAGCCAATCAGGCTTAGCCATGTGGGCATTGCTGATAGGTTGTATTCACGTGGAAGGCGCAAGACTCAACAGGCTCCACCCAAATAAGAACTTGTTAACAGTTAACGACAGTTAACGACAGTTAACAACAGTTAACAGGCAAGTAGCTCCCTACACATTATAAGTAAATACAGTGTTGCAGAGTAAAGACAAATACGTACATATTAGAAATACTTAAACTTTACGGGAAGAAATATTGCCTCGTACAAAATTATCTTATATTTCCTAAACAACACGTTGTAACTCGAAAAGATTTGTTGTTGCGTGTATGTCTAAACGTGGCTCCTCAAAAGAGGACCCACAGGAGAATTCTCTCTAGAAAAAATAGGTCAGAATACCACATTTTAAGGAAATCCCGCATCGTGCGAAATTATCTCGTTTTTCCTAAACAACACATTGTAACACGAAAAGCTTTGGTGTTGCGATTATGTCTAACCTTGTAGCCTCAAAAGAGAACGCACAGGAGAGATTTCTCTCGAAAGAATATGTAAGAATACCTCGTTATAAGGAAATACAGTGTTGCAGAGTAAAGACAAATAAGTAAGTATTAGAAATACTTAAACTGGGGGGCGGCGGCGGCAGCGGTGGTAGCAGTGGCTGCTCCAGCTGAAGGGCCATCAGCGGTGGAACCAAGGCGACACAGGGTCCAGTTAGGCCCTGCGCCCACGACCACTGACCTTCGCTGACCAGCCGGGCAGCAAACAGCTGCAGTTCTGCGGAGCCTTTCGCTGCACGGAAGCCACTTCAGAACTCGGCTTCCCGCCAGTCAGGAGAGACTCACCTCCATCTTGATCCCGGGCTCCAGAGATCGGTCAGACTGAGGTACACAAACATAATCCTAGGCCCAACACCGCAGGGGTCTGAGCCAGACGGGCGTTGGCCTGCACCCAGGCCCTGGGCTGTTCAAGTGGCCATCGGGGCGCCAACCCAGCCAGGAGTTTTTTTTGCCCCGGCCGGCGCACGCGCCGCCATTTTGCCTACAGGAGCCAGAGTGCTCGGGAGGGCAGAGACTGCTAACAAGCGTAGCCTGAGGCTAACAAAACGGGGGTCTAGGCCCCAAAAGGCACAGGACTGACCCCAAGAACTGGGCGGCTTGGTGGGCCATCTGTGTGTCAACCCGCCCAGGAGGTTATTAGCACAACAGACTCTCCCGGTGCTTTTGGGGAGCGCGGACGCGCACGCCCGCCACCCGGGTCACCTGGCGGACCCAAATAACAGTCATAGCCCTAGGGGAACTTTGCTCGGACCTTGGCCTCCCAGGCGTTTGCCTGAACTCAGGGCCCGGGCGACAAGGCTAACCTAGTGTGCGCCAGCCCGGTTGGGGAAATCGGCTGCCCAGCGGAGTGAGCGGAACACAGGGGAGGTCACAGCAACATACACCTTCGGAGCTCCCTGGGGGTGCACACGGGTTCCATCTGGCCCACAGACACAATCTGGGGCAAGGCCTCAGGCAGAAGCCCTCAGGTCCACTCACTCCGCTTCAGATCAGCCTGGGTGGCCGCCACATTTCCAGGTCCCTCAAGAGGCTAGTGGGGGCTTCCGGGCGGCCAGCTGGGAGAAGTCGGTGTGCTCCAATAAATCCTGCGGGCCCCAGCGGGAGCCTTCAGGTGCCTGCTTCGGGATCTGAACAGCCTGGACAACAGCACCCTGTCTACAGGCAGTGCAGAGTGTAAGCTGTGCACCAGAGGCCAACGGGGAAGGGGCAGCTTGCACTGGTGAATCCAGCACTGACAAGACCAAGTAACACCAGTGAGAGCTAGATGGCAAAAGGCAAATGCAGGAACGTCACTAACAGAAATCAAGGCAATATGGCAACATCTGAACCAAATTCTCCTCTACCAGCAAGTCCTGGATACCCCATCACACCAGTAAAACAAGATTTGGATTTAAAATCACTGGTCATGATGCTGGTACAGGAACACATGAAGGACATTCAGGAGAAAATGGATCAAAAGTTAGAAGCCCTTGCAAGGGAAACACAAAAATCATTGAAAGAAATCCAGGAGAATACAAAAGCCAACAAGGAGGAAATGCAAAAAACACTTAAAGAAATACAGGAGAACTTTGGTCAACAGGCTGAGGTCAGGAAAGACAAAACACAAAAATCTCTTAAAGAAATACAGGAGAACTTTGGTCAACAGGCTGAGGTCATGAAAGAAAAAACACAAAAATCTCTTAAAGAATTACAGGAAAGCACAAACAAGCAAGTGAAGGAGCTAAGCAAAACCATCCAGGATCTAAAAACAGAAGTAGAAACAACTAAGAAAACTCAAAAGGAGACAACTTTGGAGATAGAAAGCCTTGGGAAGAAATCAGGGGACAGAGATGCAAATATCAACAACAGAATACAAGAAATAGAAGAAAGAATCTCAGATGCTGAAGATTCCATAGAAACCATGGACTCAACAGTTAAAGAAAATGCAAAATGCAAAAAGCTTGTAACCCAAAATATCCAGGAAATCCAGGACACAATGAGAAGACCAAACCTAAGGATTATAGGCATAGATGAGAGTGAAGATTTACAACTTAAAGGGCCAGCAAATATCTTCAATAAAATTATGGAAGAAAACTTCCCTAACCTAAAGAGAGAGATGCCCATGAATATACAAGAAGCCTACAGAACTCCAAACAGACTGGACCAGAACAGAAATACTTCCCGTCACATAATAATCAAAACACCAAATGTTCTAAACAAAGAAAGAATATTAAAGGCAGTAAGAGAAAAAGGCCAAGTAACATATAAAGGAAGACCTATCAGAATCACAGCAGACTTTTCACCTGAGATTATGAAGGCTAGAAGGTCCTGGGCAGATCTCATGCAGACTCTAAGAGAACACAAATGCCAACCAAAACTACTATATCCAGCAAAACTCTCAATCACCATAGATGGAGAAACTAAGATATTTTACGACAAAACCAAGTTCACCCAATATCTATCCACAAACCCAGCCCTACAAAGGATAATAGGAGGACAACACCAATACAAGGAGGGAAACTTCACCCTGAAAAAAGCAAGATAGTAACCTTTCATCAAACCCAAAAGAAGTTAAGCAATCAAATTTAAAAAATAACGTCAAAAATGATAGGAAGTAACAATCACTATTCCTTAATATCTCTTAACATCAATGGACTCAATGCCCCAATAAAAAGACACAGACTAACTGACTGGATACGTAAACAGGACCCTACATTTTGCTGCTTACAGGAAACACACCTCAGGGTCAAAGACAAACACTACCTTAGAGTAAAAGGCTGGAAGACAATTTTACAAGCAAATGGTCTCAGGAAACAAGCTGGAGTAGCCATTTTAATATCAGATAAAATTGACTTTCAACCCAAAGTCATCAAAAGAGACTCAGAGGGACACTTCTTGCTGGTCAAAGGAAAAATACAACAAGAAGAACTCTCAATCCTGAACATCTATGCTCCAAATGCAAGGGCACCCTCTTTCATAAAAGAAACTTTATTAAAACTCAAAGCACACATTGCACCTAACACAATAATTGTGGGTGACTTCAACACTGCACTTTCCTCAATGGACCGATCAGGAAAACAGAAACTAAACAAGGACACAATGAAACTAATTGAAGCTTTGGACCAATTAGATTTAACTGATATATATAGAACATTCTATCCTAAAACAAAAGAATATACCTTTTTTTCAGCACCTCATGGTACCTTCTCCAAAATAGACCATATAATTGGTCACAAGACAGACCTCAACAAATATAAGAAGATAGAACTAATCCCATGCCTCCTATCTGATCACTATGGAATAAAAGTGGTCTTCAATAGCAACAGAAACAACAGAAAACCCACATACACGTGGAAATTGAACAATACTCTACTCAATGATACCTTGGTCAAGGAAGAAATAAAGAAAGAAATTAAAGACTTTTTAGAACACAATGAAAATGAAAACACAACATACCCAAATCTATGGGACACAATGAAAGCAGTGCTAAGAGGAAAACTCATAGCCCTGAGTGCCTCCAAAAAGAAAATGGAGAGAGCATACATTACCAACTTAATGACACACCTGAAAGCCCTAGAACAAAAAGAAGCTATTTCACCCAGGAGGAGTAGAAGGCAGGAAATCATCAAACTCAGGGCCGAAATCAATCAAGTAGAAACAAAGAGAACCATACAAAAAATCAACAAAACCAGGAGCTGGTTCTTTGAGAAAATCAACAAGATAGATAAACCCTTAGCCAGACTGACCAAAGGGCACAGAGAAAGTATCCAAATTAACAAACTTAGAAATGAAAAGGGAGACATAACAACGGAAACTGAGGAAATCCAAAAAATCATCAGATCCTACTACAAGAGCCTGTACTCAACACAACTGGAGAATCTGGAGGAAATGGACAATTTCCTTGACAGATACCAAATACCAAAATTAAATCAGGACCAACTAGACCATCTGAACAGTCCCATAAAGCCTAAAGAAATAGAAGGAGTCATAGAAAGTCTTCCAACCAAAAAAAGCACAGGACCAGATGGTTTCAGTGCAGAATTCTACCAGACCTTCAAAGAAGAGTTAACACCAATACTCTTCAAACTATTCCACAAAATAGAAACAGAAGGAACACTACCCAATTCCTTCTACGAAGCCACAATTACGCTGATACCAAAGCCACACAAAGATCCAACAAAGAAAGAGAACTTCAGACCAATTTCCCTTATGAACATCGATGCAAAAATACTCAATAAAATTCTTGCCAACCGAATCCAAGAACACATCAAAACGATCATCCACCATGATCAAGTAGGCTTTATCCCGGGAATGCAGGGTTGGTTCAATATACGGAAATCCATCAATACAATCCACTACATAAACAAACTCAAAGAACAAAACCACATGGTCATTTCATTGGATGCTGAAAAAGCATTTGACAAAATTCAGCATCCTTTCATGCTTAAAGTCTTGGAGAGAACAGGAATTCAAGGCCCATACCTAAACATAGTAAAAGCAATATACAGCAAACCGGTAGCCAGCATCAAACTAAACGGAGAGAAACTTGAAGCAATCCCACTGAAATCAGGGACCAGACAAGGCTGCCCCCTTTCTCCTTATCTTTTCAATATTGTACTTGAGGTACTAGCTCGGGCAATTCGACAACATAAGGAGGTCAAAGGGATACAAATTGGAAAGGAGGAAGTCAAACTATCATTATTTGCAGACGACATGATCGTCTACCTAAGTGACCCAAAGAACTCCACTAGAGAGCTCCTACAGCTGATAAACAACTTCAGCAAAGTGGCAGGTTACAAAATCAACTCAAGCAAATCAGTGGCCTTCCTATACTCAAAGGATAAGCAGGCTGAGAAAGAAATTAGGGAAATGACCCCCTTCACAATAGCCACAAACAGTATAAAGTATCTTGGGGTGACTCTTACCAAACATGCGAAAGATCTGTATGACAAGAACTTCAAGACTCTGAAGAAGGAAATGGAAGAAGACCTCAAAAAATGGGAAAACCTCCCATGCTCATGGATCGGTAGAATCAATATAGTTAAAATGGCCATTTTGCCTAAAGCACTATACAGATTCAATGCAATACCCATCAAAATCCCAACTCAATTCTTCACAGAGTTAGAAAGAGCAATTATCAAATTCATCTGGAACAACAAAAAACCCAGGATAGCTAAAACTATTCTCAGCAACAAAAGAAAATCTGGGGGAATCAGTATCCCTGACCTCAAGCAATACTACAGAGCAATAGTGTTAAAAACTGCATGGTATTGGTACAGTGACAGGCAGGAGGATCAATGGAACAGGATTGAAGATCCAGAAATGAACCCACACACCTATGGCCACTTGATCCTCGACAAAGAGGCTGAAAACATCCAATGGAAAAAAGATAGCCTTTTCAACAAATGGTGCTGGTTCAACTGGAGGTCAGCATGCAGAAGAATGCGAATTGATCCATCCTTGTCTCCTTGTACTAAGCTCAAATCCAAATGGATCAAGGACCTCCACATAAAGCCAGACACTCTGAAGCTAATAGAAAAGAAACTGGGGAAGACCCTTGAGGACATCGGTACAGGGAGAAAGTTTCTGAACAGAACACCAATAGCGTATGCTCTAAGAGCAAGAATTGACAAATGGGACCTCATAAGGTTACAGAGTTTCTGTAAGGCAAAGAACACCATCAAGAGGACAGATCGGCAACCAACAAATTGGGAAAAGATCTTCACCAATCCTACATCAGATAGAGGGCTAATATCCAATATATATAAAGAACTCAAGAAGTTAGACTCCAGAAAACCGAACAACCCTATTAAAAAATGGGGTACAGAATTAAACAAAGAATTCTCACCTGAAGAACTTCGGATGGCGGAGAAGCATCTTAAAAAATGCTCAACTTCATTAGTCATTAGGGAAATGCAAATCAAAACAACCCTAAGATTTCATCTTACACCAGTAAGAATGGCTAAGATTAAAAATTCAGGAGACAGCAGGTGTTGGAGAGGGTGCGGAGAAAGAGGAACACTCCTCCACTGCTGGTGGGGTTGCAAATTGGTACAACCACTCTGGAAATCAGTCTGGCTGTTCCTCTGAAAACTGGGCACCTCACTTCCAGAAGATCCTGCTATACCACTCCTGGGCATATACCCTGAGGATTCCCCACCATGTAATAAGGATACATGCTCTACTATGTTCATAGCAGCCCTATTTATAATTGCCAGATGCTGGAAAGAACCCAGGTATCCCTCAACAGAAGAGTGGATACAAAAAATGTGGTATATCTACACAATGGAGTACTATTCAGCCATTAGAAACAATGAATTCATGAAATTCTTAGGCAAATGGATGGAGCTAGAGAACATCATACTAAGTGAGGTAACCCAGACTCAAAAGGTGAATCATGGTATGCACTCACTAATAAGTGGTTATTAACCTAGAAAACTGGAATACCCAAAACATAATCCACACATCAAATGAGATACAAGAAGAAAGCAGGAGTGGTCCCTGGTTCTGGAAAGACTCAGTGAAACAGTATTTGGCAAAACCAGAACGGGGAACTGGGAAGGGGTGGGAGGGAGGACAGGGGAAGAGAAGGGGGCTTACGGGACTTTCGGGGAGTGGGGGCGGGCTAGAAAAGGGGAAGTCATTTGAAATGTAAATAAATTATATCGAATAAAAAAAAAGAAAAAAAAAGAAATACTTAAACTTTACTAGAAGAATTAACGCGTCGAGCATAATTATCTTGTTTTTCCTAAACAACACGTTGTAACTCGAAAGGATATGGTGTTGCATGTATGACTAAGCGTGCAGCCTCAAAACAGAATGCACAGGAGAGTTTTCTCTCGAAAAAAAATATGTCACAATACCACGTTTTAAGGAAAACCCGCATCCTGTGAAATTATCTTGTTTTTCGTAAAAAAAAAACATGCTTTAACTCGAAAAGCTTTGGTGTTGCGTGTATGTCTACGTGTGTAGCCTCAAAAGAAAACGCAAAGGAGAGTTTTCTCTCAAAAGAATATGTAAGAATTCCACGTTATAATGTAATACAGTGTTGCAGTGTAAAGACAAATATGTACGTATTAGAAATACTTAAACTTTACGAGAAGAAATAACGCATCATGCAAAATTATCTTGTTTTTCCTACACAACACTTTGTAACTCGAAATGATTTGGTGTTGAGTGTATGACTAAGCGTGTAGCCTCAAAAGAGAATGCACAGGAGAGTTCTCTCTCGGAAAAATATGTCAGAACACCACGTTTTAAGGAAATTCAGCATCGTGCGAAATTATCTTGTTTTTCCTAAACAACATGTTTTTACTTGAAAAGCTTTGGTGTTGTGTGTATGCCTAAGTGTGTAGCCTCAGAAGCGAATGCACAGGGGAGTTTTCTCTCGAAACAATATGTCAGAATACCATGTTACAAGGAAATACACTATTGCAGAGTAAAGACAAATATGTACGTATTAGAAATAGTTAAACTTTATAAGAAATAACGCTCCATACAAAATTATCTTGTATTTCCTAAACAACAAGTTGAAATTCGAAAAGATTTGGAGTTGCGTGTATGTCTAAGCTTGTAGCCGCAAAAGAGAACGCACAGGAGAGTTTTCACTCGAAAAAATATGTGAGAATACCACGTTTTAAGGAAATCCCGCATCTTGCGAAATTATCTTGTTTTTCCTTAACAACACATTGTAACTTGAAAAGCTTTGGTGTTGCGTGTATGTCTAAGTTCGCAGCCTCAAAAGAAAACGCACAGGAGAATTTTCTCTCGAAAGAATATGTAAGAATACCACGTTATAAGGAAATACAGTGTTGCAGAGTAAAGACTAATACGTACGTATTGGAAATACTTAAACTTTAGGGAAGAAATAACGCATCATGCAAAATTATCTTGTTTTTCCTAAAGAACACGTTGTAACTCGAAGCGATTTGGTGTTACATGTATGTCTAAGCTGTAGCCTCATAAGAGAACGCGCAGGAGTGTTTTCTCTCGAAAAAATATGTCAGAATACCACGTTATAAGGAAATACAGTGTTGCAGAGTAAAGACTAATACGTACGTATTGGAAATACTTAAACTTTAGAGAAGAAATAACGCATCATGCAAAATTATCTTGTTTTTTCTAAAGAACACGTTGTAACTCGAAGCGATTTGGTGTTACATGTATGTCTAAGCTGTAGCCTCATAAGAGAACGCGCAGGAGTGTTTTCTCTCGAAAAAATATGTCAGAATACCACGTTATAAGGAAATCCCGCATCGTGCGAAATTATCTTGTTTTTCCTAAACAACACTTTGTAACTCGAAAAGATTTGGTTTTGCGTGTATGACTAAGCATGTAGCCTCAAAAGAGAACGCCCACGAGAATTTTCTCTCGAATGAATATGTCAGAATACCACGTTTTAAGGAAATCCCGCATCGTGAGAAATTATCTTGTTTTTCCTAAACAACACGTTGAAACTCTAAAAGATTTGGTGTTGCATGTATGTCTAAGCGTGTAGCCTCAAAGGAGAATGCACAGGAGAGTTTTCTATCCAAAAATTATGTCAGAATACCACGTTTTTGGGAAATCCCGCATCGTGCGAAATTATCTTGTTTTTCCTAAACAACACATTGTAACACGAAAAGCTTTGGTGTTGCGATTATGTCTAAGCTTGTAGCCTCAAAAGAGAACGCACAGGAGAGATTTCTCTTGAAAGAATATGTAAGAATACCTCGTTATAAGGAAATACAGTGTTGCAGATTAAAGACAAATAAGTAAGTATTAGAAATACTTAAACTTTACTAGAAGAATTAACGCGTCGAGCAAAATTATCTTGTTTTTCCTAAACAACACGTTGTAACTCAAAAGGATATTGTGTTGCATGTATGACTAAGCGTGCAGCCTCAAAACAGAATGCACAGGAGAGTTTTCTCTCGAAAAAATATGTCACAGTACCACGTTTTAAGGAAAACCCGCATCCTGTGAAATTATCTTGTTTTTCGTAAAAAACATGCTTTAACTCGAAAAGCTTTGGTGTTGCGTGTATGTCTACGTGTGTAGCCTCAAAAGAAAACGCACAGGAGAGTTTTCTCTCGAAAGAATATGTAGGAATTCCACGTTATAATGTAATACAGTGTTGCAGTGTAAAGACAAATATGTACGTATTAGAAATACTTAAACTTTACGAGAAGAAATAACGCATCATGCAAAATTATCTTGTTTTTCCTACACAACACTTTGTAACTCGAAATGATTTGGTGTTGAGTGTATGACTAAGCGTGTAGCCTCAAAAGAGAATGCACAGGAGAGTTCTCTCTCGGAAAAATATGTCAGAACACCACGTTTTAAGGAAATTCAGCATCGTGCGAAATTATCTTGTTTTTCCTAAACAACATGTTTTAACTTGAAAAGCTTTGGTGTTGAGTGTATGCCTAAGTGTGTAGCCTCAGAAGAGAATGCACAGGGGAGTTTTCTCTCGAAACAATATGTCAGAATACCATGTTACAAGGAAATACACTATTGCAGAGTAAAGACAAATACGTACGTATTAGAAATAGTTAAACTTTACGAGAAGAAATAACGCTCCATACAAAATTATCTTGTATTTCCTAAACAACAAGTTGAAATTCGAAAAGATTTGGAGTTGCGTGTATGTCTAAGCTTGTAGCCGCAAAAGAGAACGCACAGGAGAGTTTTCACTCGAAAAAATATGTGAGAATACCACGTTTTAAGGAAATCCCGCATCTTGCGAAATTATCTTGTTTTTCCTTAACAACACATTGTAACTTGGAAAGCTTTGGTGTTGCGTGTATGTCTAAGTGCGCAGCCTCAAATTAAAACGCACAGGAGAATTTTCTCTCGAAAGAATATGTAAGAATACCACGTTATAAGGAAATACAGTGTTGCAGAGTAAAGACTAATACGTACGTATTGGAAATACTTAAACTTTAGAGAAGAAATAACGCATCATGCAAAATTATCTTGTTTTTCCTAAAGAACACGTTGTAACTCGAAACGATTTGGTGTTACGTGTATGTCTAAGCTGTAGCCTCATAAGAGAACGCACAGGAGTGTTTTCTCTCGAAAATATATGTCAGAATACCACGTTATAAGGAAATCCCGCATCGTGCGAAATTATCTTGTTTTTCCTAAACAACACGTTATAACTCGAAAAGATTTGGTTTTGCGTGTATGACTAAGCATGTAGCCTCAAAAGAGAACGCCCACGAGAATTTTCTCTGGAATGAATATGTCAGAATACCACGTTTTAAGGAAATCCCCTTTCGTGAGAAATTATCTTGTTTTTCCTAAACAACACGTTGAAACTCTAAAAGATTTGGTGTTGCGTGTATGTCTAAGCGTGTAGCCTCAAAGGAGAATGCATAGGAGAGTTTTCTATCCAAAAAATATGTCAGAATACCACGTTTTTAGGAAATCCCGCATTGTGCGAAATTATCTTGTTTTTCCGAAACAACACATTGTACCTCGAAAAGCTTTGGTGTTGCGTGTACGTCTAAGCATGCAGCCTCAAAAGTTAATGCACAGGAGAGTTTTCTCTTGAAAGAATATGTAAGACTACCAGGTTATAAGGAAATAAACTGCTGCAGAGTAAAGACAACTATGTACATATTGGAAATACTTAAACTTTAGTAGAAGAAATAACGCATCGTGCAAAATTATCTTGTTTTTCCTATAGAACATGTTGTAACTCGAAAAGATTTGGTGTTGCGTGGATGACTAAGCTTGTAGCCTCAAAAGAGAATGCAAAGGAGAGTTTTCTCTCAAAAAATATGTCAGAATACCATGTTTAAAGGAAATCACGCATCATGCAAAATTATCTTTTTTTCTTAAACAACACATTGTAACTGGAAAAGCTTTGGTGTTCCGTGTATGTCTAAGCGTGTAGTCTCAAAAGAGAACACACAGGAGAGTTTTCTCTCGAAAGAATATATAAGAATACCATGTTATAAGGAAATACAGTGTTGCAGAGTAAAGACAAATAAGTACGTAAAGGAAATACTTAAACTTTACGAGAAGAAATAATGCATTATACAAAATTATATTTTATTTCCTAAACAACATGTGGTAACTCGAAAAGATTTGGTGTGGCATGTATGTATAAGCATGTAGCCTAAAAAGCGAATGCACAGGAGAGTTTTCTCTCAAAAAATATGTCAGAATACCACGTTTTAAGGAAATTCCGCATCTTGCGAAATTATCTTCTTTTTCCTAAACACCACGTTGTAACTCGAAAAGCTTTGGTGTTGCGTGTATGTTTAAACATCTAGCTTCAAAAGAGAATGCATAGGAGAGTTTTCTCATGAAAAAATATGTCACAATACGACAATTTAAGGAAATACTGCATCGTGCGAAATTATCTTGTTTTTCTTAAACAACACGTTGTAACTCGAAAAGCTTTGGTGTTGCGTGTATGTCTAAGCGTGTAGCCTCAAAAAAGAACGCACAGGAGAGTTTTCTCTCAAAAGAATATATAAGAATACCATGTTATAAGGAAATACAGTGTTGCAGAGTAAAGACAAATATGTACGTAAAGGAAATACTTAAACTTTACGAGAAAAAATAATGCATCATACAAAATTATCTTTTATTTCCTAAACAACATGTTGTAACTCTAAAAGATGTGTTGTTGCATGTATGTCTAAGCATGTAGCCTCAAAAGAGAATGCACAGGAAAGTTTTCTATCGAAAAAATGTGTCAGAATACCACGTTTTAAGGAAATCCCGCATCGTGCGAAATTACCTTGTTTTTCCTAAACAACACATTGTAACTCGAAAATCTTTGGTGGTGATTGTCTGTCTAAGCATGTAGACTCAAAGGAGAATGCACAGGAGAGTTTTCTCTCGAAAGAATATGAAAGAATAAGGAAATACAGTGTTGCAGAGTAAAGACAAATACGTACGTATTAGAAATACTTAAACTTTACAAGAAGAAATAATGCATCGTGCAAAATTATCTTATTTTTCCTAAACAACACGTTGTAACTCAAAAAGATTTGGTTTTTACGTGTATGACTAAGCGTGTAGCCTCAATCAGAACGCCCAAGAGAATTTTCTCACGAATGAATATGTCAGAATACCACGTTTTAAGGAAATCCGGCATCGTGAGAAATTATCTTGTTTTTCCTAAACAACATGATTTAACTCAAAAAGCTTTGATGTTGCGTGTATGCCGAAGAGTGTAGCCTCAAAAGAGAACGCACAGAAGAGATTTCTCTCGAAAAAATATGTCAGAATACCACGATTTAAGGAAATCCCGCATCGTGTGAAATTATCTTGTTTTTCTTAAACAACATGTTGTATCTCGAAAAGCTTTGGTGTTGCGTGTATGTCTAAGCGTGTAGCCTCAAAAGAGAACGCACAGGAGAGTTTTCTCTCGAAAGAATATATAAGAATACCATGTTATAAAGAAATACAGTGTTGCAGAGTAAAGACAAATACGTACGTAAAGGATATACTTAAACTTTACGAGAAGAAATAACGGATCATGAAAAATTACCTTGTTTTTCCAAAACAACACGTTGTAACTCGAAAAGATTTTGTATTGTGTGTATGTCTAAGCTTGTAGCCCCAAAGGGAATGCCCAGGAGAGTTTTCTCTCCATAAAATATGTCAGAATACCACGTTTTATGGAAATCCTGCATCGTGCGAATTTATCGTGATATTCCTAAACAACACGATGTAACTCGAAAAGCTTTGGTGTTGCGTTTATGTCTAAGCATGTAGACTCAAAAGAGAATGCACAGTAGAGTTTTCTCTCGAAAAAATATGTCAGAATACCACCTTTTAAGAAAATCCAGTATCGTGCGAAAGTATCTTGTTTTTCCTAAACAACTTGTTGTAACTCGAAAAGCTTTGGTGTTGCGTTTTTGTCTAAGCGTGCAGCCTCAAAAGAGAATGCACAGGACAGTTTTCACTCAAAAGAATATGTAAGAATACCAAGTTATAAGGAAAAACAGTGTTGCAGATTAAAGACAAATAAGTGCAAATTGGAAATACTTAAACTTTACGAGAAGAAATAAAGCATCGTGCAATATTACCTTGTTTTTCCTAAATAACATGTGGTAACACGAAAAGATTTTGTGTTGCGTGTGTGTCTAACCTTGTAGCCTCAAAAGAGAACGACCAGGAGAGTTTTCTCTCCAAAAATATGTCAGAATACGACGTTTTAAGGAAATCCCGCATCGTGCAAAATTATCTTGCTTTTCCTAAACAACATGTTGTAACTTGAAAAGCTTTGGTGTTGCTTGTAAGTCTCAGCGTGTAGCCTAAAAAAAGAACGCACAGGAGAGTTTTCTCTCGAAAAAATATGTCAGAATACCAGGTTTTAAGGAAATCATGCATCGTGCGAAATTATCTTGTTTTTCCTAAACAACATGTTTTAACTCGAAAAGCTTTGGTGTTGCTTGTATGTCTAAGTGTGTTGCCTCAAAAGAGAATGCACAGGAGAGTTTTCCCTCGCAAGAATATGTAAGAATACCACGTTACAAGGAAATACAGTTTTGCAGAGTAAAGACAACTACATACAAATTGGAAATACTTAACCTTTACGAGAAGAAATAACGCATCATACAAAATTATCTAGTATTTCCTAAACAACACATTGTAACTCGAAAAGATTTGGTGTGCGTGTATGTCTAAGAGTGTAGTCTCAAAAGAGATTGCACAGGAGGGTTTTCTCTCGAAAGAATATGTAAGAATTCCACGTTACAAGTAAAGACAGTGTTGTAGAGTAAAGACAAATAAGTACGTATTAGAAACACTTAAACATTAAGAGAAGAAATAAAGCGTTGTACAAAATTATCTTGTATTTCCTAAACAACACGTTTTAACTCGAAAAGCTTTGGTGTTGCGCTTATGTCTAAGCGTGTAGCCTCAAAAGAGAATGCACAGGAGAGATTTCTCTCGCAAGAATATGTAAGAATACCACGTTACAAGGAAATACAGTGTTGCAGATTAAAGACGAATACGTACGTATTAGAAATACTTAAACTTTACGAGAAGAAATAACGCATCTTAAAAAATTATCTTGTATTTCCTAAACAACACGTTGTAACTCGAAAAGATTTGGTGTTGTGTGTATGTCTAAATGTGTAGCCTCAAAAGAGAACACACAGGAGAGTTTTATCTCCAAAAAATATGTCTGAATACTACGTTTTAAGGAAATCCTGCATCGTGCAAAATAATCTTTTTTTCCTAAACAACTTGTTGTAACTCAAAAATCTTTGGTGTTGCGTTTTTGTCTAAGCATGCAGCCCCAAAATAGAACGCACAGGACAGTTTTCTTTAAAAAGAATATGTAAGAATATCATGTTATAAAGAAATACAGCGTTGCAGATTAAAGACAAATACATACAAATTGGAAATACTTAAACTTTACGAGAAGAAATAACGCATCATGCAAAATTATCATGTTTTTCCGAAACAGCACGTTGTAACTTGAAAAGATTTTGTGTTGCGTGTATGTCTAAGCGTGTAGCCTCAAAAGAGGATGCACAGGAGAGTTTTCTCTCGAAAAAATATGTCAGAATACCACGTTTTAAGAAAATCCAGTATCGTGCGAAAGTATCTTCTTTTTCCTAAAGAACTTGTAACTCGAAAAGCTTTGGTGTTGCGTTTTTGTCTAAGCATGCAGCCTCAAAAGAGAACGCACAGGACAGTTTTCTCTCAAAAGAATATGTAAGAATACCACGTTATAAGGAAATACAGTGTTGCAGATTAAAGACAAATATGTACATATTGGAAATACTTAAACTTTAAGAGAAGAAATAACGCATCGTGAAAATTATCTTGTTTTTCCTAAACAACACATTGTAACTCGAAGATTTTGTGTTGCATGTATGTCTAAGCTTGTAGCCTCAAAAGAGAACACCCAGGAGAGTTTTCTCTCCAAAAAATATGTCAGAATACCACGTTTTAAGGAAATCCCGCATCGTGTGAAATTATCTTGTTTTTCCTAAACAACACGATGTAACTCGAAAAGCTTTGGTGTTCCATGTATGTCTAAGTGTGTAGCCTCAAAAGAGAAGGCACAGGAGAGTTTTCTCACGAAAGAATATGTAAGAATACCACGTTATAAGGAAATACAGTATTGCAGAGTAAAGACAAATATGTACGTATTGGAAATACTTAAACTTTACAAGAAGAAATAACGCATCATGCAAAATTATCTTGTTTTTTCTAAACAACACGTGGTAAGTCGAAAAGATGTGATGTTGCATGTATGTCTAAGCATGTAGCCTCAAAAGAGAATGCACTGGAGAGTTTTCTCTCGAACGAATATGTAAGAATACCACGTTACAAGGAAATACAGTGTTGCAGGGTAAAGACAAATACGTACATATTAGAAATACTTAAACATTAAGAGAAGAAATAAAGCATCGTAAATAATTATCTTGTTTTTCTAAAGAACATGTAGTAAATTGGAAAAGATTTGGTGTTGTGCATATGTCTAAGGTTGTAGCCTCAAAAGAGAAGGAACAGGAGAGTTTTCCCTTGAAACATATGTCAGAATAACCCGTTTGAAGGAAATCCTGCATAGTGCGAAATTATCTTGTTTTTTCTAAACAACACCTTGTAACTCGAAAAGCTTTGGTGTAGCTTGTATGTCTCAGCGTGTACCCTCAAAAGAGAACACACAGGAGAGTTTTTTCTCGAAAAAATAAGTCAGAATACCATATTTTAAGGAAACCCTGCATCGTGCGAAATTATCTTGTTTTTCCAAAACAACACGTTTTAACACAAAAAGCTTTGGTGTTACGTGTATGTCTAAGTGTGTAGCCTCAAAAGAGAACGCACAGGAGAGTTTTCTCTCGAAAAAATATGTCAGAATACCACGTTATAAGAAAATCCAGTATCTTGCGAAATTATCTTGTTTTTCCTAAACTCATGTTGCAACTCGAAAAGC
The DNA here is from genome assembly GCF_947179515.1 of Apodemus sylvaticus. Taxonomy (NCBI): domain Eukaryota; kingdom Metazoa; phylum Chordata; class Mammalia; order Rodentia; family Muridae; genus Apodemus; species Apodemus sylvaticus. Next base: position 15,015,331 of record NC_067489.1, read on the forward strand.
TTTGGTGTTGCTTGTATGTCTCAGCGTGTAACCTCAAAAGAGAAGAACGCACAGGAGAGTTTTCTCTCGAAAAAATATGTTAGAATACCACGTTTTAAGGAAATCCTGCATCGTGGGAAATTATCTTGTTTTTCCTAAACAACATGTTTTAACTCGAAAAGCTTTGGTGTTGCACTTATGTCTAAGTGTGTAGCCTCAAAAGAGAATGCACAGGAGAGATTTCTCTCGCAAGAATATGTAAGAATACTACGTTACAAGGAAATACAGTTTTGCAGAGTAAAGACAAATACGTACATATTAGACATACTTAAACATTACCAGAAAAAATAACGCATCATACAAAATTATCCAGTATTTCCTAAACAACACATTGTAACTCGAAAAGATTTGGTGTGGCGTGTATGTCTAAGCATGTAGCCTCAAAAGAAAACGCACAGGAGAGTTTTCTCTCGAAAGAAAATGTAAGAATACCACGTTACAACGAAATACAGTGTTGTAGAGTAAAGACAAATAAGTACGTATTAGAAACACTTAAACAATAAGAGAAAAAATAAAGCATCATACAAAATTATCTTGAATTTCCTAAACAACACGTTGTAACTTGAAATGATTGGGTGTTGCGTGTATTTCTAAGCATGTAGCCTCAAAAGAGAACGCACAGAAGAGTTTTCTCTCAAAAAAATATGTCAGAATACCACGATTTAAGGAAATTCCGCATCGTGTGAAATTATCTTGTTTTTCTTAAACAAGACATTTTAACTCGAAAAGCTATGGTGTTCCGTGTATGTCTAAGAGTGTAGCCTCAAAAGAGAATGCACAGGAGAGTTTTCTCTCGAAAGAATATATGAGAATACCATGTTATAAGGAAATACAGTGTTGCAGAGTAAAGACAAATACGTACTTAAACTTTACAAGAAGAAAAAACGCATCATGCAAAATTATCTTGTTTTTCCTAAGCAACACGTTGTAACTCGAAAACATGTGGTGTTGCGTGTATGTCTAAGCATGTAGCCTCAAAAGATAATGCACAGCAGAGTTTTCTCTCTAAAGAATATGTAAGAGTACCACGTTACAAGGAAATACAGTGTTGCAGAGTAAAGACAAATACGTACGTATTGTAAATACTTAAACTTTATAAGAAGAAAAAACGCATCATGCAAAATTATCTTGTTTTTCCTAAGCAACACGTGGTAACTCGAAAAGATGTGGTATAGCATGTACGTCTAAGCATGTAGCCTCAAAAGAGAATGCACAGCAGAGTTTTCTCTCTAAAGAATATGTAAGAGTACCACGTTACAAGGAAATACAGTGTTGCAGAGTAAAGACAAATACGTATGTATTAGAAATACTTAAACATTAAGGGAAGAAATAAAGCATCGTACAAAATTATCTTGTATTTCCTAAACTACACGTTGTAACTCAAAAAGATTTGGTGTTGCGTGTATGTCTAAGCATGTAGCCTCCAAAGCGAACTCACAGGAGAGTTTTCTCTTGAAAAAATATGTCAGAATACCACGATTTAAGGAAATCCCTCATAGTGTGAAATTATCTTGTTTTTCTTAAACAACAAGTTCTAACGCGAAAAGCTTTGGTGTTGCATGTATGTCTAAGCGTGTAGCCTCAAAAGAGTACGCACAGGAGAGTTTTCTCTCGAAAGAATATATAAGAATACCATGTTATAAGGAAATACAGTGTTGCAGAATAAAGACAAATACATATGTAAAGGAAATACTTAAAATTTACAAAAAGAAATAACGCATCATACAAAATTATCTTCTATTTCCTAAACAACATGTTGTAACTCGAAAAGATTTGGTGTTGCATGTATGTCTAAGCATTTAGCCTCAAAAGAGAACGCACAGGATTGTTTACTCTCGAAAAAATATGTCAGAATACCACGTTTTAAGGAAATCCTGCATCGTGCGAAATTATCTTTTTTTTTCCTAAAAAACTTGTTGTAACTCGAAAAGCTTTGGTTTTGCGTTTTTGTCTACGTGTGCATCCTCAAAGGAGAAGGCACAAAACAGTTTTTCTCAAAATAATATGAAAGAATACCACGTTAAAAGGAAATACAGTGTTGCAGATTAAAGACAAATACGTACATATTGGAAATACTTAAACTTTACGAGAAGAAATAACACATCGAGCAAAATTATCTTGTTTTTCCTAAACAACGCGTTGTAACTCGAAAAGATTTTGTGTTACGTGTATGTCTAAGCTGGTACCCTAAAAAAAGAGAATGCACAGGAGAGTTTTCTCTCGAAAAAATATGTCAGAATACCACGTTTTAAGAAAATCCCGCATCGTGCGAAATTAGCTTTTTTTCCTAAACAACAGGATGTAACTCGAAAAGCTTTGGTGTTGCATGTATGTCTAAGCGTGTAGCCCCCAAAGAAAACGCACAGGAGAGTTTTCTCTCGAAAGAATATGTAAGAATATCACGTTACAAGGAAAAACAGTTTTGCAGAGTAAAGACAAATACGTACATATTAGAAATACTTAAACTTATGAGAAGAAATAAGGCATCATACAAAATTATCTAGTATTTCCTAAACAACACGTTGTAACTCAAAAAGATTTGGTGTGGCTTGTATGTCTAAGCTTGTAGCCTCAAAAGAGAATGCACAGGAGAGTTTTCTCTCTAAAGAATATGTAAGAATACCACGTTATAAGGAAATACAGTGTTGCAGAGTAAAGACAAATACGTACGTATTAGAAATACTTAAACATAAAGAAAAGAAATAATGCATCGTACAAAATTATCTTGTATTTCCTAAACAACACGTTTTAACTCGAAAAGATTTGGTGTGGCGTGTATGTCTAAGCTTGTATCCTCAAAAGAGAATGCACAGGAGAGTTTTCTCTCGAAAAATTTGTCAGAATACCACGTTTTAAGGAACTCCCGCATAGTGCAAAATTATCTTGTTTTTCCTAAACAACACGTTATAACTCGAAAAGATTTGGTGTTTTGTCGTTGTCTCAACATGTAGCCTCAAAAGAGAACCCACAGAGGAATTTTCTCTCGACAAAATATGTCAGAATACCACGTTTTAAGGTAATCCCGCATCTTTCGAACGTATCTTTTTTTCCTAAACAACACGTTGTAACTCGAAATACTTAGGTGTTGTGTGTATGTCTAAGCATGTAGCCTTAAAAGAGAACGCAAAGGACAGTTTTCTCTCGAAAAATATGTCAGAAAACCAAGTTTTAAGGAAATCCTGCATCGTGCGAAATTATCTCTCGAAATAATATGTAAGAATACCATGTTATAAGGAAATACAGTGTTGCAGAGTAAAGACAAATACGTACATATTGGAAATACTTAAAATTTACGAGAAGAAATAACGCATCGTGCAAAATTATCTTGTTTTTCCTAAACAATACGTTGTAACTCGAAAAAATTTCGAATTGCGTGTATGTCTAAGATTGTAGCCTCAATAGAGAATGCACAGGAGAGTTTTCTCTCGAAAAAAATATTTCAGAATACCACGTTTTAAGGAAATCCCGCATCATGCGAAATTATCTTGTTTTTCCTAAACAACAGGATGTAACTCGAAAAGCTTTGGAGTTGCGTGTATGTCTAAGCGTGTAGCCTCAAAAGAGAATGAACAGGAGAGTTTTCTCTCGAAAGAATATGTAAGAATACCACGTTATAAGTAAATACAGTGTTGCAGAGTAAAGACAAATACGTATGTACTAGAAATACTTAAACTTTATGAGAAGAAATAACGCATCGTACAAAATTAACTTGTATTTCCTAAACAACACGTTGTAACTCGAAAAGATTTGGTGTTGAGTGTATGTCTAAATGTGTAGCCTCAAAAGAGAACCCACAGGAGAATTTTCTCTGGAAAAAATATGTCAGAATACCACGTTTTAAGGAAATCCCGTATCCTGTGAAATTATCTTGTTTTTCTTAAACCACATGTTTTAACTCGAAAAGCTTTGGTGTTGCATGTATGTTTAAGTGTGTAGCTTCAAATTAGAATGCACAGGAGAGCTTTCTCTTGCAAGAATATGTAAGAATACCACGTTACAAGGAAATACAGTTTTGCAGAGTGAAGACAAATACGTACATATTAGAAATACTTAAACTTTATTAGAAGAAATAACGCATCGTAAAAAATTATCTAGTATTTCCTAAACAACTCGTTGAAATCGGAAAAGATTTGGTGTGACGTATATGTCTAAGCGTGTAGCCTCAAAAGGGAACGCACAGGAGAGTTTTCTCAAGAAAGAATATGTTAGAATACCACGTTACAAGGAAATACAGTATTGCAGAGTAAAGACAAATACGTACGTATTAGAAATACTTAAACATTAAGAGAAGAAATAAAGCATCGTGCAAAATTATCTTGTTTTTCCTAAACAACACGTTGTAACTCGAAAAGATTTCGTGTTGCGTGTATGTCTAAGCTTGTAGCCTCAAAAGAGAATGCACAGGAGAGTTTTCTCTCAAAAAAATATTTCAGAATACTACGTTTTAAGGAAATCCTGCATCGTGCGAAATTATCTTGCATTTCCTAAACAACACGTTGTAACTCGAAAAGCTTTAGTGTAGCTTGTATGTCTCAGCATGTAGCCTCAAAAGAGAATACACAGGACAGTTTTATCTCAAAAGAATATGTAAGAATACCACGTTAAAAGGAAATACAGTGTTGCAGATTAAAGACAAATACGTACATATTTCAAATACTTAAACTTTACGAGAAGAAATAATGCATCGTGCAATATTATCTTGTTTTTCCTAAACAACACATTGTAACTCGAAAAGATTTTGTGTTACGTGTAAGTCTAAGCTGGTAGTCTCAAAAGAGAATGCACAGGAGAGTTTTCTCTCGAAAAAATATGTCAGAATACCACGTTTTAAGGAAATCCCGCATCGTGCAAAATTATCTTGTTTTTCCTAAACAACAAGATGTAACTCGAAAAGCTTTGGTGTTGCCTTTTTCTCTAACCGTGCAGCCTCAAAAGAGAATGCACAGGAGCGTTTTCTCTCGAAAGAATATGTAAGAATACCATGTTATAAAGAAATACAGTGTTGCAGTGTAAAGACAAATATGTACGTATTAGAAATACTTAAAATTTACGAGAAGAAATAATGCATCGTGCAAAATTATCTTGTATTTCCTAAAGAACACGTTGTAACTCGAAAAGAATTGGTGTTGCGTGTATGTCTAAACATGAAGCCTCAAAAAAGAACTGAAAAGGGGAATTTTCTCTCAAAATAATACCTCATAATACCACGTTTTAAGGAAATCCTGCATCGTCCGAAATTATCTTGTTTTTCCTAAACAACACGTTGGAACTCGAAAAACTTTGGTGTTGTGTGTATGTCTAAGCGTGCAGCCTCAAAAGAGAACGCACAGGAGAGTTTTCTCTCGAAAAAATACGTCACAATACCACGTTTTAAGGAAATCCCTCATCGTATGAAATTATCTTGTTTTTCGTAAACAACATGTTTTAACTCGAAAAGCTTTGGTATTGCGTGTATGTCTAAGTGTGTACCCTCAAAAGAGAATGCACAGGAGAGTTTTCTCTTGAAAGAATATGTAAGAATACCACGTTATAAGGAAATACAGTGTTGCAGAGTAAGTACAAATACATACTTATTAGAAATACTTAAACTTTACGAGAAGAAATAAAGCATCATACGAAATTATCTTGTATTTCCTAAAGAACACGTTGTAACTCGAAAAGAATTGGTGTTGCGTGTATGTCTAAACGTGTAGCCACAAAAGAGAACGCACAGGAAAGTTTTCTCTCGAAAGAGTATATAAGAATACCACGTTATAAGGAAATACAGTGTTGCAGTGTAAAGACAAATACGTACATATTAGAAATACTTAAACTTTATGAGAAGAACTAACACTCCGTTAAAAATTATCTTGTATTTCCTAAACAAAAAGTTGATATTCATAAAGATTTGGTGTGGCGTGTATATCTAAGCATGTAGCCAGAAAAGAGAACACACAGGAGAGTTTTCTCTCGAAAAAATGTGTCAGAATACCACGTTTTAAGGAAATCCCGCATCCTGTGAAATTATCATGTTTTTCCCAAACAACACGAGGTAACTCGAAAAGCTTTGGAGTTGCGTGCATATGTAAGGGTTCAGCCTCAAAAGAGAATGCACAGGATAGTTTTCTCTCGAAAGAATATGTAAGAATACCACGTTATAAGGAAATACAGTGTTGCAGAGTAAAGACAAATATGTACATATTAGAAATACTTAAAATTTACGAGAAGAAATAACGCATCGAGCAAAATTATCTTGTATTTCCTAAACAACAAGTTGTAACTCGAAAACATTTTGTGTTGTGTGTATGTCTAAGCATGTAGCCTCAAAAGCTAATGCACAGGAGAATTTTCTCTCGAAAAAATATGTCAGAATACCACGCTTTAAGGAAATCCAGCATCGTGCGAAACTATCTTGTTTTTCCTACACAACACGTTGTAACTCGAAAAGCTTTGGTGTTGCGTGTATGTCTAAGTGTGTAGCCTCAAAAGAGAATGCACAGGAGAGTTTTCACTCGAAAGAATATGTAAGAATACCACATTACAAGGAAATACAGTGTTGCAGAGTAAAGACAAATACGTACATATTAGAAATACTTAAACTTTACGAGAAGAAATATTGCATCATACAAACCCTCAAAAGAAAATGCACAGAAATAGAGTGTTGCAGAGTAAAGAAATATACGTACGTATTAGAAATACTTAAACTTTATGAGAAGAAATAACTCTCCGTAAAAAATTATCTTGTATTTCCTAAACAACAATTTGAAATTCGTAAAGATTTGGTGTTGCGTGTATGTCTAAGCATGTAGCCGCAAAAGAGAACGCACAGGAGAGTTTTCTCTCGAAAGAATATGTAAGAATTCCAAGTTATAAAGGAATACAATGTTGCGGCGTAAAGACAAATACGTACGTATAAGAAATACTTAAACTTTACAAGAAGAAATAATGCATCGAGCAAAATTATCTTGTTTTTACTAAACAACACGTGGTAACTCGAAAGGATTTGGTGTTGCGTGTATGACTAAGCGTGTAGCCTCAAAAGAGAACGCCCAGAAGTGTTTTCTCATGAATGAATATGTCAGAACACCACGTTTTAAGGAAATCCCGCATCATGCGTAATTATCTTGTTTTTGCCTAAACAACCAGTTTTAACTCGAAAAGCTTTGGTGTTGCGTGTATGTCTAAGTGTGTAGCCCCAGAAGAGAACACACAGGAGAGTTTTCTCTCAAAAGAATATGTAAGAATTCCACGTTATAACGTAATACAGTGTTGCAGTGTAAAAACAAATACGTACATATTAGAAATACTTAAACTTTACGAGAAGAAATAAGGCATCCTGCAAAATTATCTTGTTTTTCCTAAACAACACATTGTACTCGAAAAGCTTTGGTGTTGCGTGTATGATAACACATGTAGATTCAAAAGAGAATGCAGAGGAGAGTTTTCTCTCGAATGAATGCATCAGAATACCACATTTAAGGAAATCCCGCATCGTGCGAAATTAACTTGATTTTTCCTAAACAACAAGTTTTAAATCGAAAAGCTTTGGTATATGTCTAAGTGTGTAGCCTCAGAAGAGAATGCACAGGAGAGTTTTAACTCGAAAGAATATGAAAGAATACCCTGTTACAAGAAAATACAGTGTTGCAGAGTAAAGACAAATACGTACGTATTAGAAATACTTACACTTTATGAGAAGAAATGACGCATTGCACAAAATTATCTTGTATTTCGTAAAGAACACGTTGTAACTCGAAAAGATATGGTGTTGCGTGTATGTCTAAATGTGTAGCCTCAAAAGAGATCCCACAGGAGAATTTTCTCTCAAAAAATATGTCAGAATACCACGTTTTAAGGAAATACCACATAATGCAAAATTATCTTGTTTTTCCTAAACAACACGTTGTATCTCGAAAAGCTTTGGTGTTGCGTGTATGTCTAAGCATGTAGCCTCAAAAGAGAACGCACAGGAGAGATTTCTCTCGAAAGAATATGTAAGAATACCATGTCATAAGGATACAGTGTTGCAGAGTAAAGACAAATACATACATATTCGAAATACTTAAACTTTACGAGAAGAAAAAACACATCATACAAAATTATCTTCTATTTCCTAAACAACACGTTGTAACTCGAAAAGATTTGGTGTTGCGTGTATGACTAAGCGTGCAACCTCAAAATAGAATGCAGAGGAGAATTTTCTCTCAAAAGAATATGCAAGAATACAATGTTATAATGAAATACAGTGTTGCAGAGTAAAGACAAATACATACATATTGGAAATACTTAAACTTTATGAGAAGAAATAAGGCATCGTGCAAAATTATTTTGTTTTTCCTAAACAACACCTTGTAATTCGAAAAGATTTGCTGTTGCTTGTATGACTAAGCGTGTAGCCTCAAAAGAGAATGCACAGGAGAGTTTTCTCTCGAAACAATATGTCAGAATACCATGTTACAAGGAAATACAGTGTTGCAAAGACAAATACGTACGTATTAGAAATAGTTAAAGTTTACGAGAAGAAATAACGCTCCATCCAAAATTATCTTGTATTTCCTAAATAACAAGTTGAAATTCGAAAAGATTTGGAGTTGCGGTTATGTCTAAGCTTGTAGCCGCAAAAGAGAATGCACAGGGGAGTTTTCTCTCGAAAAAATATGTCAGAAGACCACGTTTTAAGGAAATCCTGCATCTTGCGAAATTATCTTGTTTTTCCTTAACAACACTGTGTAACTCGAAAAGCTTTGGTGTTGCATGTATGTCTAAGCGTGAAGCCTCAAAAGAGAACGCACAGGAGAATTTTCTCTCGAAATATGTAAGAATACCTGGTTATAAGGAAATACAGTGTTGCAGAGTAAAGACAAATATGTACGTATTGGAAATACTTAAACTATAGGAGTAGAAATAACGCATAGTGCAAAATTATTTTGTTCTTCCTAAACAACACGTTGTAACTCGAAAAGATTTGGTGTTACATGTATGTCTAAGCTGCTAGCCTCAAAAGAGAATGCACAGGAGTGTTTTCTCTCTAAAAAATAAGTCAGAATACCACATTATAAGGAAATCCTGCATCGTGCGAAATTATCTTGTTTTTCCTAAACAACATGTTGTAACTCGAAAATCTTTGAAGTTGTGTGTATGTCTAAGTGTGTAGCCTCAAAAGAGAACGCACAGGAGAGTTTTCTCTCCAAAGAATATGTAAGAATAGCACGTTACAAGGAAATACCGTGTTGCAGTTAAAGACAAATACGTATGTATTAGAAATACTTAAACTTTACCAGAAGAAATAGCACATCATAAAATATTATCTTGTATTTCCTAAACAGCACGTTGTAACTCGAAAAGATTTGGTGTGGCGTGTATGTCTAAGCCTGTAGCCTCAAAAGAGAATGAACAGGAGAGTTTTCTCTCGAAAAAATATGTCAGAATACCACGTTTTTAGGAAATCCCACATTGTGCGGAATTATCTTGTTTTTCCTAAATGTTGTAACTCGAAAAGATTTGGTGTTGCGTGTATGTATAAGCTTCTAGCCTCAAAAGAGAACGCACAGGAGAGTTTCTCTCGAAAAAACATGTCAGAATACCCCGTTTTAAGGAAATCGCTCATCGTGCGAAATTATCTTGTTTTTCCTAAAGAACACGGTGTAACTTGAAAAGCTTTGGAGTTGCATGTATGTCTAAGTGTGTAGCCTCAGACGAGAACGCACAAAAGAGTTTTCTCTTGAAAGAATATGTAAGTATACCCCGTTACAAGGAAATACAGTGTTGCATATTAAAGACATATACGTACATATTGGAAATACTTAAACTTTATGAGAAGAAATAACGCATCGTGCAAAATTAACTTGTTTTTCCTAAATAACACGTTGTAACTCGAAAAGATTTTGTGTTGCGAGGATGTCTAAGCTTCTCGCCTCAAAAGAGAACGCACAGGAGAATTTTCTCTCGAAAAAACATGTCAGAATACCCCGTTTTAAGGAAATCGGTCATCGTGCGAAATTATCTTGTTATTCCTAAACAACACGCTGTAACTTGAAAAGCTTTGGTGTTGCGTGTATGTCTAAGCGTGTAGTCTCAAAAGAGAATGCAGAGGAGCGTTTTATCTCGAAAGAATATATAAGAATACCACGTTATAAGCAAATACAGTGTTGCAGAGTAAAGACAAATACATACGTATTAGAAATACTTAAACTTTACGAGAAGAAATAACGCATCGTACAAAATTATCTTGTATATCCTAAACAACACATTGTAACCTGAAAGTATTTGGTGTTGCTTGTAAGTCTAAATGTGTAGCCTCAAAAGAGAACCCACAGGAGAATTTTCTCTCGAAAAAATATGTCAGCATACCACGTTTTAAGGAAATCCTGCATCGTGCGATATTATCTTGTTTTTCCTAAACAACACATTGTAACCCGAAAAGCTTTGGTGTTGCGTGTATGTCTAAGCGTGTAGCTTCAAAAGAGAACGAAGAGGAGAGTTTTCTCTCGAAAGAATATGTAAGAATACCACGTTATAAGGAAATACAGTGTTGCATAGTAAAGGCAAATACATACGTATTGGAAACACTTTATGAGAAGAAATAACGCATCTTACAAAATTAGCTTGTATCTCCTAAAAAACACGGTGTAACTTGAAAAGAATTGGTGTTGCGTGTATGGCTAAAAAATATGTCAGAATACCACGTTTTAAGAAATTCCTGCATTGTGCGAAATTATCTTGTTTTTCCTAACAACACGTTGTAACTCGAAAAGCTTTGGTGTTGCGTGTATGTCTAAACATGTAGCCTTCAAAGAGACCCCACAGGAAAATATTCTCTCGACAAAATATAACAGAATACCACGTTTTAAGGAAATCCCGCATCATGAGAAATTATCTTGTTTTTCATAAAGAACACGTTGTAACTCGAAAAGATTTTGTGTTGCGTGTTTTTCTAATCGGGTAGCCTCAAAAGAGAATACACAGGAGAGTTTTCACTCGAAAGAATATGTAAGAATACCACATTATAAGTAAATACAGTGTTGCAGAGTAAAGACAAATACGTACATATTCGAAATACTTAAACTTTACGAGAAGAAATATTCATCATAAAAAATTATCTTGTATTTCCTAAGCAACACGTTGTAACTCGAAAAGATTTGTTGTTGCGTGTACGTCTAAAGGTGGATCCTCAAAAGAGAACCCACAGGAGAATTCTCTCTAGAAACAATATGTCAGAATACCAAGTTTTAAGGAAATCCCGCATCGTGCGAAATTATGTTATTTTTCCTAAACAACACGTTGTAACTCGAAAAGCTTTGGTGTTGCGTGTATGTCTAAGCTTGTAGCCTCAAAACAGAACGCACAGGAGAGCTTTCTCTCAAAAGAATAAGTAAGAATACCACGTTATAAGGAAATACAGTGTTGCAGAGTAAAGACAACTATGTAGGTTATTAGAAATACTTAAACTTTACGAGAAGAAATAACTCATCGTACAAAATTATCTTGTTTTTCCTAAACAACACGTTGTAACTCGAAAGGTTTTGGTGTTGCCTGTATGTCTAAGCTTCTAGCTTCAAATGAGAACGCACAGGAGAGTTTTCTCTCGAAAAAAAAAACATGTCAGAATACCCCGTTATATGGAAATCGCACATTGTGCGAAATTATCTTGTTTTTCCTAAACAGCACGTTGTAACTTGAAACGATTTGGAGTTGCGTGTATGTCTAAGCGTGTAGCCTCAAAAGGGAACGCACAGGAGAGTTTTCTCATGAAAAAATATGTCAGAATACAACGTTTTAAGGAAATCCTGCATCGTGAGAAATTATCTTTTTTCTTTCCTAAACAACTTGTTGTAACTCGAAAAGCTTTGCTGTTGCGTTTTTCTCTAAGTGTGCAGCCTCAAAAGAGAACGCACAGGAGAGTTTTCTCTCGAAAGAATATGTAATAATACCACGTTATAAAGAAATACAGTGTTGCAGAGTAAAGACAAATACGTACGTATTAGAAATACTTAAAATTTACGAGAAGAAATAACACGTCATGCAAAATTATCTTGTTTTTCCTAAACAACACGTTGTAACTCGAAATGATTTTGTGTTGCAAGTATGGTAAAGCATGTAGTCTCAAAAGAGAACACACAGGAGAATTTTCTCTCAAAAAATTTTTCAGAATACAACTTTTTAATGAAATCCAGCATCTTGCGAAATTATCTTGTTTTTCCTAAACAACACGTTGTAACTCGAAAATCTTTGGTGTTGTGTGTATGTCTAAGCGTGTAGCTTCAAAAGAGAACGCACAGGAGAGTTTTCACTCGAAAGAATATGTAAGAATACCACATTATAAGTAAATACAGTGTTGCAGAGTAAAGACAAATAGGTACATATTAGAAATACTTAAACTTTACGAGAAGAAATATTGCATCATAAAAAATTATCTTGTATTTCCTAAACAACACATTGTAACTCGAAAAGATTTGTTGTTGCGTGTATGTCTAAACGTGGATCCTCAAAAGAGAACCCACAGGAGACTTCTCTAGAGAAAAAATATGTCAGAATACCACGTTTTAAGGAAATCCCGCATCGTGCGGAATTATGTTATTTTTCCTAAACAACACATTTTAACTCGAAAAGCTTTGGTGTTGCGTGTATGTCTAAGCTTGTAGCCTCAAAATAGAATGCACAGGAGAGATTTCTCTCAAAAGAATAAGTAAGAATACCACGTTATAAGGAAATACAGTGTTGCAGAGTAAAGACAACTATGTACGTATTAGAAATACTTAAACTTTATGAGAAAAATAACTCATCGTACAAAATTATCGTGTTTTTCCTAAACAACACGTTGTAACTCGAAAGGTTTTGGTGTTGCGTGTATGTCTAAGCTTCTAGCTTCAAATGAGAACGCACAGGAGAGTTTTCTCTCGAAAAAAACATGCCAGAATACCCCGTTATATGGAAATCGCATATCGTGCGAAATTATCTTGTTTTTCCTAAACAACACGTGGTAACTTGAAAAGCTTTGGAGTTGCATGTATGTTTAAGCGTGTAGCCTCAAAAGGGAACGCACAGGAGAGTTTTCTCACGAAAAAATATGTCAGAATACAACTTTTTAAGGAAATCCTGCATCGTGCGAAATTATCTTTTTTTTCCTAAACAACTTGTTGTAACTCGAAAAGCTTTGCTTTTGCGTTTTTCTCTAAGTGTGCAGCATCAAAAGAGAACGCACAGGAGGGTTTTCTCTTGAAAGAATATGTAAGAATACCACGTTATAAAGAAATACAGTGTTGCAGAGTAAAGACAAATACGTACGTATTAGAAATACTTAAGATTTACGGGAAGAAATAACGAATCGTACAAAATTATCTTGTATTTCCTAAACAACACGTTGTAACTCGAAAAGATAGGGTTTTGTGTGCATGTTTAAACGTGTAGCCTCAAAAGAGAACCCACAGGAGAATTTTCTCTCCAAAAAATACGTCATAATACCACGTTTTAAGGGAATACTTCACGTTCCGAAATTATCTTGTTTTTCCTAAACAACATGTTGGAAATCGAAAAACTTTGGTGTTGCGTGTAGCCGCAAAAGAGAACGCACAGGAGAGTTTTCTCTCTAAAAAATATGTAAGAATACCACGTTATAAGGAAATACAGTGTTGCAGAGTAAAGACAAATACGTAGGTATTAGAAATACTTAATATTTACGAGAAGAAATAACGCATTGTGTAAAATTATCTTGTATTTCCTAAACAACACGTTTTAACTCGAAATGATTTTGTGTTGCATGTATGGTAAAGCATGTAGTCTCAAAAGAGAACACACAGGAGAATTTTCTCTCAAAAATTTTTTCAGAATACCACTTTTTAGTGAAATCCAGCATCGTGCGAAATTATCTTGTTTTTCCTAAACAACACGTTGTAACTCGAAAAGCTTTGGTGTTGCGTGTATGTCTAAGCATGTAGCTTCAAAAGAGAACGCACAGGAGAGTTTTCACTCGAAGGAATATGTAAGAATACCACATTATAAGTAAATACAGTGTTGGCAGAGTAAAGACAAATATGTACATATTAGAAATACTTAAACTTTAGGAGAAGAAATATTGCATCATACAAAATTATCTTGTATTTTCTAAAAAGCACATTATAACTCGAAAAGATTTGTTGTTGCATGTATTTCTAAACTTGGATCCTCAAAAGAGAACCCACAGGAGAATTCTCTCTAGAAAAAATATGTCAGAATACCACGTTTTAAGGAAATCCCGCATCGTGAGAAATTATGTTATTTTTCCTAAACAACACATTGTAACTCAAAAAGCTTTGGGGTTGCGTGTATGTCTAAGCTTGTAGCCTCAAAAGAGAACGCACAGGAGAGATTTCTCTCAAAAGAATATGTAAAAATACGACGTTATAAGGAAAAACAGTGTTGCAGAGTAAAGACAAATAAGTACGTATTGGAAATACTTAAACTTTACGAGAAGAAATAACACATCGTGCATAATTATCTTGTTTTTCCTAAACAACATGTTGTAACTCGAAAAGATATGGTGTTGCATGTATGACTAAGCCTCAAAAGAGAATGAACAGGAGACTTTTCTCTCGAAAAAATATGTCAGAATACTACGTTTTAAGGAAATCGCGCATCATGTGAAATTATCTTGTTTTTCCTAAACAACTTTTGTAACTCGAAAAGCTTTGGTGTTGCGTTTTTCACTAACCGTGCAGCCTCAAAAGAGAACGCACAGGAGAGTTTTCTCTTGAAAGAATATGTAAGAATACCACGTTATAAGTATATACAGTGTTGCAGAGTAAAGACAAATATGTACATATTAGAAATACTTAAAATTTACAAGAAGAAATAACGCATCGTGCAAAATTATCTTGTATTTCCTAAACAACACGTTGTAACTCGAAAAGAATTGGTTTTGCGTGTATGTCTAAACGTGTAGCCTCAAAAGAGAACCCACAGGAAATTTTTCTCTCGAAATAATACGTCATAATACCACGTTTTAAGGAAATCCTGCATCGTGCGAAATTATCTTGTTTTTCCTAAACAACACATTGGAACTCAAAAAACATTGGTGTTGCGTGTATGTCTAAGCGTGTAGCCGCAAAAGAGAATGAACAGGAGAGTGTTCTCTCCAAAAAAATATGTAAGAATACCACGTTATAAGGAAATACAGTGTTGCAGAGTAAAGACAAATACGTACGTATTAGAAATACTTAAAATTTACGAGAAGAAATGATGCATCGTGCAAAATTATCTTGTTTTTCCTAAACAACACTTTGTAACTTGAAAAGATTTTGTGTTGGGTGTATGGTAAAGCATGTTGTCTCAAAAGAGAATGCACAGGAGAATTTTCTCTCTAAAAAATAAGTCATAATAGCACGTTTCAAGGAGATCCTGCATCGTGCGAAATTATCTTGTTTTTCCTAAACAACACGTTGGAACTCGAGAAATTTTGGTGTTGCATGTATGTCTAAGCGTGTAGCCGCAAAAGAGAATGCACAGGAGAGATTTCTCTTGAAAGAATATGTAAGAATACCACATTATAAGGAAATGCAGTGTTACAGAGTAAAGACAAATACGTACTTAGAAATACTTAAACTTTACTAGAAGAAATAACGCGTCGTGCAAAATTATCTTGTTTTTCCTAAACAACACGTTGTAACTCGAAAAGATATGGTGTTGCATGTATGACTCAGTGTGCAGCCCCAAAAGAGAACGCACAGGAGAGTTTTCTATCGAAAAAATATTTCACAATACCACCTTTTAAGGAAATCCCGCATCTTATGAAATTATCTTGTTTTTCGTAAACAACATGTTTTAACTCGAAAAGCTTTGGTGTTTCATGTATGTCTAAGTGTGTAGCCTCAAAAGAGAACGCACAGGAGAATTTTCTCTCGAAAGAATATGTAAGAATACCACGTATAAGGAAATACAGTGTTGCAGAGTAAGGACAAATACGTACATATTAGAAATACTTAAACTTTACAAGAAGAAATAACGCATCGTGCCAAATTATCGTGTTTTTCCTAAAGAAAACGTGGTAACTCAAAAAGCTTTGGTGTTGCGTGTATGTCTAAGCGTGTAGCCTCAAAAGAGAACGCACAGGAGAGTTTTCTCTCGACAGAATATGTAAGAATACCACGTTATAAGGAAATACAGTGTTGCAGAGTAAGTACAAATACGTACATATTAGAAATACTTAAAATTTATGAGAAGAAATAACGCATCTTGCAAAATTATCTTGTATTTCCTAAACAACACGTTGTAACTCGAAAAGATTTGGAGTTGCGTGTATGAGTAAGCGTGCAGCCTCAAAAGAGAACGCATAGGAGAGTTTTCTCTCGAAAAAATATGTCAGAATACCACGTTTTAGGGAAATACCACATCATGCGAAATTATCTTGTTTTTCCTAAAGAAGAACACGTTGTAACTCGAAAAGCTTTGGTGTTATGTGTATGTCTAAGCATGTAGCCTCAAAAGAGAACACACAGGAGAGTTTTCTCTCGATAGAATATGTAAGAATTCCACGTTATAATGTAATACAGTGGTGCGGAGTGAAGACAAATACGTACATATTAGAAATAAATAAACTTTATGAGAAGAAATAACACATCATGCAAAATTATCCTGTTTTTCCTAAACAACACGTTGTACCTCGAAAGGATTTGGTGTTGCATGTATGACTAAGCATGTAGCCTCAAAAGAGAACGCACAGGAGAGTTTTCTGTCGAAAAAATATGTCAGAATACCACGTTTTAAGGAAATCCAGCATTGTGCGATATTATCTTTTTTTTTCCTAAACAACAAGTTTTAATTCGAAAAGCTTTGGTGTTGTGTGTATGCCTAAGTGTGCAGCCTCAGAAGAGAATGCTCAGGAGAGTTTTCTCTCGAAAGAATATGTCAGAATACCACATTACAAGGAATTACAGTGTTGCAGAGTAAAGATAAATACGTACGTATTAGAAATACTTAAACTTTATGAGAAGAAATAACGCTCCGTACAAAATTATCTTGTATTTCCTAAACAACAAGTTGATATTCGTAAAGATTTGGTGTTGCATGTATGTCTAAGCATGTAGATGGAAAAGAGAAAACACAGGAGAGTTTCCTCTCGAAAAAATATGTCAGAATACCACGTTTTGAGGAAATCCCGCATCCTGCGAAATTATCTTGTTTTTCCTAAACAACACGTTGTAACTCGAAAAACTTTGGTGTTGTGTGTATGTGTAAGGGTTCAGCCTCAAAATAGAACGCATAGGAGAGTTTTCTCTCCAAAGAATATGTAAGAATACCACGTTATAAGGAATGTCTTTACAGTGTTGTAGAGTAAAGACAAATACATACATATTAGAAATACTTAAAATTTACGAGAAGAATTAACGCATCGTGCAAAATTATCTTGTTTTTCCTAAACAACACGTTGTAACTCGAAAGATTTTGCGTTGCATGTATGTCTAAGCATGTAGCCTCCAAAGCGAATGCACAGGAGAATTTTCTCTCGAAAAAATATGTCAGAATACCACGTTTTAAGGAAATCCAGCATCATGCAAAATTATCTTGTTTTTCCTACACAACACGTTGTAACTCGAAAAGCTTTGGTGTTGCGTGTATGTCTAAGCATGTAGCCTCAAAAGAGAATGCACAGGAGTGTTTTCACTCGAAAGAATATGTAAGAATACCAAATTACAAGGAAATACAGTGTTGCAGAGTAAGACAGATACGTACATATTAGAAATACTTAAACTTTATGAAAAGAAATAACGCATCGTAAAAAATTATCTTGTATTTCCTAAACAACATGTTGTAACTCGAAATGATTTGTTGTTGCGTGTATGTCTAAACGTGTATCCTCAAAGAGAACCCACAGGAGAGTATTCTCTTGAAAAATTATGTCAGAATACCACGTTTTAAGGAAATCCTGCATCGTGTGAAATTATCTTGTTTTTCCTAAACAACATGTTTTAACTCGAAAAGCTTTGGTGTTGTGTGTATGTCTAAGTGTGTAGCCTCAAAAGAGAATGCACGGGAGAGTTTTCTCTCGAAAGAATATGTAGGAATACCACGTTATAAGGAAATACAGTGTTGCAGTGTAAGGACAAATACGTACATATTAGAAATACTTAAACTTTATGAGAAGAAATAACGCATTGTACAAAATTACCTTGTATTTCCTAAACAACACCTTGTATCTCGAAAAGATCTGGTGTTGCATGTATGTCTAAGCTTGTAGCCTCAAAAGAGAATGCACAGGAGAGTTTTCTCTCGAAAAAATATGTCGTAATACCACGTTTTAAGGAAATCCCGCATCATGCGAAATTATCTTGTTTTTCCTAAACAACACCTTGTAACTCGAGAAGCTTTGGTGTTGCCTGTATGTCTAAGCGTGTAACTGCAAAAGAGAATGCACAGGAGAGTTTTCTCTCAAAAAATATTTCAGAATATCTCATTTTAAGGTAATCCTGTATCGTGCGAAATTATCTTGTTTTTCCTAAACAACGCGTTGTAACTTGAAAAGTTTGGTGTTGCGTGTATGTGTAATGGTTCAGCCTCAAAAGATAATGCACAGAAGAGTTTTCGCTCGAAAGAATATGTAAGAATACCACGTTATAAGAAAATACAGTGTTGCAGAGTAGAGACAAATACATACATATTAAAAATACTTAAACTTAATGAGAAGAAATAACGCATCGTGCAAAATTATCTTGTTTTTCCTAAACAACACGTTGTAACTCGAAAAGATATGGTGTTGCATGCATGACTAAGCGTGCAGCCTCAAAAGAGAACGCACAGGAGAGTTTTGTCTCGAAAAAGATATGTCAGAATACCACGTTTTAAGGAAATATCGCATCATGCGAAATTATCTTGTTTTTCCTAAACAACATGTTGTAACTCAAAAAGCTTTGGTGTTGCGTGTATGTCTAAGCATGTAGCTCAAAAGAGAACGCACAGGAGAGTTTTGTCTTGAAAGAATATGTTTGAATTCCACGTTATAACGGAATACAGTGTTTCAGAATAAAGACAAATATGTACGTATTAGAAATACTTAAACTTTACGAACAGAAATAACGCCTCATGCAAAATTATCTTGTTTTTCCTAAACAACACGTTGTAACTCGAAAGGATATGGTGTTGAGTGTATGACTAAGCGTGTAGCCTCAAAAGAGAACACACAGGAGAGTTTTCCCTTGAAAAATATGTCAGAATACCAAGTTTTATGGAAATCCAGCATTGTGAGATATTATCTTGTTTTTCCTAAACAACACGTTTTAACTCGAAAAGCTTTGGTGTTGTGTGTATGCCTAAGTGTGTAGCCTCAGAAGAGAATGCACAGGAGTGTTTTCTCTCAAAAGAATATGTCAGAATACCACGTTACAAGGAAATACAGGTTTGCAGAGTAAAGAAATATACGTACATATTAGAAATACTGAAAATTTATGAGAAGAAATAACACTCCGTACAAAATTATCTTGTATTTCCTAAACAATAAGTTGAAATTCGTAAAGATTTGGTGTTGCGTGTATGACTAAGCATGTAGCCTCAACAGAGAACGCCCAGGAGAATTTTCTCACGAATGAATATGTCAGAACACCATGTTTTAAGGAAATCCCGCATCATGCGTAATTATCTTGTTTTTACCTAAACAACCAGTTTGAACTCGAAAAGCTTCGGTGTTGCGTGTATGTCTAAGTATGTAGCCTCAGAAGAGAATGCACAGGAGAGTTTTCTCTCAAAAGAATTTGTAAGAATACCTCGTTACAAGGAAATACAGTGTTGCAGTGTAAACACAAATACGTACATATTGGAAATACTTAAACTTTACGAGAAGAAATAACACATCGTACAAAATTATCTTGTATTTCCTAAACAACACGTTGTAACTCGAAAAGATTTGGTGTTGCGTGTATGACTAAGCATGCAGCCTCAAAAGAGAATGCACAGGATAATTTTCTCTCTAAAGAATATGTAAGAATACCACGTTAAAATGAAATACAGTGTTGCAGAGTAAAGACAAATACGTACATATTGGAAATACTTAAACTTTATGAGAAGAAATAATGCATCATGCAAAATTATCTTGTTTTTCCTAAACAACACGGTGTAACTCGAAAAGATTTGCTGTTGCGTGTATGACTAAGCGTGTAGCCTCAAAAGAGAATGCACAGGAGAGTTTACTCTCGAAAAAATATGTCAGAATACCACGTTTTAAGGAAATCCAGCATTGTGCGAAATTATCTTGTTTTTCCTAAATAACACGTTTTAACTCAAAATGCTTTGGTGTTGCGTGTATGTCTAAGTCTGTAGCCTCAGAAGAGAATGCACAGGAGAGTTTTCTCTTGAAAGAATATGTCAGAATACCACGTTACAAGGAAATACAGTGTTGCAGAGTAAAGACAAATACATACGTATTACAAATACTTAACCTTACGAGAAGAAATAATGGGACGTGCAAAATTATCATGTTTTTCCTCAACAACCCATTGTAACTCGAAAGTATTTGGTGTCACGTGTATGTCTAAGCTGGTAGCCTCAAAAGAGAATGCACAGGAGTGTTTTCTCTCGAAAAAATATGTCAGAATACCACGTTTTAAGGAAATCCCGCATCGTGCGAAATTATCTTGTTTTTCTAATACAACACGTTGTAACTCGAAAAGCTTTGGTGTTGCGTGTATGTCTAAGCGTGTATCCTCAAAGGAGAACGCACAGGAGAGTTTTCCCTCGAAAGAATATGTAAGAAAACCGCGTTATAAGGAAATACAGTGTTGCAGAGTAAAGACAAATACGTACGTATTAGAAATACTTAAACTTTACGAGAAGAAATAACGCATCTTACAAAACTATCTTGTATTTCCTAAACAACACGTTGTAACTCGAAAAGATAGGGTGTTATGTGTATGTCTAAATGTGTAGCCCCAAAGAGCACCTACAGGAGAATTTTCTCTCGAAAAAATATGTCAGAATACCAACTTTTAAGGAAATCCTGCAACATGAGAAATTATCTTGTTTTTCCTAAACAACACGTGGTAACTCGAAAACGTTTGGTGTTGCTTGTATGTCTCTGCGTGTAGCCTCAAAAGAGAATGCACAGGAGAGTTTTCTCTCGAAAAAATATGTCACAATACCATGTTTTAAGGAAATCCTGCATCATGAGAAATTATCTTGTTTTTTCCTAAACAACATATTTTAACTCGAAAAGCTTTGGTGTTGCATGTATGTCTAAGCATGTAGCCTCAATAGAGAACGCACAGGAGAGTTTTCACTCGAAAGAATATGTAACAATACCACGTTATGAGGAAATACAGAGTTGCATATTAAAGAGAAATACGTACATATTGGAAATACTTAAACTTTATGAGAAGAAATAACTCATCGTGCAAAATTATCTTGTTTATCCTAAATAACACGTTGTGACTCGAAAAGATTTGGTGTTGCGTGCATGTCTAAGCTTCTAGCCTCAAAAGAGAACGTACATAAGAGTTTTCTCTCGAAGGAATATGTCAGAATACCACGTTTTAAGAAAATCCCACATCATGCGAAATTATCTTGTTTTTCCTAAACAACTTGGTGTAACTCGAAAAGCTTTGGTGTTGCATTTTTGTCTAAGGTGCAGCCTCAAAAGAGAACGCACAGGAGAGTTTTCTCTCGAAAGAATATGTAAAAATACCACGTTATAAGGAAATATAGTGTTGCAGAGTAAAGACAAATACGTACGTATTAGAAATACATAAACTTTACGAGAAGAAATAATGCATCGTGCAAAATTATTTTGTTTTTCCTAAACAACACGTTGTAACTCGAAAAGATTTGTTGTTGCGTGTATGTCTAAGCTTGTAGCCTCAAAAGAGAATGCACAGGAGTTTTCTCTCGAAAAAAATATGTCAGAATACCACGTTATAGGGAAATACCACATCATGGGAAATTATCTTGTTTTTCCTAAAAACACGTAGTAACTCGAAATGCTTTGGTATTGCCTGTATGTCTAAGCGTGTAGCCTCAAAAGTGAACGCACAGGAGAGTTTTCTCTTGAAAGAATATATAAGAATACAACGTTATAAGTAAATACAGTGTTGCAGAATAAAGACAACTATGTATGTATTAGAAATACTTAAACTTTACCCGAAGAAATAACGCATCGTACAAAATTATCTTGTATTTCCTAAACAACACGTTCTAACTCGAAAGATTTGGTGTTGCGTGTATGTCTAAGTGTGTAGCCTCAAAAGAGAATGCACAGGAGAATTTTCTCTCATAAAAATATGCCAGAATACCATGTTTTAAGAATACCTCATTACAAGGAAATACAGTGTTGCAGAGTAAAGACAAATACGTAAATATTAGAAATACTTAAACTTTATGAGAAGAAATAACGCAGCATACAAAATTATCTTGTATTTCCTAAACAACACGTTGTAATCGAAATGATTTGCTTTTGCGTGTATGACTAAGCGTGTAGCCTCAAAAGAGAATGCACAGGAGAATTTTCTCTAGAAATAATATGTCAGAATACCACGTTTTAAGGAAATCCAGCTTTGTGCGAAATTATCTTGATTTTCCAAAACAACACGTTTTAACTCATTAAGCTTTGGTGTTGCGTGTATGTGTAAGTGTGTAACCTCAGAAGAGAATGCACAGGAGAGTTTTCTCTCGAAAGAATATGTCAGAATACCACGTTACAATGAAATACAATGTTTCAGAGTAAAGACAAATACATATGTATTAGAAATACTTAAACTTTACGAGAAGAAATAAAGCTCCTTACAAAATTATCTTGTATTTCCTAAACAACAAGTTGAAATTCGAAAAGATTTGGTGTTGTGTGTATGTCTAAGCTTGTAGCCTCAAAAGAGAATGCACAGGAGAGTTTTCTCTCGAAAAAAAATGTCAGAATACCACGTTTTAAGGAAATCCCGCATGTTGCGAAATTATCTTGTTTTTCCTTAACAACACGCTGTAACTCGAAAAGATTTGCTGTTGCGTGTATGTCTATTCATGCAGACTCAGAAGAGAATGCACAGGAGAGTGTTCTCTCGAAAAAACATGTCAGAATACCCCATTTTAAGGAAATATCTCATCGTGTGAAATTATCTTGTTTTTCCTAAACAACACGTTGTAATTCGAAAAGCTTTGGTGTTGAGTGTATGTCTAAGTGTGTACACTCAGAAGTGAACGCACAGGAGAGTTTTCTCTCAAAAGAATATGTAAGAATACCCCGTTACAAGGAAATACAGTGTTGCATATTAAAGACATATACGTACATATTGGAAATACTTAAACTTTATGAGAAGAAATAACGCATCGAGCATAATTATCTGGTTTTTCCTTAATGACACGTTGTAACTCGAAAAGATTTGGTGTTTCGTGTATGTCTAAGCTTCTAGCCTCAAAAGAGAACATACAGGAGAGTTTTCTCTCGAAAAAACATGTCAGAATACCCCGTTTTAAGGAAATCGCTCATCTTGCGAAATTATCTTATTTTACCTAAACAACACGTTGGAACTTGAAAAGCTTTGGTGTTGCGTGTATGTCTAAGCGTGTAGCCTCAAAAGAGAACACACAGGAGCGTTTTCTCTCGAAAGAATATGGAAGAATACGACGTTATAAGCAAATACAGTGTTGCAGATTAAAGACAAATACGTTAGTATTAGAAATACTTAAACTTTACGAGAAGAAATAACGCATCGTAAAAAATTATCTAGTATATCCTAAACAACACGTTGTAACCTGAAAAGATTCGGTGTTGCTTGTAAGTCTAAATGTGTAGCCTCAAAAGAGAACCCGCAGGAGAATTTTCTCTCCAAAAAATATGTCTGAATACCACGTTTTAAGGAAATCCCGCATCGTGCGAAATTATCTTGTTTTTGCTAAACAACACATTGTAACTTGAAAAGCTTTGGTGTTGCGTGTATGTCTAAGCATGTAGCCTCAAAAGAGAATGAAGAGGAGAGATTTCTGTCGAAAGAATATGAAAGAATACCACATTATAAGGAAATACAGTGTTGCAGAGAAAAGACAAATACGTACGTATTAGAAATACTTAAAATTTACGAGAAGAAATAATGCATCATGCAAAATTATCTTGTTTTTCCTAAACAACACGTTGTAACTAGAAAAGATGTGGTGTTGCGTGTATGTCTAAATGTGTAGCCTCCAAAGAGAACCCACAGGAGAATTTTCTCTCGAAAAAAATATGTCAGAATTCCACGTTTTAAGGAAATACAGTATCATGCGAAATTATCTTGTTTTTCCTAAACAACACGTCAGAATACCACGTTTTTAGGAAATCCCGCATCGTGAGGAATTATCTTGTTTTTCCTAAACGTTGTAACTCGAAAAGATTTGGTGTTGCATGTATGTCTAAGCTTCTAGCTTCAAAAGAGAATGAAAAGGAGAGTTTTCTCTCAAAAAATATGTCAGAATACCACGTTTTAGGGAAATAACTCATCATGCGAAATTATCTTGTTTTTCCTAAACAACACATTGTAACTCGAAAAGCTTTGGTGTTGCGTGTATGTCTAAGCATGTAGCCACAAAAGAGAATGCACAGGAGAATTTTCTCTCGAAATAATATGTAAGAATTCCACGTTATAATGTAATACAGTGTTGCAGAGTGAAGACAAATATGTACGTATTAGAAATACTTAAACTTTACGAGAAGAAATAACGCATCATGCAAAATTATCTTGTTTTTCCTAAACAACACGTAACTCGAAAGGATTTGGTGTTGAGTGTATGACTAAAGGTGTAGCCTCAAAAGAGAATGCACAGGAGAGTTTTCTCTCAAAAAAATATGTCATAATACCACGTTTTAAGGAAATCCCACAATGTGCGAAATTATCTTGTTTTTCCTAAACAACACGTTTTAATTCGAAAAGCTTTGGTGTTGTGTGTATGCCTAAGTGTGTAGCCTCAGAAGAGAATGCACAGGAGAGTTTTCTCTCGAAAGAATATGTCAGAATACCACGTTACAAGGAAATACAGTGTTGCAGAGTAAAGACAAATACGTACGTATTAGAAATACTTAAACTTTATGAGAAGAAATAACGATCGGTAAAAAATTATCTTGTATTTCCTAAACAACAAGTTGATATTCGTAAAGATTTGGTGTTGCTTATATGTCTAAGCATGTAGCCGGAAAAGAGAACACACAGGAGAGTTTTCTCACAAAAAAAATATGTCAGAATACCACGTTTTAGGAAATCCCGCATCCTGCGAAATTATCTTGTTTTTCCTAAACAACACGTTGTATCTCGAAAAACTTTGGTGTTGCGTGTATGTGTAAGGGTTCAGCCTCAAAATAGAACGCACAGGAGAGTTTTCTCTTGAAGGAATATGTAAGAATACCACGTTATAAGGAAATACAGTGTTGCAGAGTAAAGACAAATACGTACATATTAGAAATACTTAAAATTTACTAGAAGAAATAACGCATCATGCAAAATTATCTTGTATTTCCTAACAACATGTTGTAACTCGAAAAGATTTTGTGTTGCATTTATGTCTAAGCATGTAGCCTCAAAAGCGAATGCACAGGAGAATTTTCTCTCGAAAAAATATGTCAGAATACCACGTTTTAAGGAAATCCAGCATCGTGCGAAATTATCTTGTTTTTCTTACACCACATGCTGTAACTCGAAAAGCTTTAGTGCTGCGTGTATGTCTAAGCGTGTAGCCTCAAAGAGAATGCACAGGAGAGTTTTCACTCGAAAGAATATGTAAGAATACCACATTACAAGGAAATACAGTGTTGCAGATTAAAGACAAATACGTACGTATTAGAAATACTTAAACTTTATGAGAAGAAATAACTCATCATACAAAATTATCTTGTATTTCCTAAATAACACGTTGTAACTCGAAAAGATTTGTTGTTGCATGTATGTCTAAATGTGTATCCTCAAAGAGAACCCACAAGAGAGTATTCTCTCGAAAAATATGCCAGAATACCACGTTTTAAGGAAATCCCCCATCATGTGAAATTATCTTGTTTTTCCTAAACAACATGTTTTAACTCGAAAAGCTTTGGTGTTGCGTGTATGTCTAAGTGTGTAGCCTCTAAAGAGAACGCACAGGAGAGTTTTCTCTCAAAAGAATATGTAAGAATACCACGTTATAAGGAAATGCAGTGTTGCAGATTAAGGACAAATACGTATGTATTAGAAATACTTAAACTTTACGAGAAGAAATAACGCATCATACAAAATTATCTTGTATTTCCTAAACAACACGTTGTAACTCGAAATGATTTGGTATTGCATGTATGTCTAAGCTTGTAGCCTCAAAAGAGAACGCACAGGATAGTTTTCTCTCGAAAAAATATGTCATAATACCACGTTTTAAGGAAATCCTGCATCGTGAGAAATTATCTTGTTTTTCCTAAACAACACGTTTTAACTCGAAAAGCTTTGGTGTTGTGTGTATGCCTAAGTGTGTAGCCTCAGAAGAGAATGCACAGGAGAGTTTTCTCTCGAAAGAATATGTCAGAATACCACGTTACAAGGAAATACAGTGTTTCAGAGTAAAGACAAATACGTACGTATTAGAAATACTTAAACTTTATGAGAAGAAATAACGCTCCGTACAAAATTATCTTGTATTTCCTAAACAACAAGTTGATATTCGTAAAGATTTGGTGTTGTGTGTATGACTAAGCATACAGCCTCAAAAGAGAACGCACAGGAGAGTTTTCTCTCGAAAGAATATGTAGGAATTCCACGTTATAACGTAATACAGTGTTGCAGAGTAAAGACAAATATGTACGTATTAGAAATACTTTAACTTTACGAGAAGAAATAACGCATCATGCAAAATTATCTTGTTTTTCCTAAACAACACATTGTAACTCGAAAAGATTTGGTGTTGCATGTATGACTAACCTTGTAGCCTCAAAACAGAACGCAAAGGATAGTTTTCTCTCGAAAAAATATGTCAGAATACCAGGTTTTAAGGAAATCCCGCATCGTGCGAAATTATCTTGTTTTTCCTAAACAACACGTTGTAACTTGAAAAGCTTTGGTGTTGCATGTATGTGTAAGGGTTCAGCCTCAAAAGAGAACGCACAGGAGAGTTTTCTCTCGAAAGAATATGTAAGAATACCACGTTATAAGGAAATACAGTGTTGCAGAGTAAAGACAAATACGTACTTATTAGAAATACTTAAAATTTACAAGAAGAAATAACGCATCATGAAAAATTATCTTGTATTTCCTAAACATCACGTTGTAACTCGAATAGATTTGGTGTTGCGTGTATGTCTAAGCATGTAGCCTCAAAAGCAAATGCACAGGAGAATTTTCAATCGAAAAAATATGTCAGAATAACTCGTTTTAAGGAAATCCAGCATCGTGCAAAATTATCTTGTTTTTCCTACACAACTCGTTGTAACTCGAAAAGCTTTGGTGTTGCGTGTATGTCTAAGCGTGTAGCCTCAAAAGAGAATGCACAGGAAAGTTTTCAATCGAAAGAATATGTAAGAATTCCACATTACAAGGAAATACAGTGTTGCGAGTAAAGACAAATACATACATATTAGAAATACTTAAACTTTATGAGAAGAAATAACGCATCGTACAAAATTATTTTTTATAACCTAAACAACATGTTGTAACTCGAAAAGATTTATTGTTGTGTGTATGTCTAAACATGTATCCTCAAAGAGTACCCACAGGAGAGTATTCTCTCAAAAAAATATGTCAGAATACCATGTTTTAAGGAAATCACGCATCGTGCGAAATTATCTTGTTTTTCCTAAACAACATGTTGTAACTCGAAAAGCTTTGGTGTTGCGTGTATCTATAAGGGTGGAGCCTCAAAAGAGAATGCACAGGAGAGTTTTCTCTCGAAAGAATATGTAAGAATACCACGTTATAAGGAAATACAGTGTTGCAGAGTAAGGATAAATATGTACGTATTAGAAATACTTAAACTTTACTAGAAGAAATAACGCATCCTACAAAATTATCTTGTATTTTCTAAACAACACGTTGTGACTCGTAAAGATTTAGTGTTGCATGTATGTCTAAGCTTGTAGCCTCAAAAGAGAAAGCACAGGAGAGTTTTCTCTCAAAAAATTATGTCATAATACCACGTTTTAAGGAAATCCCGCATCGTGAGAAATTATCTTGTTTTTCCTAAACAACACGTTATAACTCGAAAAGCTTTGGTGTTGCATGTATCTATAAGGGTGGAGCCTCAAAAGAGAACGCACAGGAGAGTTTTCTCTCAAAAGAATATGTAAGAATACCACGTTATAAGGAAATACAGTGTTGCAGAGTAAGGACAAATATGTACGTATTAGAAATACTTAAACTTTACAAGAAGAAATAACACATCGTACAAAATTATCTTGTATTTTCTAAAAACACGTTGTAACTCGTAAAGATTTAGTGTTGCATGTATGTCTAAGCTTGTAGCCTCAAAAGAGAAAGCACAGGAGAGTTTTCTCTCGAAAAATTATGTCATAATACCACGTTTCAAGGAAATCCCGCATCGTGTGAAATTATCTTGTTTTTCCTAAACAACACGTTGTATCTCGAAAAGCTTTGGTGTTGCATGTATGTCTAAGCGTGTAACTGCAAAAGAGAATGCACAGGAGAGTTTTCTCTCGAAAAAATATTTCAGAATACCTCGTTATAAAGAAATCCCTCATCGTGCGAAATTATCGTGTTTTTCCTAAGTAACAAGTTGTAACTCGAAAAGTTTGGTGCTGCGTGTATGTGTAAGGGTTCAACTTCAAATGAGAATGCACAGGAGAGTTTTCTCTCGAAAGAATATGTAAGAATACCACGTTATAAGGAAATACAGTGTTGCAGAGCAAAGACAAATACATACGTATTAGAAATACTTAAACTTTACAAGAAGAAATAACGCCTCATGCAAAATTATCTTGTTTTTCCTAAACAACATGTTGTAACTCGAAAAGATATGGTGTTGAGTGTATGACTAAGCGTGTAGCCTCAAAGGAAAACGCACAGGAGAGTTTTCCCTCGAAAAAATATGTCAGAATACCAAGTTTTAAGGAAATCCAGCATTGTGCGATATTAAATTGTTTTTCCTAAACAACACGTTTTAACTCGAAAAGCTTTGGTGTTGTGTGTATGCCTAAGTGTGTAGCCTCAGAAGAGAATGCACAGGAGAGTTTTCTCTCGAAAGAATATGTCAGAATACCACGTTACAAAGAAATACAGTGTTGCAGAGTAAAGAAATATAAGTACGTATTAGAAATACTTAAGATTTACGAGAAGAAATAACGCTCCGTACAAAATTATCTTGTATTTCCTAAACAACATGTTGTAACTCGAAAGGATTTGGTGTTGCATGTATGTCTAAACATGTAGACTCAAAAGAGAATGCACAGGAGAGATTTCTCTCAAAAAATATGTCAGAATACCACGTTTTAAGGAATTCCCGCATCTTGCGAAATTACCTTGTTTTCCTTAATAACACATTGTAACTCGAATAGCTTTGATGTTGTGTGTATGTCTAAGCGTGCAACCTCAAAAGAGAATGCACAGGGGAGCTTTCTCTCGAAAGAATATGTAAGAATACCACGTTATAAGGAAATACAGTGTTGCAGAATAAGGACAAATACGTACTTATTAGAAATACTTATACTTTACGAGAAGAAATAATGCATCCTGCAAAATTATCTTGTTTTTCCTAAACAACACATTGTACTCGAAAAGCTTTGGTATGGGGGTATGACTATGCATGTAGCCTCAAAAGAGAATGCACAGGAGAGTTTTCTCTAGAATGAATGCGTCAGAATACCACTTTTTAATGAAATCCCGCATCGTTCGAAATTAACTTGTTTTTTCCTAAACAACAAGTTTTAAATCGAAAAGCTTTGGTGTTGCGTATATGTCTAAGTGTGTAGCCTCAGAAGAGAACACACAGGAGAGTTTTCTCTTGAAAGAATATGTAAGAATATCCTGTTACAAGGAAGTACAGTGTTGCATAGTAAAGACAAATACGTACGTATTAGAAATACTTACACTTTACGAAAAGAAATAACGCATTGCACAAAATTATCTTGTATTTCATAAAGAACACATTGTTACTCGAAAAGATATGGTGTTGCGTGTATGTCTAAATGTCTAGCCTCAAAAGAGAACCCACAGGAGAATTTACTCTTGAAAAAATATGTCAGAATACCACGTTTAAAGGAAATACTGAATCATGTGAAATTATCTTGTTTTTCCTAAATAACACCTTGTAACTCGAAAAGCTTTGGTATTGCGTATATGTCTAAGCGTGTAGCCTCAAAAGAGAACGCACAGGAGACTTTTCTCTCGAATGAATATGTAGGAATACCTCATTATAAGGATACAGTGTTGCAGAGTAAAGACAAATACGTACGTATTCGAAATACTTAAACTTTACGAGAGGAAATAACACATCGTACAAAATTATCTTGTATTTCCTAAACAACACGATGTAACTCGAAAAGATTTGGTGTTGCGCGTATGACTAAGCGTGCAGCCTCAAAAGAGAATGCATAGGAGAATTTTCTCTCGAAAGAATATATAAGAATACCACGTTATAATGAAATACTGTGTTGCAGAGTAAAGACAAATGCGTACATATTTGAAATACTTAAACTTTAGGAGAAGAAATAACGCATCATGCAAAATTATTTTGTTTTTACTAAACAACACGTTGTAACTCGAAAAGATTTGCTGTTGCGTGTATGACTAAGCGTGTAGCCTCAAAAAAGAACACACAGGAAAGTTTTCTCTCGAAAAAATATGTCAGAATACCACATTATAAGCAAATCCAGCATTGTGCGAAATTATCTTGTTTTTCCTAAACAACACGTTTTAACTCAAAAAGCTTTGGTGTTGCGTGTATGTCTAAGTGTGTAGCCTCAGAAGAGAACACACAGGAGAGTTTTCTCTCGAAAGAATATGTCAGAATACCACGTTACAAGGAAATACAGTGTTGCAGAATAAAGACAAATACATACGTATTAGAAATACTTAAACTTTCCGAGAAGAAATAACGTTCCTTACAAAATTATCGTGTATTTCCTAAACAACAAGTTGAAATTCGAAAAGATTTGGTGTTGCATGTATGTCTAAGGTTGTAGCCTCAAAAGAGAATGCACAGGAGAGTTTTCTCTTGAAAAAATATGTCAGAATACCACGTTTTTAGGAAATCCCGCATCTTGCGAAATTATCTTGTTTTTCCTTTACAACACGCTGTAACTCGAAAAGATTTGCTGTTGCGTGTATGTCTAATCGTGCAGCCTCAAAAGAGAACGCACAGGAGTTTTCTCTCGAAAAAACGTGTCAGAATACCCCGTTTTAAGGAAATCGCTCATAGTGCGAAATTTTCTTTTTTTTCCTAAACCACATTTGTAACTCGAAAAGCTTTGGTGTTGAGTGTATGTCATAAGTGTGTAGCCTCAGAAGAGAACGCACAGGAGAGTTTTCTCTCGAAAAAATATGTAAGAATATCCCGTTAAAAGGAAATACAGTGTTGCATATTAAAGACATATACGTACATATTGGAAATACTTAAACTTTATGAGAAGAAATAACGCATCGAGCATAATTATCTTGTTTTTCCTAAATAACACGTTGTAACTCGAAAGGATTTGGTGTTCTGTGTATGTCTAAGCTTCTAGCCTCAAAAGAGAACGCACAGGAGAGTTTTCTCTCTAAAAAACATGTCAGAATTCCCCGTTTTATGGAAATCGCTCATTGTGTGAAATTATCTTGTTTTTCCTAAACAACACGTTGTAACTTGAAAAGCATTGGTGTTGCATGTATGTCTAAGCATGTAGCCTCAAAAGAGAACACACAGGAGCGTTTTCTCTCGAAAGAATATGTAGGAATACCACGTTATAGGCAAATACAGTGTTGCAGAGTAAAGACAAATACGTAAGTATTAGAAATACTTAAACTTTACGAGAAGAAATAATGCATCGTACAAAATTATCTTGTATATTCTAAACAACACGTTGTAACCTGAAAAGATTTGGTGTTGCTTGTAAATCTAAATGTGTAGCCTCAAAAGAGAACCCAAAGGAGAATTTTCTCTCTAAAAATATGTCAGAATACCACGTTTTAAGAAATCCCGCATCGTGCGAAATTATCTTGTTTTTGCTACACAACACATTGTAACTTGAAAAGCTTTGGTGTTGCATGTATGTCTAAGCAGTAGCCACAAAAGAGAACGAAGAGGACAGTTTTCTCTCGAAAGAATATGATAGAATACCACGTTATAAGGAAATACAGTGTTGCAGAGTAAAGACAAATACGTACATATTAGAAATACTTAAAATTTACAAGAAGAAAAAAATGCATCCGGCAAAATTATCTTGTTTTTCCTAAACAACACGTTGTAACTAGAAAATATTTGGTGTTGCGTGTATGTCTAAATTTGTAACCTCCAAAGAGAGCCCACAGGAGAATTTTCTCTCAAAAAAATATGTCAGAATTCCACGTTTTAAGGAAATACCGCATCATGCGAAATTATCTTGTTTTTCCTAAACAACACGTTGTAACTCGAAAAGCTTTGGTGTTGCGTGTATGTCTAAGCACGTAGCCTCAAAAGAGAACGCACAGGAGAGTTTTCTCTCAAAAGAATATGTAAGAATTCCACGTTATAACGTAATACAGTGTTGCAGTATAAAAACAAATACGTACGAATTAGAAATACTTAAAATTTACGAGAAGAAATAATGTATCATGCAAAATTATCTTGTTTTTCCTAAACAACACGTTGTAGCTAGAAAAGATTTGTTGGTGCGTGTATGTCTAAATGTGTAGCCTCCAAAGAGAACCCACAGGAGAATTTTCTCTCGAAAAAATATGTCAGAAAACCACGTTTTAAGGAAATACCGCATCATGCGAAATTATCTTGTTTTTCCTAAACCACACCTTGTAACTCGAAAATCTTTGGTGCTGCATGTATGTCTAAGCATGTATCCTCAAAAGAGAATGCACAGGAGAGATTTCTCTCGAAAGAATATGTAAGAATACCACGTTATAAGGAAATACAGTGTTGCAGAGTAAAGACAAATACGTACGTATTAGAAATACTTAAACTTTACTAGAAGAAATAACACGTCGTGCAAAATTATGTTGTTTTTCCTAAACAACACGTTGTAACTCGAAAAGATATGCTGTTGCATGTGTCACTAAGCGTGCAGCCTCAAAAGAGAACGCACAGGAGAGTTTTCTCTCGAAAAAATATGTCAGAATACCACGTTTTAAGGAAATCCCGCATCATGTGAAATTATCATGTTTTTCCTAAACAATATGTTTTAACTCGGAAAGCTTTGGTGTTGCGTGTATGTCTAAGTGTGTAGCCTCAAAAGAGAACACACAGGAAAGTTTTCTCTCGAAAGAATATGTAAGAATACCATGTTATAAGGAAATACCGTGTTGCAGAGTAAGGACAAATACATACATATTAGAAATATTTAAACTTTACGAGAAGAAATAAGGCATCATACAAAATTATCTTGTATTTCCTAAACAACATGTTGTAACTCGAAAAGATTTGGTGTTGCGTGTATGTCTAAGCATGTAGACTCAAAAGAGAATGCACAGGAGAGATTTCTCTCGAAACAATATGTCAGAATAACACGTTTTAAGGAATTCCCGCATCTTGCGAAATTATCTTCTTTTCCTTAATAACACATTGTAACTCGAATAGCTTTGGTGTTGTGTGTATGTCTAAGCGTGCAGTGTCAAAAGAGAATGCACAGGAGAGTTTTCTCTCAAAAGAATATGTAAGAATACCACGTTATAAGGAAATACAGTGTTGCAGAATAAGGACAAATATGTACGTATTAGAAATACTTAAACTTTGCGAGAAGAAATAATGCATACTGCAAAATTATCTTGTTTTTCCTAAACAACACATTGTACTCGAAAAGCTTTGGTGTTCCGTGTATGACTATGCGTGTAGCCTCAAAAGAGAACGCACAGGAGAGTTTTCTCTAGAATGAATGCGCCAGAATATCACTTTTTAAGGAAATCTCGCATCGTTCAAAATTAACTTGTTTTTTCCTAAACAACAAGTTTTAAAACGAAAAGTTTTGGTGTTGCCTATGTGTCTAAGTGTGTAGCCTCTGAAGAGAACGCACAGGAGAGTTTTCTCTCGAAAGAGTATGTAAGAATATCCTGTTACAAGGAAATACAGTGTTGCATAGTAAAGACAAATACATACGTATTAGAAATACTTACACTTTATGAGAAGAAATAATGCATCGCACAAAATTATCTTGTATTTCGTAAAGAACACATTGAAACTCGAAAAGATATGGTGTTGCGTGTATGTCTAAATGTGTAGCCTCAAAAGAGAACCCACAGGAGAATTTACTCTCAAAAAAATATGTCAGAATACCACGTTTTAAGGAAATACTGCATCATGCGAAATTATCTTGTTTTTCCTAAATAACACCTTTTAACTCGAAAAGCTTTGGTATTGAGTGTATGTCTAAGCGTGTAGCCTCAAAAGAGAACGCACAGGAGAGTTTTCTCTCGAATGAATATGTAGGAATACCTCGTTATAAGGATACAGTGTTGCAGAGTAAAGACAAATACGTACGTATTCAAAATACTTAAACTTTAGGAAAAGAAATAACACAACATACAAAATTATCTTGTATTTCCTAAACAAAATGTTGTAACTCGAAAAGATTTGGTGTTGCGTGTATGTCTAAGTGTGTAACCTCAAAAGAGAACCCACAGTAGAATTTTCTCTCCAAAAAATATGTCAGAATACCACGTTTTAAGGAAATCCCGCATAGTGCGAAATTAACTTGTTTTTCCTAAACAACACGTTGTAACTCGAAGAGCTTTGGTGTTGCGTGTATGTCTAAGCGTGTAGCCTCAAAAGAGAAAGAAGAGGAGAGTTTTCTCTCAAAAAACATGTCAGAATACCCCGTTTTAAGGAAATCGCTCAAAAGAAAACGCACAGGAAAGTTTTCTCTCGAAAGAATATGTAAGAATACCACGTTATAAGGAAATACAGTGTTGAATAGTAAGGACAAATATGTACATATTAGAAAGACTTAAACTTTACGAGAAGAAATAACGCATCATGCGAAATTATCTTGTGTTTCCTAAACAAAATGTTGTAACTTAAAAAGCTTTGTTATTGCGTGTATGTCTAAGTGTGTAGCCTCAAAAGAGAACCCACAGTAGAATTTTCTCCCCTAAAAATATGTCAGAATACCACGTTTTAAGGAAATCCCGCATAGTGCGAAATTATCTTGTTTTTCCTAAACAAAACATTGTAACTCGAAGAGCTTTGGTGTTGCGTGTATGTCTAAGTGTGTAGCTTCAAAAGAGAATGAAGAGGAGAGTTTTCTCTTGAAAGAATATGTAAGAATACCACATTACAAGGAAATACAGTTTTGCAGAGTAAAGACAAAAACGTACATATTAGAAATACTTAAACTTACGAGAAGAAATAACACATTGTACAAAATTATCTTGTATTTCCTAAACAACACGTTGTAACTCAAAAAGATTTGGTGTGGCGTATATGTCTATGCATGTAGCCTCAAATGAGAACGCACATGAGAGTTTTCTCTCGAAAAAATATGTCAGAATACCACGTTTTAAGGAAATCCTGCATCGTACGAATTATCTTGTGTTTCCTAAACAACAGGTTGTAAAACGAAAAGATTTGTTGTTACGTGTATGTCTAAGCATGGAGCCTCAAAAGAGAACGCACAGGAGAATTTTCTCCCCTAAAAATATGTCAGAATACCACGTTTTAAGGAAATCCCGCATAGTGCGAAATTATCTTGTTTTTCCTAAACAACACGTTGTAACTCGAAAAGCTTTGTTATTGCGTGTATGTCTAAGCCTTTAGTCTCAAAAGAGAACGAAGTGGAGAGTTTTCTCTCG
Source organism: Apodemus sylvaticus (assembly GCF_947179515.1). Classification (NCBI taxonomy): domain Eukaryota; kingdom Metazoa; phylum Chordata; class Mammalia; order Rodentia; family Muridae; genus Apodemus; species Apodemus sylvaticus. Next base: position 15,051,195 of record NC_067489.1, read on the forward strand.
AAAGAATATGAAAGAATACCACATTAAAAGGAAATACAGTGTTGCAGAGTAAAGAAAAATACATACGTATTAGAAATACTTAACATTTACGAGAAGAAATAACACATCGTACAAAATTGTCTTGTATTTCCTAAACAACGCGTTGTAACTCGAAAAGATTTGGTGTGGCGTATATGTCTATGCATGTAGCCTCAAAAGAGAACGCACATGAGAGTTTTCTCTCGAAAAAATATGTCAGAATACCACATGTTAAGGAAATCCCGCATCGTGCGAAATTATCTTGTTTTTCCTAAACAACACCTTGTAACTCGAAAAGCTTTGGTGTTGCATGTATGTCTAAGCATGTAGCCTCAAAAGAGAATGCACAGGAGAGATTACTCTCGAAAGAATATGTAAGAATACCACGTTATAAGGTAATACAGTGTTGCAGAGTAAAGACAAATACATACGTATTAGAAATACTTAAACTTTACTAGAAGAAATAACGCGTCGTGCAAAATTATCTTGTTTTTCCTAAACAACACGTTGTAACTCGAAAAGATATTGTGTTGCATGTATGACTAAGTGTGCAGCCTCAAAAGAGAAAGCACAGGAGCGTATTCTCTCGAAAAAATATGTCAGAATACCACGTTTTAAGGAAATCCCACATCATGAGAAATTATCTTGTTTTTCCAAAATAACACCTTGTAACTCGAAAACCTTTGGTGTTGCGTGTATGTCTAAGTGTGTAGCCTCAGAATCGAACGCACAGGAGAGTTTTCTCTCGAAACAATATGTCAGAATACCACGTTATAAGCAAATACAGTGTTGCAGAGTAAAGACAAATATGTACGTATTAGAAATACTTAAACTTTATGATAAGAAATAACGCATCGTACAAAATTATCTTGTATATCCTAAACAACACATTGTAACCTGAAAAGATTTGGTGTTGCTCATAAGTCTAAATGTGTAGCCTCAAAAGAGAACCCACAGGAGAATTTTCTCTCAAAAAAATATGTTAGAATACCACGTTGTAAGGAAATCCCGCATCATGCGAAATTATCTTGTTTTTCCTAAACAACACGTTGTAACTCGAAAAGCTTTGGTGTTGCGTGTATGTCTAAGCGTGTAGCTTCAAAAGAGAATGAAGAGGAGAGTTTTCTCTCGAAAGAATATGTAAGAATACCACGTTATAGGGAAATACAGTGCTGCAGAGTAAAGACAAATATGTACGTATTACAAATACTTCAAATTTATGAGAAGAAATAATGCATCGTGCAAAATTATCTTGTTTTTCCTAAACAACACATTGTAACTCGAAAAGATTTGGTGTTGCGAGTATGTCTAAGTGTGTAGCCTCAAAAGAAAATGCACATGAGAGTTTTCTCTCGAAAAAATATGTCAGAATACCACGTTTTGAGGAAATCCCTCATCGTGCGAAATTATCTTGTTTTTCCTAAACAACACGTTGTAACTCGAAAAGCTTTGGTGTTGCCTGGATCTATAAGGGTGGAGCCTCAAAAAAGAACACACAGGAGAGTTTTCTCTCGAAAGAATAGTAAGAATACCAAGTTTTAAGTAAATCCTGCATCTTGCGAAATTATCTTGTTTTTCCTTAACAACACGTTGTAACTCGAAAAGCTTTGGTTTTGCATGTATGTCTAAGCGTGCAGCCTCAAAAGAGAATGCCCAGGACAATTTTCTCTCGAAAGAATATGTAAGAATACCACGTTATAAGGAAATACAGTGTTGCAGGGTAAAGACAAATACGTACGTATTAGAAAAACTTAAACTTTACTAGAAGAAATAACACATCATATAAAATTATATTGTATTTCCTAAACAACACGTTGTAACTCGAAAAGATTTGGTGTTGTGTTTATGTCTAAACGTGTAGCCCCAAAGAGGACCGACAGGATAATTTTCTCTCGAAAAAAAAATGTCAGAATACCAACTTTTAAGGAAATCCCGCATAGTGCGAAATTATCTTGTTTTTCCTAAACAACACGTTGTAACTCGAAAAGCTTTGGTGTTGCGTGTATGTCTAAGCGTGTAGCTTCAAAAGAGAACGAAGAGGAGAGTTATCTCTCGAAAGAATATGTAAGAATACCACGTTATAGGGAAATACAGTGCTGCAGAGTAAAGACAAATACGTACGTATTAGAAATACTTAAAATTTACTAGAAGAAATAATGCATCGTGAAAAATTATCTTGTTTTTCCTAAACAACACGTTGTAACTAGAAAAGATTTTTGCATGAATGTGTAAATTTGTAGCCTCTAAAGAGAACCCACAGGAGAATTTTCTCTCGAAAAAATATGTCAGAGTACCACGTTTTAAGGAAATACCGCATCATGCGATATTATCTTGTTTTTCCTAAACAACATGTTTTAACTCGAAAATCTTTTTTGTTGTGTTTATATCTAAGCATGTAGCCTCAAAAGAGAATGCACAGGAGAGTTTTCTCTCGAAAGAATATGAAAGAATTCCACGTTATAACGGAATACAGTGTTGCAGAGTAAAAACAAATCAGTACGTATTAGAAATACTTAAACTTTATGAGAAGAAATAATGCATCATGCAAAATTATCTTGTTTTTCCTAAACAACACGTTGAACTCGAAAAGATGTGGTGTTGAGTGTATGACTAAGCATGTAGCCTCAAAAGAGAACGCACATGAGAGTTTTCCCTCGAAAAAATATGTCAGAATACCAAGTCTTAAGGAAATCCTGCATTGTGAGAAATTATCTTGCTTTTCCTAAAGAACATGTTTTAACTCGAAAACCTTTGTGTTGCGTGTATGTGTAAGTGTGTAGCCTCAGAAGAGAACGCACAGGAGAGTTTTCTCTTGAAAGAATATGTAAGAATACCACGTTATAAGGAAATAGAGTGTTGCAGAGTAAAGACAAATACGAACGTATTAGAAATACTTAAAATTTACAAGAAGAAATAATGCATCGTCCAAAATTATCTTGTTTTTCCTAAACAACACGTTGTAACTTGAAAAGATATGGTGTTGCGAGTATGTCTAAGCGTGTAGCCTCAAAAGAGAACGCACATGATTGTTTTCTCTCGAAAAAATATATCAGAATACCACATTTTAAGGAAATCCCGCATCATGCGAAATTATCTTGTTTTTCCTAAACAACACGTTGTAACTCGAAAAGCTTTGGTGTTGTGTGTTTGTATAAGTGTGCAGCCTCAAAAGAGAACGCACAGGAGAGTTTTCTCTCGAAAGAATATGTAAGAATACCACATTTTAAGGAAATCCTGCATCTGTCGAAATTACCTTGTTTTTCCTTAACAACACGTTGTAACTCGAAATGCTTTGGTGTTGCATGTATGTCTAAGCGTGCAGTCTCAAAAAAGAACGCACAGGACAATTTTCTCTCGAAAGAATATGTAAGAATACCACGTTATAAGGAAATACAGTGCTGCAGAGTAAAGACAAATACGTACGTATTAGAAATACTTAAACTTTACGCGAAGAAATAACGCATCGTTCAAAATTATCTTGTATTTCCTAAACAACAATTGTAACTAGAAAAGATTTGTTGTTGTGTGTATGTCTAAACGTGTAGCCCCAAAGAGCACCCACAGGAGAATTTTCTCTCGAAAAAATATGTCAGAATACCAACTTTTAAGGAAATCCTGCAAAGTGCCAAATTATCTTGTTTTTCCTAAACAACACGTTGTAACTCGAAAACCTTTGGTGTTGCTTGTATGTCTCCGTGTATAGCCTCAAAAGAGAACACACAGGAGAGTTTTCTCTCGAAAAAATATGTCACAATACCATGTTTTAAGGAAATCCTGCATCATGAGAAATTATCTTGTTTTTCCTAAACAACATGTTTTAAAACGAAAAGCTTTGGTGTTGCATGTAGGTCTAAGTGTGTAGCCTCAAAAGAGAATGCACAGGAGAGTTTTCTCTCGCAAGAATGTGTAAGAATACCACGTTACAAGGAAATACAGTTTTGCAGAGTAAAGACAAATACGTACATATTAGAGATACTTAAACTTACAAGAAGAAATAACGCATCGTACAAAATTATCTTGTATTTCCTAAGCAACATGTTGTAACTCGAAAAGATTTGGTGTGGCGTATATGTCTATGCGTGTAGCCTCAAAAGAGAACGCACAGGAGAATTTTCTCTCGTAAAAATATGTCAGAATACCACGTTTTAAGGAAATCACGCATCCTTGGAAATTATCTTGTTTTTCCTTAACAACATATTTTAACTCGAAAAGCTTTGGTGTGACGTGTATGTCTAAGCGTATAGCCTCAATAGAGAACGCACAGGAGAGATTTCACTCGAAAGAATATGTAAGAATACAACGTTATAAGGAAATACAGAGTTGCATATTAAAGAGAAATACGTACATATTGGAAATACTTAAACTTTATGAGAAGAAATAATGCATCGTGCAAAATTATCTTCTTTTTCCTAAATACACGTTGTAACTCGAAAGGATTTGGTGTTGCGTGTATGTCTAAGCTTCTAGCCTCAAAAGAGAACGCACAGGAGAGTTTTCTCTCGAAAAAACATGTCAGAATACCCCGTTATAAGGAAATCGCACATCGTGCGAAATTATCTTGTTTTTCCTAAACAACACGTTGTAACTTGAAAAGCTTTGGTGTTACGTGTATGGCTAAGCGTGTAGCCTCAAAAGAGAATGCACAGGAGAGTTTTCTCTCGAAAGAATATGCAAGAATTCCACGTTATAATGGAATACAGTGTTGCAGAGGAAAAACAAATACGTACATATTAGAAATACTTAAAATTTACGAGATAAAATATCGCATCATGCAAAATTATCTTGTTTTTCCTAAACAACACGAGGTACCTCGAAAAGATTTGGTGTTGCATGTATGACTAAGCATGTAGCCTCAAAAGAGAATGCACAGGAGAGTTTTCTCTAGAAAAAATATGTCAGAATACCACGTTTTAAGGAAATCCCGCATTGTGCGAAATTATCTTGTTTTTCCTTAACAACAGGTTCTAACTCTGAAAGCTTTGTTTTGCGTGTATGTGTAAGTGTGTAGCCTCAGAAGAGAACGCACAGGAGAGTTTTCTCTCGAAAGAGTATCTAAGTATACCACGTTATAAGGAAATACAGTGTTGCAGAGTAAAGACAAATATGTACGTATTAGAAATACTTAAACTTTACGAGAAGAAATAATGCATCGTGCAAAATTATCTTGTTTTTCCTAAACAACACGTTGTAACTCGAAAGGATTTGGTGTTGCGAGTATGTCTAAGCGTGTAGCCTCAAAAGAAAATGTACATGAGAGTTTTCTCTCGAAAAAATATGTCAGAATACCACGTTTTAAGGAAATCCCGCAGCATGCGAAATTATCCTGTTTTTCCTAAACAACACATTGTAACTCCAAAAGCTTTGGTGTTGCGTGTATGTATAAGGGTTCAGCCTCAAAGGAGAACGCACAGGAGAGATTTCTCTCAAAAGAATATGTAAGAATACCACGTTTGAAGGAAATCCTGCATCTTGCGAAATTATTTTGTTTTTCTTTAACAACACATTGTAACTCGAAAAGCTTTGGTGTTGCGTGTATGTCTAAGTGTGCAGCCTCAAAAGAGAACACACAGGAGAATTTTCTCTCGAAAGAATATGTAAGAATACCACGTTATAAGGAAATACAGTGTTGCAGAGTAAAGACAAATACGTAGGTATTGGAAATACTTAAACTTTACGAGAAGAAATAACGCATCATGCAAAATTATCTTGTTTTTCCTAAACAACACATTGTAACTCAAAAAGATTTGGTGTGCCGAGTATGTCAAAGCGTGTAGCCTCAAAGGAGAATGCACAGGAGAGTTTTCTCTCGAAAAAAATATGTCAGAATACCACGTTATTAGGAAATCCTGCATCGTGCAAAATTATCTTATTTTTCCTAAACAACATGTTGTAACTCGAAAAGCTTTGGTGTTGTGCGTATGTCTAAGTGTGTAGCCTCAGAAGAGAATGCACAGGAGAGTTTTCTCTCAAAAGAATATGTAAGAATACCCCATTACAAGGAAATACAGTGTTGCATATTAAAGACAAATACGTACATATTGGAAATACTTAAACTTTATATGAAGAAATAACGCATCGTTCAAAATTATCTGGTTTTTCCTAAATAACACGTTGTAACTCGAAAGGATTTGGTGTTGCGTATATGTCTAAGCTTCTATCCTCAAAAGAGTACGCACAGGATAGTTTTCTCTCGAAAAAACATGTCAGAATACCCCGTTTTAAGGAAATCGCAGATCGTGTGAAATTATCTTTTTTTTCATAAACAACGCCTTGTAACTTGAAAAGTTTTGATGTTGCGTGTATGTCTAAGAGTGTAGCCTCAAAAGAGAACGCACAGGAGAGTTTTCTCTCGAAAGAATATGAAAGAATACCACGTTATAAGCAAATACAGTGTTGCAGAGAAAAGACAAATATGTACATATTAGAAATACTTAAACTTTGCGAGAAGAAATAACGCATCGTACTATATTATCTTGTATATCCTAAACAACACGTTGTAACCTGAAAAGATTTGGTGTTGCTTGTAAGTCTAAATGTGTAGCCTCAAAAGAGAACCCACAAGAGAATTTTCTCTCGAAAAAATATGTCAAAATACCACATTTTAAGGAAATCCTGCATCATGCGAAATTATCTTGTTTTTCTTAAACAACACTTTTTAACTCGAAAAGCTTTGATGTTGCGTGTATGTGTAAGCGAGTAGCCTCAAAAGAGAATGAAGAAGAGAGTTTTTTCTCGAAAGAATATGTAAGAATACTACGTTATATGGAAATACAGTGTTGCAGAATAAAGACAAATATGAACATATTAGAAATAATTAAAATTTACGAGAAGAAATAATGCATCGTGCAAAATTATCTTGTTTTTCCTAAACAACACGTTGTAACTCGAAAAGATTTGGTGTTGCGTGTATGTCTAAATGTGTAGCTTCAAAAGAGAACCCACAGGAGAATTTTCTCTCAAAAAAATATGTCAGAACACCACGTTTTAAGGAAATACCGCATAATGCGAAATTATCTTGTTTTTCCTAAACAACACGTTGTAACTCGAAAAGCTTTGGTGTTGCGTGTATATCTAAGTGTGTAGCCTCAAAAAGAACGCACAGGAGAGTTTTCTCTCGAAAAAATATGTAAGAATCCAAGTTATAATGGAATACAGTGTTGCAGAGTAAAAACAAATATGTACGTATTAGAAATACTTAAACTTTACAAGAAGAAATAACGCTCTGTACAAAATTATCTTGTATTTCCTAAACAACAAGTTGAAATTCAAAAAAAATTTGGTGTTGCGTGTATGTCTAAGCTTGTAGCCCCAAAAGAGAACGCAAAGGATAGTTTTCTATTGAAAAAATATGTCAGAATACGTTTTAAGGAAATCCCACATCGTGCGAAATTACCTTGTTTTTCCTTAACAACACGTTGTAACTCGAAAAGCTTTGGTGTTGCGTGTATGTCTAAGCATGTAGCCTCAAAATAGAACGCACCAGTGAGTTTACTCTCGAAAGAATATGTTAGAATACCACGTGATAAGCAAATACAGTGTTGCAGAGTAAAGACAAATACGTACATATTAGAAATACTTAAAATGTATGAGAAGAAATAATGCATCGTACAAAATTATCTTGTATATCCTAAACAACACGTTGTAACTCGAAAAGATTTGGTGTTGCTTGTAAGTCTAAATGTGTAGCCTCAAAAGAGAACCCACAGGAGAATTTTCCCTAGAAAAAATATGTCAGAATACCTCGTTTTAAGGAAATCCCGCATCGTGCGAAATTATCTTGTTTTTCCTAAACAACACATTGTAACTCGAAATGCTTTGGTGTTGCGTGTATGTCTAAGCATGTAGCCTCAAAAGAGAATGAAGAGAAGAGTTTTCTCTTGAAAGAATATGTAAGAATACCACGTTATGTTGAAATACATTGTTGCAGAGTAAAGACAAACATGTAAGTATTAGAAATACTTAAAATTTACGAGAAGAAATAATGCATCGTGCAAAATTATATTTCTTTTTCCAAAACAACACGTTGTAACTCGCAAAGATTTGGTTTTGCGTGTATGTCTAAATGTTTAGCCTCAAAAGAGAACCCACAGGAGAATTTCCTCCCGAAAAAATGTCAGAATACCAAGTTTTATGGAAATACCGCATTATGCGAAATTATCTTTTTTTTCCTAAACAACACGTTGTAACTTGAAAAGATTTGGTGTTGCGTGTATGTCTAAATGTGTAGCTTCAAAAGAGAACCCACAGGAGAATTTTCTCTCAAAATATATGTCAGAATACCACGTTTTAAAGAAACACCGCATAATGCGAAATTATCTTGTTTTTCCTAAACAACATGTTGTAACTCGAAAAGCTTTGTTGTTGCGTGTATGTCTAAGCGTGTAGCCTCATAAGAGATTGCACAGGAGAGTTTTCTCTCGAAAGAATATGTAAGAATCCCACGTTATAACAGAATACAGTGTTGCAGAGTAAAAACAAATATGTACGTATTAAAAATACTTAAACTTTACGAGATGTAATAACGCTCCGTACAAAATTATCTTGAATTTCCTAAACAACAAGTTGAAATTCGAAAAAAATTTGGTGTTGCGTGTATGTCTAAGCTTGTAGCCACAAAAGAGAACGCAAAGGATAGTTTTCTATCGAAAAAATATATCAGAATACCACGTTTTAAGGAAATCCCGCATCGTGCGAAATTATCTTGTTTTTCCTAAACAACACGTTGTAACTCGAAAGGATTTGGTGTTGCGTGTATGTATCAGGGTGCAGCCTCAAAAGAGAACGCACAGGACAGGTTTCTCTCGAAAGAATATGTAAGAGTACCATGTTTTAAGGAAATCCCGCATATGGGAAATTATCTTGTTTTTCCTTAACAACACGTTGTAACTCGAAAAACTTTGGTGTTGCGTGTATGTATTTCTAGCGAAAACTCTCCTGTGCATTCTCTTTTGAGGCTACACACTTAGACATACACGCAACACCAAAGCTTTTCGAGTTCAAACATGTTGTTTAGGAAAAACAAGATAATTTCGCACGATGCAGGATTTCCTTAAATGATGTATTCTGACATATTTTTTCGTGAGAAAACACTCCTGTGCGTTCTCCTTTGAGGCTACACGCTGAGACACACCAGCAACACCAAAGCTTTTCGAGTTACAAAGTGTTGTTTAGGAAATACTAGATAATTTTGTATGATGCGTTATTTCTTCACATAAAGTTTAAGTATTTCTAATACGTACGTATTTGTCTTTACTCTGCAACACTGTATTTCCTTTAACGTGGTATTCTTACATATTCTTTCGAGAGAAAACTCTCCTGTGTGTTCTCTTTTGAGGCTACACGCTCAGACATACACGCAACAACAAAGCTTTTCAAGTTACGTGTTGTTTAGGAAAAACAAGATAATTTCGCACGATGAAGGATTTCCTTAAAACGTGGTATTCTGACATATTTTTTGAGAGAAAATTCTCCTGTGGGTTCTCTTTTGAGGAAACACTTTTAGACATACACACAACATCAAACCTTTCGAGTTACAACGTGTTGTTTAGGAAAAACAAGATAATTTTGCACGATGCATTATTTCTTCTCCTAAAGTTTAAGTATTTCCAATACGTGTGTATTTGACTTTTCTCTGCAACACTGTATTTCCTTACAACGTGGTATTCTTATATATTCTTTAGAGAGAAAACTCTCCTGTGAATTCTCTTTTGAGGCTACACGCTTAGACATACACACAACACCAAAGCTTTTCGAGTTACAACGTGTTGTTTAAGAAAAACAAGATAATTTCTCTCGAGGCGGTATTTCCTTAAAACGTGGTATTCTGACATATTTTTTCGACAGAAAACTCTCCTGTGTGTTCTCTTTTGAGGCTAAACGCTTAGCCATACACGCAACACTAAATCTTTTCGAGTTACAATGTGTTGTTTAGGAAGAACAAGATAATTTTATACGATGCATTATTTCTTCTCATAAAGTTTAAGTATTTCTAATACGTACATATTTGTCTTTAATCTGCAACACTGTATTTCCTTATAATGTGATATTCATACATATTCTTTCGAGAGAAAACTATCCTGTGTGTTCTTTTTAAGGCTACATGCTTAGACATACAAGCAACACCAAACATTTTCGAATTACAAAGTGTTGTTTAGGAAAAACAAGATAATTTCGCACTATGCGGGATTTCCATAAAACGTGGTATTCTGACATATTTTCTCGAGAGAAAACTCTCCTGTGCATTCTCTATTGAGGCTAAACGCTTAGACATCCACGCAACACCAAAGTTTTTTGAGTTACAACATGTTGTTTAGGAAAAACAAGATAATTTCGCACGATGCAGGATTTCCTTAAAGCGTGGTATTCTGACATCTTTTTTTGAGAGAAAACTCTCCTGTGCCGTCTCTTTTGAGGCTACAAGCTTAGACATACACGTAACACAAAATCTTTTCGAATTACAACGTGTTGTTTAGGAAAAATCAGATAATTTTTCACGATGCATTATTTCTTCTCGTAAAGTTTAAGTATTTCCAATATGTACGTATGTGTCTTTACTCTGCAACACTGTATTTCCTTATAACGTCATATACTTACATATTCTTTCGAGAGAAATCTCTCCTGTGCATTCTCTTTAGAGGCTAAATGCTTAGACATCCACGCAACACCAAAGCTTTTCTAGTTACAACATGTTGTTTAGGAAAAACAAGATAATTTCACACGATGCGGGATTTCCTTAAAACGTGGTATTCTGACATATTTTTTTGAGAGAAAACTCTCCTGTGCGTTCTCTTTTGAGGCTACACGTTTAGAGATATACGCAAAACCAAATCTTTTGGAGTTACAATATGTTGTTTAGGAAAACCAAGATAATTACGCACGATAGAGGATTTCCTTAAAACGTGGTATTCTGACATATTTTTTCGAGAGAAAACTCTCCTGTGTGTTCTGTTTTGAGGCTACACGCTTAGACATACACGCATCACCAAAGCTTTTCGAGTGACAACGTGTTGTTATGGAAAAAAAAGATAATTTCGCAAGATGCGTCATTTACTTAAAACGTGGTATTCTGACATATTTTGTCGAGAGAAAATTTCCTGTGGGTCCTCTTTTGAGGCTACACGTTTAGACATACACGCAAAACCAAATCTTTTGGAGTTACAACATGTTGTTTAGGAAATACAAGATAAATTCCAATAATGCGGGATTTCCTTAAAACGTGGTATTCTGACATATTTTTTCCAGAGAAAACTCTCCTGTTCATTCTCTATTGAGGCTACACGATTAGACATATACTCCACACCAAATCATTTCCAGTTACAACATGTTGTTTAGGAAATGCAAGATAATTTTGTACGATGCGTTATTTCTTCTCGTAAATTTTAAGTATTTCTAATTTGTACGTATTTGTCTTTACTCTGCAAAACTGTATTTCCTTGTAACGTGGTATTCTTACATAATCTTGCGAGAGAAAACTCTCCTGTGCATTCTCTTTTGAGGCTACACGCTTAGACATACACGCAACACCAAAGCTTTTCGAGTTACAACGTGTTGCTTAGGAAAAACAAGATAATTTCGCACGACGCAGGATTTCCTTAAAACGTGGTATTCTGACATATTTTGTCGAGAGAAAATTTCCTGTTGGTCCTCTGTTGAGGCTGCACATTTAGACATACACGCAACACCAAATCTTTTGGAGTTACAAACATGTTGTTTAGGAAAAACAAGATAATTTCCAAAGATGCTGGATTTCCTTAAAACGTGGTATTCTGACATATTTTTTTCGAGAGAAAACTCTCCTATGCGTTCTCTCTGAGGCTACACGCTTAGACATACACTCCACACCAAATCATTTTGAGTTACAACATGTTGTTTAGGAAATACAAGATAATTTTGTATGATGCGTTATTTCTTCTCGTGAAGTTTAAGTATTTCTAATATGTACGTACTGGCCTTTACTCTGCAAAACTGAATTTCCTTGTAACGTGATATTCTTACATAATGTTGCGAGAGAAAACTCTCCTGTTCGTTCTCTTTTGAGGCTACACGCTTAGACATACACACAACACAAAAGCTTTTCGAGTTACAACGTGTTGTTTAGAAAAAACAAGATAATTTCACACGAAGCAGGATTTCCTTAAAAACGCGGTATTCTGACATTTTTTTTCGAGAGAGAAAATTCTCCTGTGGGTTCTCTTATGAGGCTACACATTTAGACATACACACAACACCAAATCTTTCGAGTTAGAACGTGATGTTTAGGAAAAACAAGATAATTTTTGCACGATGCGTTATTTCTTCTCCTAAAGTTTAAGTATTTCCAATATGTACGTATTTGTCTTTACTCTGCAACACTGTATTTCCTTATAACGTGGTATTCTTCCATACTCTTTCGAGAGAAAACTCTCCTGTGAATTCTCTTTTGAGGCTACAAGCTTAGACATACACGTAACACAAAATCTTTTCGAGTTACAACGTGTTGTTTAGGAAAAGCAAGATAATTTCGCAAGATGCTTTATTTCTTATCATAAAGTATAAGTATTTCCAATATGTACGTATTTGTCTTAAATCTGCAACACTGTATTTCCTTATAACTTGGTATTATTACATATTCTTTCGAGAGAAAACTCTCCTGTGCGTTCTCTTTTGAGGCTGCACGCTTAGACAAAAACGCAACACCGAAGGTTTTCGAGTTACAACACTTTGTTTAGAAAAAAAAGATAATTTCGCACGATTCAGGGTTTCCTTAAAACGTGGTATTCTGACATATTTATTCGAGAGAAAACTCTCCCTGTGCGTTCTCTTTTGAGGCTACACGCTGAGACATACAAGCAAAACCAAAGCTTTTCGAGTTACAACGTGTTGTTTAGGAAAAACAAGATAATTTCGCACGATGCAGGATTTCCTCAAAACGTGGTATTCTGACATATTTTTACGAGAGAAAAATCTCCTGTGGGTTCCCTTTTGAGAGTACATGTTTAGACATACACGCAACACCAAATCTTTTCGAGTTACAACGTGTTCTTTAGGAAATACAAGATAATATTTTACGATGCCTTATTTCTTCTCTTAAAGTTTAAGTATTTCTAAAAAGTACATATTTGTCTTTACTCTGCAACACTGTATTTTCTTATAACGTGGTATTCTTACATTTTCTTTCAAGAGAATACTCTCCGGTGTGTTCTCTTTTGAGGCTACAAGCTTAGTCATACACGCAACACCAAAGCTTTTCGAGTTAAGACATGTTGTTTAGGAAAAACAAGATAATTTTGCATGATGCATTATTTATTCTCGTAAAGTTTAAGTATTTCCAATATGTACATATTTGTCTTTACTCTGCAACACTGTATTTCCTTAAAACGTTGTATTCTGACATATTTTTTAGTGAGAAAACTCTCCTGCGCGTTCTCTTTTGAGGTTACATGCTGAGATATACAAACAACACCAAAGCTTTTCGAGTTACAACGTGTTGTTTAGGAATAACAAGATAATTTAGCACGATGCAGGAATTCCTTAAAACGTGGTATTCAGACATATTTTTTCGAGAGAAAATTTTCCTGTGGGTTCTCTTTTGAGGCTACACATTTAGACATACACGCAACACCAAATCTTTTCGAGTTACAACGTGTCGATTATGGAAATACCGCATCATGCGAAATTATCTTGTTTTTCCTAAACAACACATTGTAACTCGAAAAGCTTTGGTGTTGCGTGTATGTCTAAGCGTGTAGCCTCAAAAGAGAATGCACAGGAGAGTTTGCTCTCCAAAGAATATGTAAGAATACCAGTTATAAGGAAATACAGTGTTGCAGACTAAAGACATATACGTACGTATTAGAAATACTTAAACTTTACGAGAAGAAATAACGCATCGCACAAAATTGTTTTGTATTTCCTAAACAACACTTTGTAACTTGATAGGATTTGGTGTTGCATGTATGTCTACACGTGTAGCCTCAAAAGAGAACCCACAGGAGAATTTTCTGTCAAAAAAAATGTCAGAACACCACGTTTTAAGGAAATCCCGCATCGTGAAAAATTATCTTGTTTTTCCTAAACAAAACGTTGTAACTTGAAAAGCTTTGGTGTTGCGTGTATGTCTCAGGGTGTAGCCTCAAAAGAGAACAGACAGGAGAGTTTTCTTTTGAAAGAATATGTAAGACTTCCACGTTATAAGGAAATACAGTGTTGTAGAGTAAAGACAAAATACGTACGTATTGGATATACTTAAATTTTACGAGAAGAAATAAAGCATCGTGCAAAATCTTGTTTTTCCTAAACAACACATTGTAACTCGAAAAGATTTGGTGTTGCATGTATGTCTAAGGTTGTAGCCTCAAAAGAGAACACACAGGAGAGTTTTCGCTTGAAAAAATATGTCAGAATACCACGTTTTAAGGAATACCCGCATCGTGCGAAATTATCTTGTTTTTCCTAAACCACACGTTTTGACTCGAAAAGATTTGGTGTTGCGTGTATGTCTAAGCGTGTAGCCTCAAAAGAGAACTGACAGGAGAGTTTTCTCTTGAAAGAATATGTAAGAATACCACCTTATAAGGAAATACAGTGTTGCAGAGTAAAGACAAATACGTAAGTATTGGAAATACTTAAATTTTACAAGAAGAAATAACGCATCGTGCAAAATTATCTTGTTTTTCCTAAACAACACCTTGTAACTCGAAAGGATTTGGTGTTGCGTGTATGTCTAAGGTTGTAGCCTCAAAAGAGAACACACAGGAGTGTTTTCGCGCGAAAAAATATGTCAGAATACCTCGTTTTAAGGAATACCCGCATCGTGCGAAATTATCTTGTTTTTCCTAAACCACACATTTTAACTCGAAAAGCTTAGGTGTTGCGTGTATGTGTAAGCATGTAGCCTCAAAAGAGAACGCACAGGAGATTTTTCTCTCGAAAGAATATGAAAGAATACCACCTTATAAAAAATACAGTGTTGCAGAGTAAAGAAAAATATGTACGTATTAGAAATACTTAAACTTTATGAAAAGAAATAAAGCATTGTACAAAAATGTTTTGTATTTCCTAAACAACACGTTGTAACTCGATAAGATTTGGTGGTGCATGTATGTCTACACGTGTGGCCTCCAAAGAGAACCCACAGGAGAATTTTATCTCAAAACAATATGTCAGAACACCACGTTTTAAGGAAATCCTGCATCGTGCGAAATTATCTTGTTTTTCCTAAACAACACGTTGTAACTTGAAAAGCTTTGGTGTTGCGTGTATGTCTAAGCGTGTAGCCTCAGAAGAGAACCCACAGGAGAGTTTTATCTTGAAAGAATATGTAAGAATACCACGCTATAACGAAATACAGGGTTGCAGAGTAAAGACAAATACGGAGATATTAGAAATACTTAAACTTTACGAAAAGAAATAATGCATCGTACAAAATTATCTTGTTTTTCCTAAACAACACATTGTAACTCGAAAAGCTTTGGTGTTGCGTGTATGTCTAAGCGTGTAGCCCCTAAAGAGAATGCACATTAGAGTTTTCTCTCGAAAGAATATGTAAGAATACCACGTTATAAGGAAATACAGTGTTACAGAGTAACGACAAATACGTACCTATTGGAAATACTTAAACTTTATGAGAAGAAATAATGCACCGTGCAAAATTATCTTTTTTTTCCTAAACAACACGTTGTACCTCGAAAAGCTTTGATGATGCGTGTATGTCTAAGTGTGTAGCCTCAAAAGAGAATGCACAGGAGAGTTTTCTCTTCAAAAAATATGTAAGAATACCATGTTACAAGGAAATACTGTGTTGCAGAGTGAAGACAAATATGTACGTATTAGAAATACTTAAACATTATGAGAAGAAATAAAGCATCGGAAAAAATTATCTTGTATTTCCTAAACAACACGTTGTAACTTGAAAAGATTTGGTGTTGCGTGTATGTCTAAGCATGTAGCCTTAAAAGAGAATGCACAGCAGAGTTTTCTCTCGAAAAAATATGTCAGAATATCACGTTTTAAGGAAATCCTGCATTGTGCGAAATTATCTTGTTTTTCCTAAACAACACGTTGTAACTCGAAAAGCTTTGGTGTTGCGTGTATGTCTAAACGTGTAGCCTCCAAAGAGAACCAACAGGAGAATTTTCTCTCGACAAAATATGTCAGAATACCACGTTTTAAGGAAATCCCGCAACATGCGAAATTATCTTGTTTTTCGTAAAGAACATGTTGCAACTCGAAAAGATTTTGTGTTGCTTGTAGGTCTAAGCTTGTAGCCTCAAAAGAGAACGCACAGGAGAGTTTTCTCTCCAAAATATATGTCAGAATACCATGTTTTTAGGAAATCCCGCATCGCGCGAAATTATCTTGTTTTTCTTAAAAAACACGTTGTAACTAGAAGAGATTTGGTGTTGCATGTATGCCTAAGCTTGTATCCTCAAAAGAGAATGCACAGGAGAGTTTTCTCTCGAAAAAATATGTCAGAATACCACGTTTTAAGGAAATCCTGCATCCTGCGAAATTATCATGTCTTTCCTAAACAAGACATTGTAACTCGAAAAGCTTTGGTGTAGCTTGTATATCTCAGCATGTAGCCTCAAAAGAGAACACACATGAGAGTTTTCTCTCAAAAAATATGTCAGAATACCACGTTTTAAGGAAATCCTGCATCGTGCGAAATTATCAATTTTCTAAACAACTTGTTTTAACTCGAAAAGCTTTGGTGTTGCGTTTTTGTATAAGCGTGCAGCCTCAAAAGAGAACGCACAGGACAGTTTTCTCTGACAAGAATATGTAAGAATACCATGTTATAAGGAAATACAGTGTTGCAGATTAAAGACAAATACGTACATATTGGAAATACTTAAACATTACGAGAATAAATAATGCTTCGTGCAAAATTATCTTGTTTTTCCTAATGCACACATTGTAACTCATAAAGATTTTGTGTTACGTGTATGTCTAAGCTTGTATCCTCAAAAGAGAACCCAAAGGAGAGTTTTCTTTCGAAAAAATAGGTCAGAATTCCACGTTTTAAGGAAATCCCGCATCGTGCGAAATTAACTTGTTTTTCCTAAACAACACGTTGTAACTCGAAAAGCTTTAGTGTAGCTTGTATGTCTCAGCGTGTAGCCTCAAAAGAGAAAGCACATGAGAGTTTTCTCTCGAAAGAATATGTAAGAATAACACGTTATAAGGAAATACAGTGTTGCAGAGTAAAGACAAATACATACGTATTAGAAATACTTAAACTTTACTAGAAGAAAAAAAGCATCGTAAAAAATCATCTTGTATTTCCTAAACAACATGTTGTAACTCGAAAAGATTTGGTGTTGTGTGTATGTCTAAATGTGCAGCCTCAAAAGAGAACCCACAGGAGAATTTTCTCTCGAAAAAATATGTCAGAATACCACGTTTTAAGGAAATCCTGCATCGTGAGAAATTATCTAGTTTTTCCTAAACAACACGTTGTAACTCGAAAAGGTTTGGTGTTGCGTGCATGTCTAAGCGTGTAGCCTCAAAAGAGAATGCACTGGAGAGTTTTCTCTCGAAAAAATATGTCAGAATACCACTTTTTAAGAAAATCCCGAATCGTGCAAAATTATCCTTTTTTTTCCTAAACAACATGTTGGAACTCGAAAAGCTTTGGTGTTGCGTTTTTTTCTAAGCGTGCAGCCTCAAAATGGAACGCACAGGAGAGTTTTCTCTCGAAATAATATGTAAGAATACCACGTTATAAGGAAATACAGTGTTGCAGAGTAAAGACAAATAAGTACTTATTGGAAATACTTAAACTTTACGAGAAGAAATAACGCATTGTGCAAAATTATCTTGTTTTTCCTATACAACACGTTGTAACTCGAAGAGATTTGGTGTTGCATGTATGTCTAAGCTTGTAGCCTCAAAAGAGAATGCACAGGAGAGTTTTCTCTCGAAAAAATATTTCAGAATACCACGTTTTAAGGAAATCCTGCATCCTGCGAAATTATCATGTCTTTCCTAAACAAGACGTTATAACTTGAAAAGCTTTGGTGTAGCTTGTATGTCTCAGTGAGTAGCCTCAAAAGAGAACACACAGGAGAGTTTTCTCTCGAAAAAATATGTCAGAATACTATGTTTTGAGGAAATCCTGCAACGTGCGAAATTATCTTTTTATTTCCTAAACAACATGTTGTAACTCTAAATGCTTTGGTGTTGCTTGTATGTTTCAGCGTGTAGCCTCAAAAGAGAACGCACAGGAGAGATTTCTGTCAAAAAAATATGTCAGAATACCACATTTTAAGGAAATCCTGCATCGTGTGAAATTATATTTTTTTCCCTAAACAATATATTTTAACTCGAAAAGCTTTGGTGTTGCGTGTATGTCTAAGTGTGTAGCCTCAAAAGAGAATGCACAAGAGAGTTTTCTCTTGCAAGAAATTTAAAAATAACACATTACAAGGAAATACAGTTTGCAGATTAAAGCAAATACGTAACTATTAGAAATACTTAAACTTTTCAAGAAGAAATAACGCATTGTAAAAAATTATTTAGTACTTCCTAAACAACACGTTGTAACTCAAAAAGATTTGGTGTGGCGTGTATGTCTAAGCGTGTAGCCTCAAAAGAGAACACACAGGAGAGTTTTCTCTCGAAAAAATATGTCAGAATACCACGTTTGAAGGAAATCCTGCATCCTGTGAAATTATCATGTTTTTCCTAAACAAGACGTTGTAACTCGAAAAGCTTTGGTGTAGCTTGTATGTCTCAGCGTGTAGCCTCAAACGAGAACACACAGGGGAGGTTATTCTCGAAAAAAATATGTCAGAATACCACGTTTTAAGGAAATCCTGCATCGTGTGAAATTATCTTTTTATTTCCTAAACAACATGTTGTAACTCTAAATGTTTCGTTGTTGCTTGTACATTTCAGCGTGTAGCCTCAAAAGAGAACGCCCAGGAGAGATTTCTGTCGAAAAAATATGTCAGAATACCACGTTATAAGGAAATCCTGCATCGTGCAAATTATCTTTTTTTCCCTAAACAAAATGTTTTAACACGAAAAGCTTTGGTGTTGCGTGTATGTCTAAGTGTGTAGCCTAAAAAGAGAATGCACAGGAGAGTTATCTCGCGCAAGAAATTGTAAGAATACCACGTTACAAGGAAATACAGTTTTGCAGATTAAAGCAAATACATACCTATTAGAAATATATAAACTTTTCAAGAAGAAATAACGCATTGTAAAAAATTATCTAGTACTTCCTAAACAACACGTTGTAAATCAAAAAGATTTGGTGTGGCGTGTATGTCTAAGCATGTAGCCTCAAAAGAGAACGCACAGGAGAGTTTTCTCTCAGAAAAATATGTCAAAATACCACGTTTTAAGGAAATCCCGCATTGCGCGAAATTATCTTGTTTTTCTTAAACAACACGTTGTAACTCGAAAAGCTTGGTGAAGCGTGTATGTCGAAGCATGTAGCCTCAAAAGAGAACGCACAGGAGAGTTTTCTCTCGAAAGAATATGTGACAATTTCACGTTATAAGGAAATACAGTGTTGCAGAGTAAAGACAAATATGCACGTATTAGAAATACTTAAACTTTATGAGAAGAAATAACGCATCATACAAAATTAACTTTTATTTCCTAAACAACACGTTGTAACTCGGAAAGATTTGGTGTTGCGTGTATGTCTAAAAGTGTAACCTCAAAAGAGAACCCACAGGAGAATTTTCTCTCGAAAAAATATGTCAGAATACCACGTTTTCAGGAAATCCTAAATCGTGCAATATTATCTTGTTTTTCTTAAACAACATGTTGTAACTCGAAATGCTTTGGTGTTGCTTATATGTTTCAGCATGTAGCCTCAAAAGAGAATGCACAGGAGAGATTTCTGTCAAAAAAATATGTCAGAATACCACGTTTTAAGGAAATCCAGCATTGTGCGAAATTATCTTTTTTTTCCTAAACAACATGTTTTAACTGGAAAAGCTTTGGTGTTGCGTGTATGTTTAAGTTTGCAGCCTCAAAAGAGAATGCACAGTAGAGTTTTCTCTCAAAAATATATGTCAGAATACAACGTTTTAAGGAAATCCCGCATAGTGCGAAATTATCTTGTTTTTCCTAAACAACACGTTGTAACTCAAAAAGTTTTTCTGGTGCGTGTATGTCTAAACGTGTAGCCTCAAAAGAGCACCCACAGGAGAATTTTCTCTCGACAAAATATGTCAGAATACCACCATTTAAGGAAATCACGCATCATGCGAAATTATCTTTTTTTCCCTAAACAACACGTTGTAACTCGAAAATCTTTGGTGATGAATGTATGTCTAAGCGTGTAGCCTCAAAAGAGAATGCACAGGAGAGTTTTCTCTTGAAAGAATATGTAAGAATACCACGTTACAAGGAAATACAGTGTTGCATACTAAAGACAAATACGTACGTATTAGAAATACTTTACTAGAAGAAATAACGCATCGTACAAAATTACCTTCTATTTCCTAAACAACATGTTGTAACTCGAAAAGATTTGGTGTTGCGTGTATGTCTAAGCATTTAGTCTCAAAAGCGAACGCACGGGACAGTTTTCTGTCGAAAAATATATCAGAATACCACGTTTTAAGGAAACCCCGCATCGTGCGAAATTATCTTGTTTTTCTTAAACAACACATTGTAACTCGAAAAGCTATCGTGTTGCATGTATGTCTAAGCGTGTAGCCTCAAAATAGAATTCACAGGAGAGTTTTCCCTCAAAAGAATATGTAAGAATATCACGTTATAAGGAAATACAGTGTTGCAGAGTAAAGACAAATACGTACGTATTAGAAAAACTTAAACTTTACGGGAAGAAATAAAGCATCATAAAATATTATCTTGTATTTCCTAAACAACACGTTGTAACTCGAAAGGATTTGGTGTTGTGTGTATGTCTAAACGTGTAGCCTCAAAAGAGAACCCACAGGTGTATTTTCTCTCGAGAAAATATGTCAGAATACCACGTTTTAAGGAAATCCTGCATCGTGTGAAATTATCTTGTTTTTCCTAAACAACACGTTGTAACTCGAAAAGCTTTGGTGTTACGTGTATGTTTAAGTGTGTACCCTCAAAAGAGAACCCACAGGAGAGTTTTCTCACAAAAAAATGTCAGAATACCATGTTTTAAGAAAATCCCGTATCGTGCGAAATTATCTTGTTTTTCCTAAACAACTTGTTGTAACTCGAAAAGCTTTGGTGTTGCATTTTTGTCTAAGCATGCAGCCTCAAAAGAGAACGCACGGGAGAGTTTTCTCTCGAAAGAATATGTAAGAATACCACGTTATAAGGAAATATAGTGTTGCAGAGTAAAGACAAATACTTACGTAATGGAAATACTTAAACTTTACCAGAAGAAATAACGCATCTTGCAAAATTTCTTGTTTTTCCTAAACAACACGTTGTAACTCGAAAAGATTTGGTATTGCGTGTATGTCTACACGTGTAGCCTCAAAAGAGAACGCACAGGAGAGTTTTCTCTCGAAAAAAATATGTCAGAATACCACGTATTAAGTAAATCCTGCATCGTGCGAAATTATCTTGTTTTTCCTAAACAACACGTTGTAACTCGAAACGCTTTGGTGTAGCTTGTATGTCTCAGCTTGTAGCCTCAAAAGAAAATGAACAGGAGAGTTTTCTCTCCAAAGAATATGTAAGAATACCACGTTATAAGGAAATATAGTGTTGCAGAGTAAAGACAAATACTTACTTATTAGAAATACTTAAAATTTACAAGAAGAAATAACGCTTCATACAAAATTAACTTGTATTTCCTAAACAACACGTTGTAACTTGAAAAGATTTGGTGTTGCTTGTAAGTCTAAATGTGTAGCCTCAAAAGAGAATCCACAGGAGAATTTTCCCTCCAAAAAATATGTCAGAATACCACGTTTTAAAGAAACCCCGCATCGTGCCAAATTATATTGTTTTTTCTAAACAGCATGTTTTAACTCTAAAAGCTTTGGTGTTGCGTGTATGTCTAAGTGTGTAGCCTCAAAAGAGAACGCACAGGAGAGTTTTCTCTCGAAACAATATGTCAGAAAACCATGTTACAAGGAAATACAGTGTTGCAGAGTAAAGACAAATACGTACATATTAGAAATAGTTAAACTTTACGAGAAGAAATAACGCTCCATACAAAATTATCTTGTATTTCCTAAACAACAAGTTGAAAATCGAAAATATTTGGAGTTGCGTGTATGTCTAAGCCTGTAGCCCCAATAGTGAACGCACAGGAGAGTTTTATCTCGAAAACATATGTCAGAATACCACTTTATATGGAAATACAGTGTTGCAGAGTAAAGACAAATACGTACGTATTGGAAATACTTAAACTTTACGAGAAGAAATACTGCATCATGCAAATTTATCTTGTTTTTCCTAAACAACACGTTGTAACTCGAAAGGATTTGGTGTTACGTGTATGTCTAAGCTGGTAGCCTCAAAAGAGAACGCGCAGGAGTGTTTTCTCTCGAAAAAAATATGTCAGAATACCATGTTATAAGGAAATCCAGCACTGTGCGAAATTATCTTGTTTTTCCTAAACAACACGTTTTAACTCGAAAAGCTTTGTGTTGCGTGTATGTGTATGTGTGTAGCCTCAGAAGAGAATGCACAGGAGGGTTTTCTCTCGAAAGAATATGTAAGAAAACCCCGTTAAAAGGCAATAAAGTGTTGCATATTAAAGACAAATACGTACATATTGGAAATACTTAAACTTTATGAGAAGAAATAACGCATCATGAAAAATTATCTTGTTTTTCCTAAATAACACGATGTAACTCGAAAAGATTTGGTGTTGCATGTATGTCTAAGCTTCTAGCCTCAAAAGAGTACACACAGGAGAGTTTTCTCTCGAAAAAACATGTCAGAATACCCCGTTTTAATGAAATCGCAGATCATGTGAAATTATCTTCTTTTTCCGAAACACCTTGTAACTTGAAAAGTTTTGGTGTTGCGTGTATGTCTAAGCATGTAGCATCAAAGGAGAATGCAGAGGAGAGTTTTCTCTCGAAAGAATATGAAAGAATACCACGTTATAAGCAAATACAGTGTTGCAGAGTAAAGACAAATACTTACGTATTAGAAATACTTAAACTTTACGAGAAGAAATAACGCATCATACTATATTATATTGTATATCCTAAACAACACGTTGTAACCTGGAAGATTTGGTGTTGCTTGTAAGTCTAAATGTGTAGCCTCAAAAGAGAACCCACAGGAGAATTTTCTCTCAAAAAAATATGTCAGAATACCACGTTGTAAGGAAATCCCGCATCGTGCGAAATTATCTTGTTTTTCCTAAACAACATGTTGTAACTCAAAATGCTTTGGAGTTGCGTGTATGTCTAAGTGTGTAGCTTCAAAAGAGAATGAAGAAGAGAGTTTTCTCTCGAAAGAATATGTAAGAATACCACGTTATGTTGAAATACATTGTGGCAGATTAAAGACAAATACGTAAGTATTAGAAATACTTAAAATTTACGAGACGAAATAATGCATTGTGCAAAATTATCTTTTTTTTCCTAAACAACATGTTGTAACTCGAAAGATTTGGTTTTGCGTGTATGTCTAAATGTTTAGCCTCAAAAGAGAACCCACAGGAGAATTTCCTCTCGAAAAAAAAGTTAGAATACCAAGTTTTAAGGAAATACCGCATTATGCGAAATTATCTTGTTTTTACTAAACAACACGTTGTAATTCGAAAAGCTTTGATATTGCGTGTATGTTTAAGCGTGTAGCCTCAAAATAGAATGCACAGGAGAGATTTCTCTCGAAAGATTATGTAAGAATTCCACGTTATAACGGAATACAGTGTTGCAGAGTAAAGACAAATTCGTACGTATTAGAAATACTTAAACTTTAAGAGAAGAAATATCGCATCATGCAAAATCATCTTGTTTTTCCTAAACAACACGTTTTAACTCGAAAAGCTTTGGTGTTGCGTGTAAGTCTAAGTGTGTAGCTTCAGAAGAGAATGCACAGGAGAGTTTTCTCTCAAAAGAATATGTCCAAACACCATGTTAAAAGGAAATACAGTGTTGCAGAGTAAAGACAAATACATACGTATTAGAAATACTTAAACTTTACGAGAAGAAATAATTCTTCGTACAAAATTATCTTGTATTTCCTAAACAACACGTTGTAACTCGAAAAGATGTGGAGTTTCGTGTATGTCTAAGCATGAAGCCTCAAACGGGAACAAACAGGAGAGTTTTTACTCGAAAGAATATGTAAGAATACCACGATACAAGGAAATGCAGTATTGCAGATTAAAGACAAATACGTACATATTGGAAATACTTAAACTTTACGAGAAGAAATAATGCATCGTGCAAAATTATCTTGTTTTACCTAAATAACGCGTTGTAACTCGAAAGGAATTGGTGTTGCGTGTATGCCTAAGCTTCTAGCCTCAAAAGAGAACGCATAGGAGAGTTTTCTTTCGAAAAACCATGTCAGAATACCCCGTTTTAAGGAACTTACACAACGTGCGAAATTATCTTGTTTTTCCTAAATAACACGTTGTAACTTGAAAAGCTTTGGTGTTGCATGTATGTCTAAGCGTGTAGCCTCAAAAGAGAACGCACAGGAGAGTTTACTCTCGAAAGAATATGTAAGAATACCACGTTATAAGCAAATACAGTGTTGCAGAGTAAAGACAAATACATACCTATTAGAAATACTTAAAATTTACGAGAAGAAATAACGCATCGTCCAAAATTATCTTGTTTTCCCTAAACAACACGTTGTAACTCGAAAAGATTTTATGTTGCGTGTATGTCTAAATGTGTAGCCTCAAAAGAGAAACCACAGGAGAGTTTTCTCTCGAAAAATTATGTCAGAATAACACGTTTTATGGAAATCCCGCATCGTGCGAAATTATCTTTTTTTTTTCCCTAAGCAACACGTTATAACTCACAAAGATTTGGTGTTGCGTGGTTGTCTAAACATGTAGCCTCAAAAGAGAACCCACAGAGGAATTTTCTCTCGACAAAATATGTCAGAATACCACGTTTTAAGGAAAAAGCACTTCATGCGAAATTATCTTGTTTTTCCTAAACAACAAGTTTTAATTCGAAAAGCTTTGGTGTTGCGTGTATGTCTAAGCATGTAGCCTCAAAAGAGAACGCACAGGAGAGTTTTCTCTCGAAAGAATATGTAAGAATTCCACATTACAACGGAATACAGTGTTGCAGAGTAAAGACAAATATGAACGTATTAGAAATACTCAAACTTTACAAGAAGAAATAACGCATCATGCAAAATTATCGTGTTTTTCCTAAACAACACGTTGTAACTCGAAAAGATTTGGTGTTGCGTGTATGACTAAGCGTGTATCCTCAAAAGAGAATGCACAGGAGAGTTTTCTCAAGAAAAAAATATGTCAGAATACCACGTTTTAAGGAAATCCAGCATTGTGCGATATTATCTTGTGTTTCCTAAACAATACGTTTTAACTCGAAAAGCTTTGGTGTTGCGTGTATGTCTAAATGTGTAGACTCAGAAGAGAAAGCACAGTAGAGTATTCTCTCGAAAGAATATGTCAGAACACCACATTACAAGGAAATACAGTGTTGCAGAGTAAAGACAAATACGTACATATTAGAAATACTTAACTTGTACGAGAAGAAATAACGCAGCGTACAAAATTATCTTGTATTTCCTAAACAACAAGTTGTAATTCGAAAAGATTTGGTGTTGCATGTATGTCTAAACGTGTAGTCTCCAAAGAGAACCCACAGGATAATTTTCTCTCAAAAACATATGCCAGAATACCACGCTATAAGGAAATCCCGCATCGTGCTATATTATTATGTTTTTCCTAAACAACACGTTGTAACTCGAAAAGCTTTGGTGCTGCATGTATGTGCAAGCGTGTAGCCTCAAAACTGAACACACAGGACTGTTTTCTCTCGAAGGAATATGTAAGAATACCACGTTATAAGGAAATACAGTGTTGCAGAGTAAAGACAAATATGTACATATTAGAAATATTTAAACATTACGGGAAGAAATCCCGCATCCTTGGAAATTATCTTGTTTTTCCTAAACAATACGTTGTAACTTGAAAAGATTTGGTGTTGCGTGTTTGACTAAGTGTGTAGCCTCAATATAGAACCCACAGGAGAATTTTCTCTCGAAAAATATGTCAGAATACCGCTTTTTAAGGAAATCCCGCAATGTGCGATATTATCATGTTTTTCCTATACAACACATTGTAACTTGAAAAGCTTTGGTGTTGCGTGTATGTCTAAGCATGTAGCCTCAAAAGAGAACGCACAGGAGAGTTTTCTCTCAAAAGAATATGTAAGAATACCACGTGATAAGAAAATACAGTGTTGCAGAGTAAAGACAAATACATACGTATTAGAAATACTTAAACTTTACGAGAGAAATAACGCATAATACAAAATTATCTTGTATTTCCTAAACAACACGTTGTAACTCGAAAGATTTGGTGTTGCGTGTATGCCTAAACGTGTAGCCTCCAAAGAGAACCCACAGGAGAATTTTCTCTCGAAAAAATATGTCAGAAAACCACGTTTTAAGGAAATCCCGCATCGTACGAAATTATCTTCTTTTTCCTCAACAACAGGTTGTAACTAGAAAATCTTTAGTATTGCGTGTATGTCTAAGCGTTTAGCCTCAAAAGAGAACACACAGGAGAGTTTGCTCTCAAAAGAATATGTAAGATTACCACGTTATATGGAAATAGTGTGTTGCACAGTAAAGACAAATATGTACCTATTAGAAATACTTAAACTTTACAAGAAGAAATAACACATCGTGCAAAATTATCTTGTTTTTCCTAATCAACACGTTGTAACGCAAAAGGATTTGGTGTTTCGTGTATGTCTAAGCATGTAGCTTCAAAAGAGAACAAACAGGAGAATTTTCTCTCGAAAAAATATGTCAGAATACCATATTTAAGGAAATCCTGCATCGTGCGACATTCTCTTGTTTTTCCTAAACAACACGTTTTAACTCGAAAAGTTTGGTGTTGCGTGTATGTCTAAGCATGTAGCCTCAAAAGAGAACACAAAGGAGAGTTTGCTCTGGAAAGAATATGTAAGAATACCACGTTATAAGGTAATAGAGTGTTGCAGAGTAAAGACAAATACTTACATATAAGAAATACTTAAACTTTATGAGTAGAAATAACAGATCGTACAATATTATCTTGTATTTCCTAAACAACACGTTGTAACTCGAAAAGATTTGCTGTTGCGTGTAAGTCTACATGTGTAGCCTGAAAAGAGAACCCACAGGAGAATTATCTCTCGAAAAAATATATCATAGCACCACATTTTAAGGAAATCCTGCAACGTGCGAAATTATTATGTTTTTCCTAAACAACATGTTGTAACTCGAAAACCTTTGGTGTTGCGTGTATGTCTAAGCGTGTAGCCTCAAAAGAGAATGCACAGGAGAGTTTTCTCTCGAAAGAATATGTAAGAATTCCACGTTATAAGGAAATACAGTGGTGCAGAGTAAAGACAAATACGTACGTATTAGAAATACTTAACCTTTACGAGAAGAAATAACGCATCGTAATAAATTATCTTGTATTTCCTAAACAACAAGTTGTAACTCGAAAAAATTTGGTGTTGCGTGTATGTGTAAACGTGTAGCCTCCAAAGAGAACCCACAGGAGAATTTCCTCTCGAAAAAATATGTCAGAAGACCACGTTTTAAGGAAATCCCGCATCGTGCGAAATTACCTTGTTTTTCCTAAAAAACACGTTGTAACTCAAAAAGCTTTGGTGTTCCCTCTATGCCTAAGCGTGTAGCCTCAAAAGAGAACGCACAGGAGAGTTTTCTCTCGAAAGAATATGTAAGAATACCACGTTATAAGGAAATAGAGTGTTACAGAGTAAAGACAAATATGTACCTATTAGAAATACTTAAACTTTACGAGAAGACATAACGCATCGTACAAAATTATCTTGTATTTCCTAAACAACACGTTGTAACTCAAAAAGATTTGGTGTTGCGTGTAGGTCTAAGCATTTAGCGTCAAAAGTGAACACACTGGAGAGTTTTCTCTCGAAAGCATATGTAAGAATACCATGTTACAAGGAAATAGAGTATTGTAGAGTAAAGACAAATACGTACTTATTAGAAATAATTAAACATTACGAGAAGAAATAACGCATCGTACAAAATTATCTTTTATTTCCTAAACAACACGTTATAACTCGAAAAGATATGGTGTTGCGTGTATGTCTAAGTGTGTAGCCTCAAAAGAGAAGGCACAGGACAGTTTTCCCTCGAAAGAATATGTAAGAGTACCTCGTTACAAGGAAATAGAGTGTTGCAGAGTAAAGACAAATACGTACGTATTAGAAATACTTAAACTTTACGAGAAGTAACGCATCCTACAAAATTATCTTGCATTTCCTAAACAACACGTTGTAACTCGAAATGACTTGGTGTTGCGTTTATGTCTAAACGTGTAGCCTCAAAAGAGCACCGACAGGAGAATTTTCTCCGAAAAAAAATATGTCAGAATACCAAGTTTTAAGGAAATCCTGCAACGTGCGAAATTATCTTGTTTTTCCTTAACAACACGTGTAACTCGAAAACCTTTGGTGTTGCTTCGATGTCTCAGCGTGTAGCCTCAAAAGAGAACGCACAGGAGAGTTTTCTGTCGATAAAATATGTCACAATACCATGTTTTAAAGAAATCCTGCATCGTGCGAAATTATTTTGTTTTTCCTAAACAACATGTTTTACCTCGAAAAGCTTTGGTTTTGCATGTATATCTAATTGTGTAGCCTCAAAAGATAATGCACAGGAGAGTTTTCTCTCACAAGATATGTAAGAATACCACTTTACAAGGAAATAGAGTTTTGCAGAGTAAAGACAAATACGTACATATTGGAAATACTTAAACTTTACGAGAAGAAATTACGCATCGTTCAAAATTATCTTGTATTTCCTAAACAACACGTAGTAACTCGAAAGGATTTGGTGTGGCGTATATGTCTAAGCGTGTAGCCTCAAAAGGGAACGCACAGTAGAGTTTCCCCTCGAAAAAATATGTCAGGATACCACATTTTAAGGAAATCCCACATCGTGCGAAATTATCTTGTGTTTCCTAAACAACACGTTGTAACTCGAAAAGCTTTGGTGTTGCGTGTATGTCTAAGCGTGTAGCCTTAAAAGAAACCACAGAGGAGAGTTTTCTCTCGAAATAATATGTAAGAATAATACGTTATAGGGAAATACAGTGTTGCAGAGTAAAGACAAATACGTATGTATTGGAAATACTTAAACTTTACGAGAAGAAATAACGCATCGTGAAATATCGTGTTTTTCCTAAACAACATGTTGTAACTCGAAAGGATTTGGTGTTGTGTGTATGTCTAAGCTTGTAGCCTCAAAGGAGCACTCACAGGAGAATTTTCTCTCGCAAATATATGTCAGAACACCACTTTTTAAAGAAATCCCGCATCGTGCGAAATTATCTTGCTTTTCCTAAACAACACGTTGTAACTCAAAATACTTTGGTTTTGCGTGTATGTCTAAGTGTGTAGCCTCAAAAGAGAATGCACAAGACAGTTTTCTCTCAAAAGAATATGTAAGAATACCAAGTAACAAGGAAATAGAGTGTTGCAGAGTAAAGACAAATACGTACGTATTAGAAACACTTAAACTTTATGAGAAGAAATAACGCATCGTAAAAAATTATCTTGCATTTCCTAAACAAAAAGTTGAAATTGGAAAGGATTTGGTGTTGTGTGTATGTCTAAGCTTGTAGCCATAAAAGAGAACGCACAGGAGAGTTATCCCTCGAAAAAAATATGTCAGAATACCACGATTTAAGGAAATCCCTCTTCGTGCGAAATTATCTTGTTTTTCCTAAACAACACGTTGTAACTCGAAAAGCTTTTGTGTTGCTTGTATGTCTAAGGGTGCAGCCTCAAAAAAGAACGGACAGGAGAGTTTTCTCTCAAAAGAATATGTAAGAATACCACGTTATAAGCAAATACAGTGTTACAGAATAAAGACAAATATGTACGTTTTAAAAATACTTAAATTTTATGAGAAAAAATAATGCATCGTACAAAATTTTCTTTTATTTCCTAAACAACACCTTGTAACTCGAAAACACTTGCTGTTGCGTGTATGTCTAAACATGTAGCATCCAAAGAGAACCCACAGGAGAAGGTTCTCTCGAAAAATTATATCAGAAGACCACGTTTTATGGAAATTCCGCATCGTGCGAAATTATCTTGTTTTTCCTAAACAACACGTTGTAACTCGAAAAGCTTTGGTGTTGCTTGTATGTCTAAGCGTGTAGCCTCAAAGGAGAACACACAGGAGAGTTTTCTCTCAAAAGAATATATATGAATATCACGTTATAAGGAAATACAGTGTTGCAGAGTAAAGAAAAATATGAACTTATTAGAAATAATTAAACTTTACGAGAAGAAATAACGCAGCATGAAAAATTATCTTGTATATCCTAAACAACACGTTGTAACTCGAAAAAATTTGGTGTTCCATGTATGGCTAAACGTGTAGCCTCAAAAGAGAACTCACAGGAGAATTTTCTCCCGAAAAAATATGTCAGAATACCATGTTTTAAGGAAATCCCGCATCTTGCGAAATTATCTTGTTTTTCCTAAACAACACCTTTTAACTCGAAAGCTTTGGTGTGGCATGTATGTCTAAGCATGTAGACTCAAAAGACAACGCATAGGAGAGTTTTCTCTCGAACGAATATGTAGGAATACCATGTTATAAGGAAATACAGTGTTGCAGAATAAAGACAAATACGTACGTATTAGAAATACTTAAACTTTACTTGAAGAAATAACGCATCATAAAAAATTATCTTGTATTTCCTAAACAACACGTTGTAACTCGAAAAGATTTGGTGTTGCATGTATGTCTAAGCGTGTAGCCTCAAAAGAGAAGGCACAGGACTGTTTTCCCTCGAAAGAATATGTAAGAGTAGCTCGTTACAAGGAAATAGAGTGTTGCAGAGTAAAGACAAATACGTACGTATTAGAAATACTTAAACTTAACGAGAAGTAACGCATCCTACAAAATTATCTTGCATTTCCTAAACAACACGTTGTAACTCGAAATGATTTGGTGTTGCGTGTATGTCTAAGTGTGTAGCCTCAAAAGAGAACGCACAAGACAGTTTTCTCTCAAAAGAACATGTAAGAATACCAAGTTACAAGGAAATAGAGCGTTGCAGAGTAAAGACAAATACATACGTATTAGAAATACTTAAACTTTATGAGAAGAAATAACACATCGTAAAAAATTATCTTGTATTTCCTAAAAAAAAGTTGAAATTGGAAAGGATTTGGTGTTGCGTGTATGTCTAAGCTTGTAGCCATAAAAGAGAACGTACAGGAGAGTTATCCCTCGAAAAAAATATGTCAGAATACCACATTTTAAGGAAATCCCTCTTCGTGCGAAATTATCTTGTTTTTCCTAAACAACACGTTGTAACTCGAAAAGCTTTGGTGTTGCTTGTATGTTTAAGGGTGCAGCCTCAAAAGAGAACGCACAGGAGAGTTTTCTCTCAAAAGAATATGTAAGAATACCACGTTATAAGCAAATACAGTGTTGCAGAGTAAAGACAAATATGTACGTTTTAAAAATACTTAAATTTTATGAGAAGAAATAACGCATCGTACAAAATTTTCTTTTATTTCCTAAACAACACGTTGTAACTCGAAAACACTTGCTGTTGCGTGTATGTCTAAACATGTAGCATCCAAAGAGAACCCACAGGAGAATGTTCTCTCGAAAAATTATATCAAAATACCACGTTTTATGGAAATCCCGAATCGTGCGAAATTATCTTGTTTTTCCTAAACAACACGTTGTAACTCGAAAAGCTTTGGTGTTGCTTGTATGTCTAAGCGTGTAGCCTCAAAAGAGAACACGCAGGAGAGTTTTCTCTGGAAAGAATATATATGAATATCACGTTATAAGGAAATACAGTGTTGCAGAGTAAAGAAAAATATGTACTTATTAGAAATACTTAAACTTTACGAGAAGAAATAACGCAGCGTGCAAAATTATCTTTTATATCCTAAACAACACGTTGTAACTCGAAAAGATTTGGTGTTCCATGTATGGCTAAACGTGTAGCCTCAAAAGAGAACTCACAGGAGAATTTTCTCCCGAAAAAATATGTCAGAATACCATGTTTTAAGGAAATCCCGCATCTTGCGAAATTATCTTGTTTTTCCTAAACAACACGTTTTAACTAGAAAAACTTTAGTGTGGCATGTATGTCTAAGCATGTAGACTCAAAAGAAAACGCACAGGAGAGTTTTCCCTTGAACGAATATGTAGGAATACCATGTTATAAGGAAATACAGTGTTGCAGAATAAAGACAAATACGTACGTATTAGAAATACTTAAACTTTACTTCAAGAAAAAGGGCATCGTAAAAAATTATCTTGTATTTCCTAAACAACACGTTGTAACTCAAAAAGATTTGGTGTTGCGTGTATGTCTAAGAGTATAGCCTCAAAAGAAAAGGCACAGGACAGTTTTCCCTCGAAAGAATATGTAAGAGTACCTCGTTACAAGGAAATAGAGTGTTGCAGAGTAAAGACAAATACGTACGTATTAGAAATACTTAAACTTTACGAGAAAAAGTAACGCATCCTACAAAATTATCTTGCATTTCCTAAACAACACGTTGTAACTCGAAATGATTTGGTGTTGCGTGTATGTCTAAGTGTGTAGCCTCAAAAGAGAATGCACAAGACAGTTTTCTCTCAAAAGAATATGTAAGAATACCAAGTTACAAGGAAATAGAGTGTTGCAGAGTAAAGACAAATACGTACGTATTAGAAATACTTAAACTTTATGAGAAGAAATAACGCATCGTAAAAAATTATCTTTCATTTCCTAAACAACACGTTGTAACTCGAAATGATTTGGTGTTGCGTTTATGTCTAAACGTGTAGCCTCAAAAGAGCACCGACAGGAGAATTTTCTCCGAAAAAAAATATGTCAGAATACCAAGTTTTAAGGAAATCCTGCAACGTGCGAAATTATCTTGTTTTTCCTTAACAACACGTGTAACTCGAAAACCTTTGGTGTTGCTTCGATGTCTCAGCGTGTAGCCTCAAAAGAGAACGCACAGGAGAGTTTTCTGTCGATAAAATATGTCACAATACCATGTTTTAAAGAAATCCTGCATCGTGCGAAATTATTTTGTTTTTCCTAAACAACATGTTTTACCTCGAAAAGCTTTGGTGTTGCGTGTATATCTAATTGTGTAGCCTCAAAAGATAATGCACAGGAGAGTTTTCTCTCACAAGATATGTAAGAATACCACTTTACAAGGAAATAGAGTTTTGCAGAGTAAAGACAAATACGTACATATTGGAAATACTTAAACTTTACGAGAAGAAATTACGCATCGTTCAAAATTATCTTGTATTTCCTAAACAACACGTAGTAACTCGAAAGGATTTGGTGTGGCGTATATGTCTAAGCGTGTAGCCTCAAAAGGGAACGCACAGTAGAGTTTCCCCTCGAAAAAATATGTCAGGATACCACGTTTTAAGGAAATCCCACATCGTGCGAAATTATCTTGTGTTTCCTAAACAACAAGCTGTAACTCGAAAAGCTTTGGTGTTGCATGTATGTCTAAGGGTGTAGCCTTAAAAGAGAACACAGAGGAGAGTTTTCTCTCGAAATAATATGTAAGAATACCACGTTATAGGGAAATACAGTGTTGCAGAGTAAAGACAAATACGTACGTATTGGAAATACTTAAACTTTACGAGAAGAAATAACGCATGGTGAAATATCGTGTTTTTCCTAAACAACACGTTGTAACTCGAAAGGATTTGGTGTTGTGTGTATGGCTAAGCTTGTAGCCTCAAAGGAACACGCACAGGAGAATTTTCTCTCGCAAATATATGTCAGAACACCACTTTTTAAAGAAATCCCGCATCGTGCGAAATTATCTTGCTTTTCCTAAACAACACGTTGTAACTCGAAATACTTTGGTTTTGCGTGTATGTCTAAGTGTGTAGCCTCAAAAGAGAACAGACAAGACAGTTTTCTCTCAAAAGAATATGTAAGAATACCAAGTAACAAGGAAATAGAGTGTTGCAGAGTAAAGACAAATACGTACGTATTAGAAACACTTAAACTTTATGAGAAGAAATAACGCATCGTAAAAAATTGTCTTGTATTTCCTAAACAAAAAGTTGAAATTGGAAAGGATTTGGTGTTGCGTGTATGTCTAAGCTTGTAGCCATAAAAGAGAACACACAGGAGAGTTATCCCTCGAAAAAATATGTCAGAATACCACGATTTAAGGAAATCCCTCTTCGTGCGAAATTATCTTGCTTTTCCTAAACAACACGTTGTAACTTGAAAAGCTTTGGTGTTGCTTGTATGTCTAAGGGTGCAGCCTCAAAAGAGAATGCACAGGAGAGTTTTCTCTCAAAACAATATGTAAGGATACCATGTTATAAGCAAATACAGTGTTGCAGAGTAAAGACAAATATGTAAGTTTTAAAAATACTTAAATTTTATGAGAAAAAATAACGCATCGTACAAAATTTTCTTTTATTTCCTAAACAACACCTTGTAACTCGAAAACACTTGCTGTTGCGTGTATGTCTAAACATGTAGCATCCAAAGAGAACCCACAGGAGAATGTTCTCTCGAAAATTTATATCAGAATACCACGTTTTATGGAAATCCCGCATCGTGCGAAATTATCTTGTTTTTCCTAAACAGCACGTTGTAAATCGAAAAGCTTTGGTGTTGCTTGTATGTCTAAGCGTGTAGCCTCAGAAGAGAACACACAGGAGAGTTTTCCCTCGAAAGAATATATATGAATATCACGTTATAAGGAAATACAGTGTTGCAGAGTAAAGAAAAATATGTACTTATTAGAAATACTTAAACGTTACGAGAAGAAATAACACAGCCTACAAAATTATCTTGTATATCCTAAACAACACGTTGTAACTCGAAAAGATTTGGTGTTCCATGTATGGTTAAACGTGTAGCCTCAAAAGAGAACTCACAGGAGAATTTTCTCCCGAAAAAATATGTCAGAATACCATGTTTTAAGGAAATCCCGCATCTTGCGAAATTATCTTGTTTTTCCTAAACGACACGTTTTAGCTCGAAAAGCTTTGGTGTGGCATGTATGTCTAAGCATGTAGACTCAAAAGACAACGCACAGGAGAGTTTTCTCTCGAACGAATATGTAGGAATACCATGTTATAAGGAAATACCGTGTTGCAAAATAAAGACAAATACGTACTTATTAGAAATCCTTAAACTTTACTCGAAGAAGTAACGCATCGTAAAAAATTATCTTTTATTTCCTAAACAACACGTTGTAACTCGAAAAGATTTGGTGTTGCGTGTATGTCTAAGCGTGAGCCTCAAAAGAGAAGGCACAGGACAGTTTTCCCTCGAAAGAATATGTAAGAGTACCTCGTTACAAGGAAATAGAGTGTTGCAGAGTAAAGACAAATACGTACGTATTAGAAATACTTAAACTTTACGAGAAGAAGTAACGCATCCTACAAAATTATCTTGCATTTCCTAAACAACACGTTGTAACTCGAAATGATTTGGTGTTGCCTGTATGTCTAAGTGTGTAGCCTCAAAAGAGAACGAGCAAGACAGTTTTCTCTCAAAAGAATATGTAAGAATACCAAGTTACAAGGAAATAGAGTGTTGCAGAGTAAAGAAAAATACGTACGTATTAGAAATACTTAAACTTTATGAGAAGAAATAACGCATCGTAAAAAATTATCTTGTATTTCCTAAACAAAAAGTTGAAATTGGAAAGGATTTGGTGTTGTGTGTATGTCTAAGCTTGTAGCCATAAAAGAGAACGCACAGGAGAGTTATCCCTCGAAAAAAATATGTCAGAATACCACGATTTAAGGAAATCCCTCTTCGTGCGAAATTATCTTGTTTTTCCTAAACAACACGTTGTAACTCGAAAAGCTTTGGTGTTGCTTGTATGTCTAAGGGTGCAGCCTCAAAACAGAACGCACAGGAGAGTTTTCTCTCAAAAGAATATGTAAGAATACCACGTTATAATCAAATACAGTGTTGCAGAGTAAAGACAAATATGTACGTTTTAAAAATACTTAAATTTTATGAGAAGAAATAACGCATCGTACAAAATTTTTTTATTTCCTAAACAACACGTTGTAACTCGAAAACACTTGCTGTTGCGTGTATGTCTAAACATGTAGCATCCAAAGAGAACCCACAGGAGAATGTTCTCTCGGAAAAATTATATCAGAATACCACGTTTTATGGAAATCCCGCATCGTGCGAAATTATCTTGTTTTTCCTAAACAACACGTTGTAACTCGAAAAGCTTTGGTGTTGCTTGTATGTCTAAGCGTGTAGTCTCAAAAGAGAACACACAGGAGAGTTCTCTCTCGAAAGAATATATATGAATATCACGTTATAAGGAAATACAGTGTTGCAGAGTAAAGAAAAATATTTACTTATTAGAAATACTTAAACGTTACGAGAAGAAATAACACAGCCTGCAAAATTATCTTGTATATCCTAAACAACACGTTGTAACTCGAAAAGATTTGGTGTTCCATATATGGCTAAACGCGTAGCCTCAAAGGAGAACTCACAGGAGAATTTTCTCCCGAAAAAATATGTCAGAATACCATGTTTTAAGGAAATCCCGCATCTTGCGAAATTATCTTGTTTTTCCTAAACAACACGTTTTAACTAGAAAAGCTTTGGTGTGGCATGTATGTCTAAGCATGTAGACTCAAAAGACAACGCACAGGAGAGTTTTCTCTCAAACGAATATGTAGGAATACCATGTTATAAGGAAATACAGTGTTGCAGAATAAAGACAAATACGTACATATTAGAAATACTTAAACTTTACTTGAAGAAATAAAGCATCGTAAAAACTTATCTTGTATTTCCTAAACAACACGTTGTAACTCGAAAAGATTTGGTGTTGCATGTATGTCTAAGCGTGTAGCCTCAAAAGAGAAGGCACAGGACAGTTTTCCCTCGAAAGAATATGTAAGAGTACCTCGTTACAAGGAAATAGAGTGTTGCAGAGTAAAGACAAATACGTATTTATTAGAAATACTTAAACTTTACGAGAAGAAGTAACGCATCCTACAAAATTATCTTGCATTTCCTAAACAACACGTTGTAACTCGAAATGATTTGGTGTTGCGTGTATGTCTAAGTGTGTAGCCTCATAAGAGAACGTATAAGACAGTTTTCTCTCAAAAGAATATGTAAGAATACCAAGTTACAAGGAAATAGAGTGTTGCAGAGTAAAGACAAATACGTACGTATTAGAAATACTTAAACTTTATGAGAAGAAATAATGCATCGTAAAAAATTATCTTGTATTTCCTAAACAAAAAGTTGAAATTGGAAAGGATTTGGTGTTGCGTGTATGTCTAAGCTTGTAGCCATAAAAGAGAACGCACAGGAGAGTTATCCCTCGAAAAAAAATATGTCAGAATACCACGTTTTAAGGAAATCCCTATTCGTGCGAAATTATCTTGTTTTTCCTAAACAACACGTTGTAACTCGAAAAGCTTTGTTGTTGCTTGTATGTCTAAGGGTGCAGCCTCAAAACAGAACGCACAGGAGAGTTTTCTCTCAAAAGAATATGTAAGAATACCACGTTATAAGCAAATACAGTGTTGCAGAGTAAAGACAAATATGTACGTTTTAAAAATGCTTAAATTTTATGAGAAGAAATAACTCATCGTACAAAATTTTCTTTTATTTCCTAAACAACACGTTGTAACTCGAAAACACTTGCTGTTGCGTGTATGTCTAAACATGTAGCATCCAAAGAGAACCCACAGGAGAATGTTCTCTCGAAAAATTATATCAGAATACCACGTTTTATGGAAATCCCGCATTGTGCGAAATTATCTTGTTTTTCCTAAACAACACGTTGTAACTCGAAAACACTTGCTGTTGCGTGTATGACTAAGCGTGTATCCTCAAAAGAGAACGCCCAGGAGTGTTTTCTCTCGAATGAATGTCAGAATACCACGTTTTAAGGAAATCTCGCATTGTGCGAAATTATCTTGTTCTTACCTAAACAACCAGTTTTAACTCGAAATGCTTGGGTGTTGCGTGTATGTCTAAATGTGTAGCCTCAGAAGAGAACGCACAGGAGAGTTTTCTCTCAAAAGAATATGTCAGAGTACCTCATTACATGGAAAAACAGTGTTGCAGAGTAAAGACAAATACGTAAGTATTAGAAATACTTAAACTTTACGAGAAGAAATAACGCATCGTAAAAAATTATCTTGCATTTCCTAAACAACACGTTGTAACTTGAAAAGATATGGTGTGGCGTATATGTCTAAGCGTGTAGCCTCAAAAGGGAATGCACAGTAGAGTTTCGTCTCGGAAAAATATGTCAGAATACCACGTTTTAAGGAAATCCCACATCGTGAGAAATTATCTTGTGTTTCCTAAACAACACGTTGTAACTCGAAAAGCTTTGGTGTTGCGTGTATGTCTAAGCCTGTAGCCTTAAAAGAGAACACACAGGAGAGTTTTCTCTCGAAAGAAAATGTAAGAATACCACGTTATAAGGAAATACAGTGTTGCAGAGTAAAGACAAATAGGTATGTATTGTAAATACTTAAACTTTACGAGAAGAAATAACGCATCGTGCAATATTATCTTGTTTTTCCTAAACAACTGTTGTAACTCGAAAGGATTTG
Source organism: Apodemus sylvaticus (assembly GCF_947179515.1). Lineage (NCBI taxonomy): Eukaryota > Metazoa > Chordata > Mammalia > Rodentia > Muridae > Apodemus > Apodemus sylvaticus. Next base: position 15,089,925 of record NC_067489.1, read on the forward strand.
GTGTTGTGTGTATGTCTAAGCTTGTAGCCTCAAAGGAGAACGCACAGGAGAATTTTCTCGCGAAAATATATGTCAGAACACCACTTTTTAAAGAAATCCCGCATCGTGTGAAATTATCTTGCTTTTCGTAAACAACACGTTGTAACTCGAAATGCTTTGGTTTTGCGTGTATGTCTAAGTGTGTAGCCTCAAAAGAGAATGCACAGGAGAGTTTTCTCTCGAAAGAATATGTAGGAATACCACGTTATAAGGAAATACAGTGTTGCAGAATAAAGACAAATATGTACGTATTAAAAATACTTAAACTTTATGAGAAGAAATAACACATCGTACAAAATTTTCTTGTATTTCCTAAACAACACATTGTAACTCGAAACCATTGGGTGTTGTGTGTATGTCTAAACATGTAGCCTCAAAAGAGAGTGCACAGGAGAATGTACTCTCGAAAAAATATATCAGAATACCACGTTTTAAGGAAATCCCGCATCGTGCAAAATTATCTTGTTTTTCCTAAACAACACGTTTTAACTCGAAAAACGTTGGTGTTGCGTTTCTGTCTAAGCATGCAGCCTCAAAAGAGAATGTACAGGAGAGTTTTCTCTCGAAAAAATATGTAAGAATACCTCGTTATAAAGAAATAAAGTGTTGCACAGTAAAGACAAATACATACGTATTGGAAATACTAAAACTTTATGAGAAGAAATAACGTATCGTGCAAAATTATCTTGTATATCCTAAACAACAAGTTGTAACTCGAAAAGATTTGTTGTTGCGTGTATGGCTAAACGTGTAGCCTCAAATGAGAAACCGCAGGAGAATTTTCTCTCGAAAAAATATGTCAGAATACCATTTTTGTAAGGAAATCCCGCATCGTGAGAAATTATCTTGTTTTTCCTAAACAACACATTGTAACTCGAAAAGCTTTGGTGTTGCATGTATGTCTAAGCGTGAAGACTCAAAAGAGAACGCACATGAGAGTTTTCTCTCGAAAGAATATGTAAGAATACCATGTTACAAGAAAATACAGTATTGCAGAGTAAAGACAAATACGTACGTATTAGAAATACTTAAACTCTACTCGAAGAAATAAAGCATCGTACAAAATTATCTGGTATTTCCTAAATAACACGTTGTAACTCGAAAAGATTTGGTGTTACGTGTATATCTAAGTGTGGAGCCTCAAAAGAGAAGGCACAGGACAGTTTTCTCTCGAAAGAATATGTAAGAATACCACGTAAAAGGAAATAGAGTGGTGCAGAGTATAGACAAATACGTACGTATTAGAAATACTTAAACTTTATGAAAAATAATAACGCATCGTGCAAAATTATCTTGTTTTTCCTAAACAACACGTTGTAACTTGAAAAGATTTGGTGTTGCGTGTATGACTAAGCGTGTATCCTCAAAAGAGAACGCCCAGGAGTGTTTTCTCTCGAATGAATGTCAGAATACCACGTTTTAAGGAAATCTCGCATTGTGCGAAATTATCTTGTTCTTACCTAAACAACCAGTTTTAACTCGAAATGCTTGGGTGTTGCGTGTATGTCTAAATGTGTAGCCTCAGAAGAGAACGCACAGGAGAGTTTTCTCTCAAAAGAATATGTCAGAGTACCTCATTACATGGAAAAACAGTGTTGCAGAGTAAAGACAAATACGTAAGTATTAGAAATACTTAAACTTTACGAGAAGAAATAACGCATCGTAAAAAATTATCTTGCATTTCCTAAACAACACGTTGTAACTTGAAAAGATATGGTGTGGCGTATATGTCTAAGCGTGTAGCCTCAAAAGGGAATGCACAGTAGAGTTTCGTCTCGGAAAAATATGTCAGAATACCACGTTTTAAGGAAATCCCACATCGTGAGAAATTATCTTGTGTTTCCTAAACAACACGTTGTAACTCGAAAAGCTTTGGTGTTGCGTGTATGTCTAAGCCTGTAGCCTTAAAAGAGAACACACAGGAGAGTTTTCTCTCGAAAGAAAATGTAAGAATACCACGTTATAAGGAAATACAGTGTTGCAGAGTAAAGACAAATAGGTACGTATTGTAAATACTTAAACTTTACGAGAAGAAATAACGCATCGTGCAATATTATCTTGTTTTTCCTAAACAACTGTTGTAACTCGAAAGGATTTGGTGTTGTGTGTATGTCTAAGCTTGTAGCCTCAAAGGAGAACGCACAGGAGAATTTTCTCGCGAAAATATATGTCAGAACACCACTTTTTAAAGAAATCCCGCATCGTGCGACATTATCTTGCTTTTCCTAAACAACACGTTGTAACTCGAAATGCTTTGGTTTTGCGTGTATGTCTAAGTGTGTAGCCTCAAAAGAGAACGCACAGGAGAGTTTTCTCTCGAAAGAATATGTAGGAATACCACGTTATAAGGAAATACAGTGTTGCAGAATAAAGACAAATATGTACGTATTAAAAATACTTAAACTTTATGAGAAGAAATAACGCTTCGTACAAAATTTTCTTGTATTTCCTAAACAACACATTGTAACTCGAAACCATTGGGTGTTGTGTGTATGTCTAAACATGTAGCCTCAAAAGAGAATGCACAGGAGAATGTTCTCTCGAAAAAATATATCAGAATACCACGTTTTAAGGAAATCCCGCATCGTGCAAAATTATCTTGTTTTTCCTAAACAACACATTGTAACTCGAAAAATGTTGGTGTTGCTTTTTTTGTCTAAGCATGTAGCCTCAAAAGAGAATGTACAGGAGAGTTTTCTCTCGAAAAATATATAAGAATACCATGTTATAAAGAAATAAAGTGTTGCATTGTAAAGACAAATACGTACGTATTGGAAATACTAAAACTTTACGAGAAGAAATAACGTATCGTGCAAAATTATCTTGTATATCCTAAACAACAAGTTGTAACTCGAAAAGATTTGTTGTTGCGTGTATGGCTAAACGTGTAGCCTCAAATGAGAAACCGCAGGAGAATTTTCTCTCGAAAAAATATGTCAGAATACCATTTTTGTAAGGAAATCCCGCATCGTGCGAAATTATCTTGTTTTTCCTAAACAACACATTGTAACTCGAAAAGCTTTGGTGTTGCATGTATGTCTATACGTGAAGACTCAAAAGAGAACGCACAGGAGAGTTTTCTCTTGAAAGAATATGTAAGAATACCACTTTATAAGAAAATACAGTATTGCAGAGTAAAGACAAATACGTACGTATTAGAAATACTTAAACTCTACTCTAAGAAATAAAGCATCCTACAAAATTATCTGGTATTTCCTAAATAACACGTTGTAACTCGAAAAGATTTGGTGTTGCGTGTATGTGTAAGTGTGTAGCCTCAAGAGAGAAGGCTCAGGACAGTTTTCTCTCGAAAGAATATGTAAGAATACCACGTTAAAGGAAATAGAGTGTTGCAGAGTATAGACAAATATGTACGTATTAGAAATACTTAAACTTTATGAAAAAAAATAACACATCGTGCAAAATTATCTTGTTTTTCCTAAACAACACGTTGTAACTCGAAAAGATTTGGTGTTGCGTGTATGACTAAGCGTGTATCCTCAAAAGAGAACACCCAGGAGTGTTTTCTCTCGAATGAATATGTCAGAATACCACGTTTTAAGGAAATCTCGCATCGTGCGAAATTATCTTGTTTTTACCTAAAAAACAAGTTTTAACTCGAAATGCTTTGGTGTTGCATGTATGTCTAAGTGTGTAGCCTCAGAAGAGAACGCACAGAAGAGTTTTCTCTCAAAAGAATATGTCAGAATACCTCGTTACAAGTGTGTAGACTCAAAAGAGAACACACAGGAGCGTTTTCGCTCGAAAAAATATGTCAGAATACCACGTTTTAAGGATATCCCGCATCGGGCGAAATTACCTTGTTTTTCCTAAACAACACGTTTTAACTAGAAAAGCTTTGGTGTTGCCTGTATGTCTATGCGTGTAGCCTCAAAAGAGAACACACAGAAGAGTTTTCTCTCAAAAGGATATGAAAGCATAACACGTTATTAGGAAATACAGTGTTGCAGAGTAAATACAAATATGTACGTATTAGAAATACTTAAACTTTAAGAGAAGAAGTTCCACATTGTACAAAATTATCTTGTATTTCCTAAACAACACGTTGTAACTCGAAAAGATTTGCTGCTGCGTGTATGTCTAAATGTGCAGCCTCAAAAGACAACCCACAGTAGAATTTTCTCTGGAAAAAATTGTCAGAATACCACGTTTTAAGGAAATCCCTCATCGTGCGAAATTATCTTGTTTTTTCCTAAACAACACGTTGTAACTCGAAAAGCTTTGGTGTTGTGTGTATATCTTAGCATGTAACCTCAAAAGTGAACACACAGGAGAGTTTTCTCTTGAAAGAATATGTAAGAATATCACGTTAAAAGGAAATACAGTGTTGCAGAGTAAAGACAAATACCTACGTATTGGAAATACTTAAACTTTAAGAGAAGAAATAACACATTGTGCAAAATTATCTTGTTTTTCCTAAACAACACGTTGTAACTCGAAAGGATTTGGAGTTGCGTGCATGTCTAAGGTTGTAGCCTCAAATGAGAACACACAGGAGAGTTTTGGCTCGAAAAAATATGTCAGAATACCACGTTTTAAGGAAATCCTGCATCTTGCGAAATTATCTTGTTTTTCCTAAACAACAAGTTGTAACTCGAAAAGCTTTGGTGTTCCGTGTATGTCTAAGCATGTAGCCTCAAAAGAGAACGCACATGAGAGTTTTCTCTCTCAAGAATATGTAAGAATACCACGTCATAAGGAAATACAGTGTTGCAGAGTAAAGACAAATATGTACGAATTAGAAATATTTAAAATTTACGAGGAGAAATAACGCGTCCTACAAAATTATCTTGTATTTCCTAAACAAAAAGTTGTAACTCGAAAGGATTTGCTGTTGTGTGTATGTATAAACGTGTAGCCTCCAAAGAGAACCCACAGGAGAATTTTCTCTTGAGAAAATATGTCAGAATACCACGTTTTAAGGAAATCCCGCATCGTATGAAATTATGCTGTTTTTCCTAAACAACAGGTTGTAACTCGAAAAGCTTTGGTGTTGCGGGTATGTCTAAGCGTGTAGCCTCAAAGGAGAACGCACAGGAGAGTTTTCTCTTGAAAGAATATGTAAGAATACCACGTTATAAGGAAATACAGTGTTGCAGAGTAAAGACAAAAATGTGCCTATTAGAAATATTTAAACTTTACGAGAAGAAATAACGCATCGTTCGAAATTATCTTGTATTTCCTAAACAACACGCTGTAACTCAAAAAGATTTGGTGTTGCGTGTATGTCTAAGCGTGTAGCCTCAAAAGAAACACACAGGAGAGTTTTCACTCGAAAAACTATGTCAGAATACCACATTTTAAGGAAATACTGAATCGTGCGAAATTATCTTGTTTTTCCAAAACAACACGTTTTAACTCGAAAAGCTTTGGTGTTGCGTGTATGTCTATGCTTGCAGACTCAAAAGAGAACGCACAGAAGAGTTTTCTCTCAAAAGAATATGTAAGCATACCACGTTCTTAGGAAATACAGTGTTGCAGAATAAATACAAATAGGTTCTTATATAGAAATACTTAAACGTTACGAGAAGTTACACATCGTACAAAATTATCTTGTATTTCCTAAACAACACGTTGTAACTCGAAAAGATTTGGTGCTGCATGTATGCCTAAACGTTTAGCCTCAAAAGAAAACCCACAGGAGAATTTTCTCTTGAAAAAATATGTCAGAATACCACGTTTTAAGGAAATCCTGCATCGTGCGAAATTATCTTGTTTTTCCTAAACAACACGTTTTAACTCGAAAAGCTTTGGTGTTGCGTGTATGTCTATGCTTGCAGACTCAAAAGAGAACGCACAGAAGAGTTTTCTCTCAAAAGAATATGTAAGCATACCACGTTTTTAGGAAATACAGTGATGCAGAATAAATACTAATATGTATTTATATAGAAATACTTAAACGTTACGAGAAGTTACACATCGTAAAAAATTATCTTGTATTTCTTAAACAACATGCTGTAACTCGAAAAGAATTGGTGCTGCTTGTCTGTCTAAACGTTTAGCCTCAAAAGAAAACCCACAGGAGAATTTTCTCTCGAAAAAATATGTCAGAAAACCACGTTTTAAGGAAATCCGTCATCGTGTGAAATTATCTTGTTTTTCCTAAACAAAATGTTTTAACTCGAAAAGCTTTGGTGTTGCGTGTATGTCTATCCCTGTAGCCTCAAAAGAGAACGCACAGAAGAGTTTTCTCTCAAAAGAATCTGTAAGCATACCACGTTATTAGAAAATACAGTGTTGCAGAATAAATACAAATACGTACGTATATAGAAATACTTAAACGTTACGAGAAGTTACACATCATACAATATTATCATGTATTTCCTAAACAACACGTTGTAACTCGAAAAGATTTGCTGCTGCGTGTATGTCTAAACGTTTAGCCTCAAACGAAAACCCACAGGAGAATTTTCTCTCGAAAAAATATGTCAGAATACCACGTTTTAAGGAAATCCTGCATCGTGCAAAATTATCTTGTTTTTCCTAAACAAAATGTTTTAACTCGAAAAATTTTGGTGTTGCGTGTATGTCTATGCGTTTAGCCTCAAAAGAGAACGCACAGAAGAGTTTTCTCTCAAATGCATATGTAAGCATACCACGTTATTAGGAAATACAGTGTTACAGAATAAATACAAATACGTACGTATATAGAAATACTTAAACGTTACGAGAAGAAGTTACACATTTTACAATATTACCTTGTATTTCCTAAACAACACGTTGTAACTCGAAAAGATTTGCTGCTGCATGTATGTCGAAACGTTTAGCCTCAAAAGACAACCCACAGGAGAATTTTCTCTCGAAAAAATATTTCAGAATACCACGTTTTATGGAAATCCTGCATCTTGAGAAATTAACTTGTTTTTCCTAAACAACAAGTAGTAACTCGAAAAGCTTTGGTGTTCCGTGTATGTCTGAGCGTGCAGCCTCAAAGGAAAATGCACAGGAGAGTTTTCTCTTGAAAGAATATGTAACAATACCACGTTATAAGGAAATACAGTGTTGCAGAGTAAAGACAAATATGTGCCTATTAGAAATATTTAAACTTTACGAGAAGAAATAACGCATCGTTAAAAATTATCTTGTATTTCCTAAACAACATGCTGTAACTCAAAATGTTTTGGTGTTGCGTGTATGTCTAAGTGTGTAGCCTCAAAAGAAACACACAGGAGAGTTTTCACTCGAAAAAATATGTCAGAATACCACGTTTTAAGAAAATGCTGCATCGGGCGAAATTATCTTGTTTTTCCTAAACAATACGTTTTAACTCGAAAAGCTTTGGTGTTGCGTGTATATCTATGCTTGCAGACTCAAAAGAGAACGCACAGAAGAGTTTTCTCTCAAAAGAATATGTAAGCATACCACGTTCTTAGGAAATACACTGTTGCAGAATAAATACAAATATATATTTATATAGAAATACTTAAACGTTACGAGAAGTTACACATCGTACAAAATTATCTTGTATTTCCTAAACAACATGCTGTAACTCGAAAAGAATTGGTGCTGCGTGTATGTCTAAACGTTTAGCCTCAAAAGAAAACCCACAGGGAATTTTCTCTCGAAAAAATATGTCAGAATACCATGTTTTAAGGAAATCCGGAATCGTGCGAAATTATCTTGTTTTTCCTAAACAAAATGTTTTAACTCGAAAAGCTTTGGTGTTGCGTGTATGTCTATGCGTGTAGCCTCAAAAGAGAACGCACAGAAGAGTTTTCTCTCAAAAGAATATGTAAGCATACCACATTATTAGAAAATACAGTGTTGCAGAATAAATACAAATACGTACGTATATAGAAATACTTAAACGTTACGAGAAGTTACACATCTTACAATATTATCATGTATTTCCTAAACAACACGTTGTAACTCGAAATGATTTGCTGCTGTGTGTATGTCTAATCGTTTAACCTCAAAAGAAAACCCACAGGAGAATTTTCTCTCGAAAAATATGTCAGAATACAACGTTTTAAGGATATCCTGCATCGTGCGAAATTATCTTGTTTTTCCTAAACAAAATGTTTTAACTCGAAAAGCTTTGGTGTTGCATGTATGTCTATGCGTGTAGCCTCGAAAGCGAATGCACAGAAGAGTTTTCTCTCAAAACCATATGTAAGCATACCACGTTATTAGGAAATACAGTGTTGCAGAATAAATACAAATACGTACGTATATAGAAATACTTAAACGTTACGAGAAGAAGTTACACATCTTACAATATTACCTTGTATTTCCTTTTTTTTTTTTTTTTTGGAAATAATAACACTTTAGTTTATTAAATTTTTTTAATTTTTTTTATTCGATATAATTTATTTACATTTCAAATGATTTCCCCTTTTCTAGCCCGTCACTCTCTGAAAGTCCCGTAAGCCCCCTTCCCTTCCCCTGTCCTCCCACCCACCCCTTCCCACTTCCCCGTTCTGGTTTTTTTTTTTTTTTTTTTTTTTTGTCTTTTTTTTTTTATTTGATATAATTTATTTACATTTCAAATGATTTCCCCTTTTCTAGCCCCCCCCACTCCCCGAAAGTCCCGTAAGCCCCCTTCTCTTCCCCTGTCCTCCCACCCACCCCTTCCCAGTTCCCCGTTCTGGTTTTGCCAAATACTGTTTCACTGAGTCTTTCCAGAACCAGGGACCACTCCTGCTTTCTTCTTGTATCTCATTTGATGTGTGGATTATGTTTTGGGTATTCCAGTTTTCTAGGTTAATAACCACTTATTAGTGAGTGCATACCATGATTCACCTTTTGAGTCTGGGTTACCTCACTTAGTATGATGTTCTCTAGCTCCATCCATTTGCCTAAGAATTTCATGAATTCATTGTTTCTAATGGCTGAATAGTACTCCATTGTGTAGATATACCACATTTTTTGTATCCACTCTTCTGTTGAGGGATACCTGGGTTCTTTCCAGCATCTGGCAATTATAAATAGGGCTGCTATGAACATAGTAGAGCATGTATCCTTATTACATGGTGGGGAATCCTCTGGGTATATGCCCAGGAGTGGTATAGCAGGATCTTCTGGAAGTGAGGTGCCCAGTTTTCGGAGGAACCGCCAGACTGCTTTCCAGAGTGGTTGTACCAATTTGCAACCCCACCAGCAGTGGAGGAGTGTTCCTCTTTCTCCGCACCCTCTCCAACACCTGCTGTCTCCTGAATTTTTAATCTTAGCCATTCTGACTGGTGTAAGATGAAATCTTAGGGTTGTTTTGATTTGCATTTCCCTAATGACTAATGAAGTGGAGCATTTTTTAAGATGCTTCTCCGCCATCCGAAGTTCTTCAGGTGAGAATTCTTTGTTTAACTCTGTACCCCATTTTTTAATAGGGTTGTTCGGTTTTCTGGAGTCTAACTTCTTGAGTTCTTCATATATATTGGATATTAGCCCTCTATCTGATGTAGGATTACCTTGTATTTCCTAAACAACACGTTGTAACTCGAAAAGATTTGCTGCTGCGTGTATGTCTATACGTTTAGCCTCAAAAGTCAACCCACAGGAGAATGTTCTCTCGAAAAAATATTTCAGAATACCACGTTTTATGGAAATCCTGCATCTTGCGAAATTATCTTTTTTTTCCTAAACAACAAATTGTAACTCGAAAAGCTTTGGTGTTCCGTGTATGTCTACGTGTGCAGCCTCAAAGGAGAATGCACAAGAGAGTTTTCTCTTGTAAGAATATGTAAGAATACCACGTTATAAGGAAATACAGTGTTGCAGAGTAAAGACAAATATGTTCCTATTAGAAATATTTAAACTTTACGAGAAGAAATAACGCATCGTTAAAAATTATCTTGTATTTCCTAAACAACATGATGTAACTCAAAACGATTTGGTGTTGCACGTATGGCTAAGCGTGTAGCCTCAAAAGAAACACACAGGAGAGTTTTCACTCGAAAAAATATGTCAGAATACCACGTTTTAAGGAAATGCTGCATCGGGCGAAATTATCTTGTTTTTCCTAAACAACACGTTTTAACTCGAAAAGCTTTGGTGTTGTGTGTATGTCTATGCTTGCAGACTCAAAAGAGAACGCACAGAAGAGTTTTCTCTCAAAAGAATATGTAAGCATACCACGTTCTTAGGAAATACAGTGTTGCAGAATAAATACAAATATGTATTTATATAGAAATACTTAAACGTTACGAGAAGTTACACATCGTACAAAATTATCTTGTATTTCCTAAACAACATGCTGTAACTCGAAAAGAATTGGTGCTGCGTGTATGTCTAAACGTTTAGCCTCAAAAGAAAATCCACAGGAGAATTTATTCTCAAAAAAATATGTCAGAATACCACGTTTTAAGGAAATCCGGCATCGTGCGAAATTATCTTGTTTTTCCTAAACAAAATGTTTTAACTCGAAAAGCTTTGGTGTTGCGTGTATGTCTATGCGTGTAGCCTCAAAGGAGAACGCACAGAAGAGTTTTCTCTCGAAAGAGTATGTAAGCATACCACGTTATTAGAAAATACAGTGTTGCAGAATAAATACAAATACGTACGTATATAGAAATACTTAAACGTTACGAGAAGTTACACATCTTACAATATTATCATGTATTTCCTAAACAACACGTTGTAACTCGAAAAGATTTGTTGCTGCGTCTATGTCTAAATGTTTAGCCTCAAAAGAAAACCCACAGGAGAATTTTCTCTCGAAAAATATGTCAGAATACAATGTTTTAAGGATATCCTGCATCGTGCGAAATTATCTTGTTTTTCCTAAACAAAATGTTTTTACTCGAAAAGCTTTGGTGTTGCGTGTATGTCTATGCGTGTAGCCTCAAAAGAGAACGCACAGAAGAGTTTTCTCTCAAAAGCATATGTAAGCATACCATGTTATTAGGAAATACAGTGTTGCAGAATAAATACAAATACGTACGTATATAGAAATACTTAAACGTTACGAGAAGAAGTTACACATCTTAAAATATTACCTTGTATTTCCTAAACAACACGTTGTAACTCAAAAAGATTTGCTGCTGCGTATATGTCTAAAGGTTTAGCCTCAAAAGACAATCCACAGGAGAATTTTCTCTCGAAAAAATATTTCAGAATACCACGTTTTATGGAAATCCTGCATCTTGCGAAATTATCTTGTTTTTCCTAAACAACAAGTTGTAACTCGAAAAGCTTTGGTGTTCCGTGTATGTCTAAGCGTGCAGCCTCAAGGGAGAATACACAGGAGAGTTTTCTCTTGAAAGAATATGTAACAATACCACGTTATAAGGAAATACAGTGTTGCAGAGTAAAGACAAATATGTGCCTATTAGAAATATTTAAACTTTACGAGAAGAAATAACGCATCGTTAAAAATTATCTTGTATTTCCTAAACAACATGCTGTAACTCAAAATGTTTTGGTGTTGCATGTTTGTCTAAGCGTGTAGCCTCAAAAGAAACACACAGGAGTGTTTTCAATCGAAAAAATATGTCAGAATACCACGTTTTAAGGAAATGCTGCATCATGCGAAATTATCTTGTTTTTCCTAAACAACACGTTTTAACTCGAAAAGCTTTGGTGTTGGGTGTATGTCTATGCGTGTAGCCTCAAAAGAGAACGCACAGAAGAGTTTTCTCTCGAAGAATATGTAGGAATACTACGTTATAAGGAAATACAGTGTTGCAGAGTAAAGACAAATATGTACGTATTCGAAATACTTAAACTTTAGGAGAAGAAATAACACATCGTGCAAAATTATCTTGTTTTTCCTAAACAAAATGTTTTAACTCGAAAAGCTTTGGTGTTGCGTGTATGTCTAAGGGTGTAGCCTCAAAAGTGAATGCACAAGACAGTTTTCTCAAAAAGAATATGTAAGAATTCCACGTTAAAAAGAAATACAGTGTTGCTGAGTAAAGACAAATACGTATGTATTGGAAATACTTTAACTTTAGGAGAAGAAATAACGGATCGTACAAAATTATCTTGTATTTCCTTAACAACAAGTTGTAACTCGAAAAGATTTGGTGTTGCGTGTGTGTCTAAGCGTTTAGCCTCAAAAGAGAACACACAGGAGAGTTTTCCCTCGAAAAAATATGTCAGAATACCACGTTATAAGGAAATACAGTGTTGCAGAGTGAAGACAAATATGTGCCTACTAGAAATATTTAAACTTTATGAGAAGAAATAACGCATCGTTCAAAATAATCTTGTATTTCCTAAAGAACACGCTGTAACTCAAAAAGATTTGGTGTTGCGTGTATGTCTAAGGGTGTAGCCTCAAAAGAAGCACACAGGAGAGTTTTCACTCAAAAAATACGTCAGAATACCAAGTTTTAAGGAAATACCGCATCGTGCGAAATTATCTTGTTTTTCCTAAACAACACGTTTTAACTCAAAAAGCTTTGGTGTTGCGTGTATGTCTATGCGTGTAGCCTCAAAAGAGAATGCACATGAGAGTTTTCTCTCTAAAGAATATGTAAGAATACCACCTTATAAGGAAATACAGTGTTGCAGAGTAAAGACAAATAGGTACGAATTAGAAATATTTAAACTTTATGAGAAGAAATAACGCGTCGTACAAAATTATCTTTTATTTGCTTAACAAAAAGTTGTAACTCGAAAGGATTTGCTGTTGCATGTATGTCTAAACGTGTAGCCTCCAAAGAGAACCCACAGGAGAATTTTCCCTCGAAAAAATATGTCAGAATACCACGTTTTAAGGAAATCGCGCATCGTACGAAATTATGCTGTTTTTCCTAAACAACACGTTGTAACTCGAAAAGCTTTGGTGTTGCATGTATGTCGAAGCGTGTAGCCTCAAAGGAGAACGCACAGGAGAGTTTTCTCTCGCAAGAATATGTAAGAATACCACGTTATAAGGAAATACAGTGTTGCAGAGTAAAGACAAATATGTGCCTATTAGAAATATTTAAACTTTACGAGAAGAAATAACGCATCGTTCAAAATTATCTTGTATTTCCTAAACAACACACTTTAACTCAAAAAGATTTGTTGCTGCGTGTATGTCTAAGCGTGTAGCCTCAAAAGAAACACACAGGAGAGTTTTCACTCGAAAAAAATATGTCAGAATACCACGTTTTAAGGAAATACTGAATCGTGCGAAATTATCTTGTTTTTCCTAAATAACACATTTTAACTCGAAAAGATTTGGTGTTGCGTGTATGTCTATGCGTGTAGCCTCAAAAGAGAACGCACAGGAGAGTTTTCTCTCAAAGAATATGTAGGAATACTACGTTATAAAGAAATACAGTGTTGCAGAGTAAACACAAATATGTACGTATTCGAAATACTTAAACTTTAGGAGAAGAAATAATGCATCGTGAAAAATTATCTTGTTTTTCCTAAACAACATGTTTTAACTCGAAAAGCTTTGGTGTTGTATGTATGTCTAAGGGTGTAGCCTCAAAAGTGAATGCACAAGATAGTTTTCTCACAAAGAATATGTAAGAATTCCACGTTAAAAAGAAATAGAGTGTTGCAGAGTAAAGACAAATACGTATGTACTGGAAATACTTAAACTTTACGAGAAGAAATAACGGATCGTACAAAATTATCTTGTATTTCCTTAACAACAAGTTGTAACACGAAAAGATTTGGTGTTGCGTGTGTGTCTAAGCGTTTAGCCTCAAAAGAGAACACACAGGAGAGTTTTCGCTCGAAAAATATGTCAGAATACCACTTTGTAAGGAAATCCCTCATCGTGCGAAATTATCTTGTTTTTCCTAAACAACACGTTTTAACTCGAAAAGCTTTGGTGTTGCATGTATGTCTATGCTTGCAGACTCATAAGAGAACGCACAGAAGAGTTTTCTCTCAGAAGAATATGTAAGCATACCATGTTCTTAGGAAATACAGTGTTGCAGAATAAATACAAATATGTACTTATATAGAAATACTTAAACGTTACGAGAAGTTACACATCTTACAAAATTATCTTGTATTTCCTAAACAACACGTTGTAACTCGAAAAGATTTGCTGCTGCGTGTATGTCTAAACGTTTAGCCTCAAAAGACAACCCACCGGACAATTTTCTCTCGAAAAAATATTTCAGAATACCACGTTTTATGGAAATCCTGCATCTTGCAAAATTATCTTGTTTTTCCTAAACAACAAGTTGTAACTTGAAAAGCTTTGGTGTTCCGTGTATGTCTAAGCGTGCAGCCTCAAAGGAGAATGAACAGGAGAGTTTTCTCTCGAAAGAATATGTAAGAATACCACCTTATAAGGAAATACAGTGTTGCAGAGTAAAGACAAATATGTGCCTATTAGAAATATTTAAACTTTACGAGAAGAAAGAATGCATCGTTCAAAATTATCTTGTATTTCCTAAACAACACGCTGTAACTCAAAAAGATTTGGTGTTGCCTGTATGTCTAAGCGTGTAGCCTCAAAAGAAACACACAGGAGAGTTTTCACTCGAAAAAATATGTCAGAATACCACATTTTAAGGAAATGCCGCATCGTGCGAAATTATCTTGTTTTTCCTAAACAACACGTTTTAACTCGAAAAGCTTTGGTGTTGCATATATGTCTATGCGTGTAGCCTCAAAAGAGAATGCACAGGAGAGTTTTCTCTTGAAGAATATGTAATAATACTACGTTATAAGGAAATACAGTGTTGCAGAGTAAAGACAAATATGTACGTATTCGAAATACTTAAACTTTAGGAGAAGAAATATCACATCGTGCAAAATTATCTTGTTTTTCCTAAACAAAATGTTTTAACTCGAAAAGCTTTGGTGTTGCGTGTATGTCTAAGGGTGTAGCCTCAAAAGTGAATGCACAAGACAGTTTTCTCACAAAGAATATGTAAGAATTCCACGTTAAAAAGAAATACAGTGTTGCTGAGTAAAGACAAATACATATGTATTGAAAATACTTAAACTTTAGGAGAGGAAATAACGGATCGTACAAAATTATCTTTTATTTCCTTAACAACAAGTTGTAACCCGAAAAGATTTGGTGTTGCGTGTGTGTCTAAGCGTTTAGCCTCAAAAGAGAACACACAGGAGAGTTTTCGCTCGAAAAAATATGTCAGAATACCACGTTCTAAGGAAATACAGTGTTGCAGAGTAAAGACAAATATGTGCCTATTAGAAATATTTATACTTTATGAGAAGAAATAACTCATCGTTCAAAATTATCTTGTATTTCCTAAAGGACACGCTGTAACTCAAAAAGATTTGGTGTTGCCTGTATGTCTAAGCGTGTAGCCTCAAAAGAAACACACAGAAGAGTTTTCACTCGAAAAAATATGTCAGAATACCACGTTTTAAGGAAATACCGCATCGTGCGAAATTATCTTGTTTTTCCTAAACAACACGTTTTAACTCGAAAAGCTTTGGTGTTGGGTGTGTGTCTATGCGTGTAGCCTCAAAAGAGAACGCACAGGAGAGTTTTATCTCAAAGAATGTGTAGGAATACTACGTTATAAGGAAATACAGTGTTGCAGAGTAAAGACAAATATGTACGTATTCGAAATACTTAAACTTTAGGAGAAGAAATAACGCATCGTGCAAAATTATCTTGTTTTTCCTAAACAACATGTTTTAACTCAAAAAGCTTTGGTGTTGCGTGTATGTCTAAGGGTGTAGCCTCAATAGTGAATGCACAAGAGAGTTTTCTCACAAAGAATATATAAGAATTCCACGTTAAAAAGAAATACAGTGTTGCAGAGTAAAGACAAATACATATGTATTGGAAATACTTAAACTTTATGAGAAGAAATAACGGATCGTACAAAATTATCTTGTATTTCCTTAACAACAAGTTGTAACTCGAAAAGATTTGATGTGGCGTGTGTGTCTAAGTGTTTAGCCTCAAAAGAGAACACACAGGAGAGTTTTCGCTCGAAAAAATATGTCAGAATACCACTTTGTAAGGGAATGCCTCATCGTGCGAAATTATCTTGTTTTTCCTAAACAACACGTTTTAACTCGAAAAGCTTTGGTGTTGCGTGTATGTCTATGCTTGTAGACTCAAAAGAGAACGCACAGAAGAGTTTTCTCTCAAAAGAATATGTAAGCATACCATGTTCTTAGGTAATACAGTGTGCAGAATAAATACAAATATGTACTTATATAGAAATACTTAAACGTTACGAGAAGTTACACATCGTACAAAATTATCTTGTATTTCCTAAACAACACGTTGTAACTCGAAAAGATTTGCTGCTGCGTGTATATCTAAACATTTAGCCTCAAAAGAAAGCCAACAGGAGAATTTTCTCTCGAAAAAATATGTCAGAATACCACGTTTTAAGGAAATCCTGCATCGTGAGAAATTATCTTGTTTTTCCTAAACAAAACGTTTTAACTCGAAAAGCTTTGGTGTTGCTTCTATGTCTATGCGTCAGCCTCAAAAGAGAATGCACAGAAGAGTTTTCTCTCAAAAGAATATGTAAGCATACCACGTTATTAGGAAATACAGTGTTGCAGAATAAATACAAATACGTACATATATAGAAATACTTAAACGTTACGAGAAGAAGTTACACATCTTACAATATTATCTTGTATTTCCTAAACAACACGTTGTAACTCGAAAAGATTTGCTGCTGCGTGTATGTCTAAACGTTTAGCCTCAAAAGACAACCCACAGGAGAATTTTCTCTCGAAAAAATATTTCAGAATACCACATTTTATGGAAATCCTGTATCTTGCGAAATTATCTTGTTTTTCCTAAACAACACGTTGTAACTCGAAAAGCTTTGGTGTTTCATGTATGTCTAAGCATGTAGCCTCAAAAGAGAATGCATAGGAGAGATTTCTCTCGAAAGAATAAGTAAGAATACAACGTTATAGGGAAATACAGTGTTGCAGAGTAAAGACAAATACGTACGTATTAGAAATACTTAAACTTTACTAGAAGAAATAACGTGTCGTGCAAAATTATATTGCTTTTCCTAAACAACACGTTGTAATTCGAAAAGATATGGTATTGCATGTATAATTAAGCGTGCAGCTTCAAAAGAGAATGCACAGGAGAATTTTATCTCGAAAAAATATGTCAGAATACCACGTTATAAGGAAATCCCGCATCATGTGAAATTATCTTGTTTTTCCTAAACAACATTTTTTAACTCGAAAAGCTTTGGTGTTGCGCGTATGTCAAGAGAACGCACAGGAAAGGTTTCTCTCGAAAGAATATGTAAGAATACCACGTTATAAGGAAATACAATGTTGCAGAATAAGGACAAATAAGTACATATTAGAAATACTTAAACTTTACGAGAAGAAATAACGCATAATGCAAAATTATCTTGTTTTTCCTAAACAAAACGTTGTAACTCGAAAAGCTTTGGTGTTGCCTGTATGTCTAAGTGTGTAGCCTCAAAAGAGAACTCACCGGAGAATTTTCTATCAAAAAAATATGTCAGAATACCACGTTTTAAGGAAATCCCGCATCGTGCGAAATTATCTTGTTTTTCCTAAACAACACGTTGTAACTAGAAGAGCTTTGTTGTTCCGTGTATGTCTAAGCGTGTAGCCTGAAAAGAGAATGAAGAGGAGAGTTTGCTCTCGAAAGAATATGAAAGAATACCACGTTATAAGGAAATACAGTGTTGCAGAGTAAAGAAAAATACGTACATATTAGAAATACTTAAAATTTATGAGAAGAAATAATGCTTCTTGAAAATTATCTTGTTTTTCCTAAACAACACGTTGTAACTAGAAAAGATTTGGTGTTGCGTGTATGTCTAAATGTGTAGCCTCCAAAGAGAACCCACAGGAGAATTTTCTCTCGAAAAAATATGTCAGAATTCCACGTGTTAAGGAAGGACCGCATCATGCGAAATTATCTTGTTTTTCCTAAACAACACGTTGTAACTCGAAAAGCTTTGGTGTTGCGTGTATGTCTAAGCTTGTTGCCTCAAAAGAGAACGCACAGGAGAGATTTCTCTCGAAAGAATATGTAAGAATACCACGTTTTAAGGAAATCCCGCATCTTGCGAAATTATCTTGTTTTTCCTTAACAACACATTGTAACTCAAAATGCTTTGGTGTTGCGTGTATGTCTAAGCGTGCAGCCACAAAAGAGAATGCACAGGAGAATTTTCTCTCGAAAGAATATGTAAGAATACCACATTAAAAGGAAATACAGTGTTGCAGAGTAAAGACAAATACTTACGTATTGGAAATACTTAAACTTTACGAGAAGAAATAACGCATCGTGCAAAATTATCTTGTTTTTCTTAAACCACACGTTATAACTCGGAAAGATTTGGTGTTGCCCGTATGTCTAAGCTGGTAGCCTCAAAAGAGAATGGACAGGAGTGTTTTCTCTCGAAAAAATATGTCAGAATACCACGTTATAAGGAAATCCTGCACCGTGCGAAATTATCTTGTTTTTCCTAAACAACATGTTGTAACTCGAAAAGCTTTGGTGTTGCGTGTATGTCTAAGCATGTATCCTCAAAAGAGAACGCACAGTAGAGTTTCCTCTCCAAAGAATATGTAAGAATTCCACGTTATAACGGAATAAAGTGTTGCAGAGTAAAAACAAATACGAACGTATTAGAAATACTTAAATTACGAGAAGAAGTAATGTATCGTGCAAAATTATCTTGTTTTTTATTAAATAATACGTTGTAACTAGAAAAGAATTGCTGGTGCGTGTATGTCTAAATGTGTAGCCTCCAAAGAGAACCCACAGGAGAATTTTCTCTCGAAAATATATGTCAGAAATCCACGTTTTAAGGAAATACCGCATCATGCGAAATTATCTTGTTTTTCCTAAACAACACGTTGTAACTCGAAAATCTTTGGTGTTGCATGTATGTCTAAGCATGTAGCCTCAAAAGAGAATGCCCAGAAGAGATTGCTCTCCAAAGAATATGTAAGAATACAACGTTATAAGGAAATACAGTGTTGCAGAGTAAAGACAAATACATATGTATTAGAAATACTTAAACTTTACTAGAAGAAATAATGCTTCGTGCAAAATTATATTGTTTTTCCTAAACAACACATTGTAACTCGAAAAGATATGGTTTTGCATGTATGACTAAGCATGCAGCCTCAAATGAGAACGCACAGGAGAGTTTTCTCTCGAAAAAATATGTCAGAATACCACGTTATAAGGAAATCCCACATCATGTGAAACTATCTTGTTTTTCCTAAACAACATGTTTTAACTCGAAAAGCTTTGGTGTTGTGTGTATGTCTAAGTGTGTAGCCTCAAAAGAGAACCCACAGAAGAATTTTCTCTCCAAAAAATATGTCAGAATACCACGTTTAAAGGAAATCTCGCATCGTGCGAAATTATCTTGTTTTTCCTAAACAACACGTTGTAACTCGAAGAGCTTTGGTGTTCCATGTATGTCTAAGCATGTAGCCTGAAAAGAGAACGAAGAGGAGTGTTTGCTCTCGAAAGAATATGAAAGAATACCACGTTATAAGGAAATACAGTGTTGCAGAGTAAAGAAAAATACGTACGTATTAGAAATACTTAAAATTTATGAGAAGAAATAATGCATCTTGAAAATTATCTTGTTTTTCCTAAACAACACATTGTAACCAGATAAGATTTGGTGTTGCGTGTATGTCTAAATGTGTAGCCTCCAAAGAGAACCCACAGAAGAATTTTCTCTCGAAAAAGTATGTCAGAATTCCACATGTTAATGAAATACCGCATCATGTGAAATTATCTTGTTTTTCCTAAACAACACGTTGTAACTCGAAAAGCTTTGGTGTTGCGTGTATGTCTAAGCCTGTAGCCTCAAATGAGAACGCACAGGAGAGTTTTCTCTCGAAAAATTATGTCAGAATACCACGTTTTTAGGAAATCCCGCATCGTGCAGAATTATCTTGTTTTTCCTAAACGTTGTATCTCGAAAAGATTTGGTGTTGCCTGTATGTCTAAGCTTCTAGCCTCAAAAGAGAACGCACAGGAGAGTTTTCTCTCGAAAAAAACATGTCATAACACCCGTTTTAAGGAAATCGCTCATCATGCGAAATTATATTGTTTATCCTAAACAACACGGTGTAACTTGAAAAGCTTTGGTGTTGCTTGTATGTGTAAGTGCGTAGCCTCAGACGAGAACGAACAAGAGAGTTTTCTCTCGAAAGAATATTTAAGAATACCCCGTTACAAGGAAATACAGTGTTGCATATTAAAGACATACACGTAAATATTTGAATTACTTAAAATTTACGAGAAGAAATAATGCATCGTGCAAAATCATCTTGTGTTTCCTAAACAACACGTTGTAACTGGAAAAGATTTGGTGTTGCGTGTATGTGTAAGCGTGTAGCCTCAAAAGAGAATGCACATGAGACTTTTCTCTCAAAAAAATACGTCAGAATACCACGTTTTAAGGAAATCCCGCATCGTGCGAAATTATCTTGTTTTTCCTAAACAACACGTTGTAACTCAAAAAGCTGTGGTGTTGCGTGTATGTATGAGGGTGCAGCCTCAAAAGAGAACGCACAGGAGAGTTTTCTCTCGAAAGAATATTTAAGAATACCACGTTTTAAGGAAATTCTGCATCTTGCGGAATTATCTTGTTTTTCCTTAACAACACTTTGTAACTCGAAAAGCTTTCGTGTTGCGTGTATGTCTAAGCGTGCAGCCTAGAAAGAGAACGCACAGGACAATTTTCTCTCCAAAGAATATGTAAGAATACCACGTTATAAGGAAATACTGTGTTACAGAGTAAAGACAAATACGTACGTATTGGAAATACTTAAACTTTACAAGAAGAAAAAACGCAACGTATAAAATTATCTTGTATTTCCTAAACAATACGTTGTAACTCGAAAAGATTTGGTGTTGTGTATATGTCTAAAGGTGTAGCCCCAAAGAGGACACACAGGAGAATTTTCTCTCGAAAAAATATGTCAGAATACCAACTTTTAAGGAAATCCTGCGACGTGCGAAATTATCTTATTTTTCCTAAATAACACGTTGTAACTCGAAAACCTTTGGTGTTGCTTGTATGTCTCCGCGTATAGCCTCAAAAGAGAACGCACAGGAGAGTTTTCTCTCGAAAAAATATGTCACAATACCATGTTTTAAGGAAGTCCTGCATCATGAGAAATTATCTTGTTTTTCCTAAACAACATGTTTTAAAACGAAAAGCTTTGGTGTTTCGTGTAGGTCTAAGTGTGTAGCCTCAAAAGAGAATGCACAGGAGGGTTTTCTGTCGCAAGAATATGTAAGAATACCACGTTACAAGGAAATACAGTTTTGCAGAGTAAAGACAAATACGTACATATTAGAAATACTTAAACTTACGAGAAGAAATAACGCATCGTACAAAATTATCTTGTATTTCCTAAACAACACGTTGTAACTCGAAAAGATTTGGTGTGTCGTATATGTCTATGCATGCAGCCTCAAAAGAGAATGCCCAGGAGAGTTTTCTCTTGTAAAAATATGTCAGAATACCAAGTTTTAAGGAAATCCCGCATCGTGCGAAATTATCTTGTGTTTCCTAAACAACAGGTTGTAACTCAAAAAGATTTGGTGTTGCGTGTATGTCTAAGCATGTAGCCTCAAAAGAGAACCCACAGGAGAATTTTATCTCGTAAAAATATGTCAGAATACCACGTTTTAAGGAAATCCCGCATCCTGCGAAATTATCTTGTTTTTCTGAAACAACATGTTGTAACTAGAAAAGATTTGGTGTTGCTTGTATGTCTAAATTTGTAGCCTCTAAAGAGAACCCACAGGAGAATTTTCTCTCAAAAAATATGTCAGAGTACCACGTTTTAAGGAAATACCGCATCATGCGAAATTATCTGTTTTTCCTAAACAACACGTTGTTACTCGAAAATCTTTGGTGTTGCGTTTATGTCTAAGCATGTAGCCTCAAAAGAAAACGCACAGGAGAGTTTTCTCTCGAAAGAATATGAAAGAATTCCACGTTATAATGGAATACAGTGTTGCAGAGTAAAAACAAGTAAGTACGTATTAGAAATACTTAAACTTTATGAGAAGAAATAACGCATCATGCAAAATTATCTTGTTTTTCCTAAACAACACGTTGTACCTCGAAAAGATTTGGTGTTGCGTGTAAGACTAAGCGTGTAGCCTCAAAAGAGAATGCCCAGGAGAGTTTTCTCTCGAAAAAATATGTCAGAATACCACGTTTTAAGGAAATCCCGCATTGTGAGAAATTATCTTGTTTTTCCTAAACAACATGTTTTAACTTGAAAGCTTTGTGTTGCGTGTATGTGTAAGTGTGTAGCCTCAGAAGAGAACGCACAGGAGAGTTTTCTCTTGAAAGAATATGTAAGAATACCACGTTATAAGGAAATACAGTGTTGCCGAGTAAAGACAAATACGTACGTATTAGAAATACTTAAAATTTACGAGAAGAAATAATGCATCGTGCAAAATTATCTTGTTTTTCCAAAACAACACATTGTAACTCGAAAAGATTTGGTGTTGCGTGTATGTTAAAGGGGGTAGCATCAAAAGAGAACGCACATGAGAGTTTTCTCTCAAAAAAATATGTCAGAATACCACGTTTAATGAAATCCCGCATCGTGCGAAATTATCTTGTTTTTCCTAAACAACACGTTGTAACTCGAAAAGCTTTGGTGTTGCGTGTATGTATAAGGGTGCAGCCTCAAAAGAGAACGCACAGGAGAGTTTTCTCTCGAAAGATTACGTAAGAATACCACGTTTTAAGGAAATTCTGCATCTTGCAAATTATCTTGTTTTTCCTTAACAACACGTTGTAACTCGAAAAGCTTTGGTATTGAATATATGTCTAAGCGTGCAGCCTCAAAAGAGAACGCACAGGAGAGTTTTCTCTCGAAAGAATATGTAAGAATACCACGTTTTAAGGAAATCCCGCATCGTGCGAAATTATCTTGTGTTTCCTAAACATCAGGTTGTAACTCAAAAAGATTTGGTGTTTCGTGTAGGTTTAAGTGTGTAGCCTCAAAAGAGAATGCACAGGAGAGTTTTCTCTTGAAAAAATATGTCAGAATACCACGTTTTAAGGCAATCCCGCATCATGCGAAATTATTTTGTGTTTCCTAAACAACAGGTTGTAAATCGAAAAGATTTGGTGTTGCGTGTATGTCTAAGCATGTAGCCTCAAAAGAGAACCCACAGGAGAATTTTCTCTTGTAAAAATATGTCAGAATACCACGTTTTAAGGAAATCCCGCATTATGCGAAATTATCTTGTTTTTCCTAAACAACACTTTGTAACTCGAAAAGCTTTGGTGTTGCGTGTATGTCTAAGCTTGCTGCCTCAAAAGAGAACGCACAGGAGAGATTTCTCTTGAAAGAATATGTAAGAATACCACGTTTTAAGGAAATCCCGCATCTTGCGAAATTATCTTGTTTTTCCTTAACAACACTTTGTAACTCGAAAAGCTTTGGTGTTGCTTGTATGTCTAAGCGTGCAGCCACAAAAGAGAATGCACAGGAGAATTTTCTCTCGAAAGAATATGTAAGAATACCACGTTAAAAGGAAATACAGTGTTGCAGAGTAAAGACAAATACTTACGTATTGGAAATACTTAAACTTTACGAGAAGAAATAACGCATCGTGCAAAATTATCTTGTTTTTCTTAAACCACACGTTATAACTCGGAAAGATTTGGTGTTGCCTGTATGTCTAAGCTAGTAGCCTCAAAAGAGAATGGACAGGAGTGTTTTCTCTCGAAAAAATATGTCAAAATACCACGTTATAAGGAAATCCTGCATCGTGCGAAATTATCTTGTTTTTCCTAAACAACATGTTGTAACTCAAAAAGCTTTGGTGTTGCGTGTATGTCTAAGCATGTATCCTCAAAAGAGAACACACAGGAGAGTTTCCTCTCAAAAGAATATGTAAGAATTCCACATTATAACGGAATAAAGTGTTGCAGAGTAAAAACAAATACATAGGTATTAGAAATACTTAAATTTACGAGAAGAAGTAATGTATCGTGCAAAATTATCTTGTTTTTTATTAAACAACACGTTGTAACTAGAAAAGAATTGCTGGTGCGTGTATGTCTAAATGTGTTTCATGTATGTCTAAGCATGTAGCATCAAAAGGGAATGCACAGAAGAGATTTCTCTTGAAAGAATATGTAAGAATACAACGTTATAAGGAAATACAGTGTTGCAGAGTAAAGACAAATACATACGTTTTAGAAATACTTAAACTTTACTAGAAGAAATAACGCGTCATGCAAAATTATATTGTTTTTCCTAAACAACACGTTGTAACTCGAAAAGATATGGTGTTGCATGTATGACTAAGCGTGCAGCCTCAAATGAGAACACACAGGAGAGTTTTCTCTCGAAAAAATATGTCAGAATACCACGTTATAAGGAAATCCCGCATCATGTGAAATTATCTTGTTTTTCCTAAAAAGATATGGTGTTGCGTGTATGTCTAAATGTGTAGCCTCCAAAGAGAACCCACAGGAGAATTTTCTCTCGAAAAAATATGTCAGAATTCCACATGTTAAGGAAATACCGCATCATGTGAAATTATCTTGTTTTTCCTAAACAACAAGTTGTAACTCGAAAAGCTTTGGTGTTGCGTGTATGTCTAAGCCTGTAGCCTCAAAAGAGAAAGCACAGGAGAGTTTTCTCTCGAAAAATTATGTCAGAATACCACGTTTTTAGGAAATCCCGCATCGTGCGGAATTATCTTGTTTTTCCTAAACGTTGTAACTCGGAAAGATTTGGTGTTGTGTGTATGTCTAAACTTCTAGCCTCAAAAGAGAACGCACAGGAGAGTTTTCTCTTGAAAAAACATGTCATAACACCAGTTTTAAGGAAATCGCTCATCATGCAAAATTATCTTGTTTTTCCTAAACAACACGGTGTAACTTGAAAAGCTTTGGTGTTGCGTGTATGTGTAAGTGTGTAGCCTCAGACGAGAACGAACAAGAGAGTTTTCTCTCGAAAGAATATTTAAGAATACCCCGTTACAAGGAAATACAGTGTTGCATATTAAAGACATATACGTACATATTTGAATTACTTAAAATTTACGAGAAGAAATAATGTGTAGACTGCCAGCAGCTACATGTAAACCGGGTTACCTGCTAAGAGAATTTTGAGGTTACAGGGACAGAGGAGGCGACAAGAGACATGAGTCAAGGCGGGAAATTCCGGTCAAGACTGGTTTTAATAACTTTAAGACAGGTTATATAGTCTTTTGGGGGATCGACCAACCCCCCAGAAGTCGGTGGCTCCAAAGGCGGTCCTGTGAATTCTCTTGCTCCAGGTCTCAGCGGGTCATCTGCCTTCAGGCTGGCGAGTCAGGTAAACACCGGCTTGGGGGCGGTGTCAATAGTCGAGGTGCGGAGCCTTATTGTTCACAGGAACAAAGGCCGGAGGTAGCCATCGGAAGAGTTGGGCAGCTTGCCAGCCAGCCTATTTGCGGGGGGGGGGGGGGGAGGAGACAATTCCCCCTTAATTATTAATTTTAAACAACTCAGTGGAAATAATTAAGTTCATCCAATGGATGACGGGCATTCATCAGTGAGTGAAAGCAGAGGCCCTAGCCCCCTTAAGCGTTACGGACATCTTTTTCGGGGGGGGGGGGATTAGACTGCCTTTTTTTTTTTAGGACAGTCTTTCGATGTCAAACCCCCATGCAGCTGGGCGTGCTTTTCAGGGAAACTCGGAGCCAGGATTTTTTTTCCCTTTCCCTTGCAGTGCCTCGCCTCGCACCTCAACTGATGCCCATGTTTGTTGTAATAACAAACACGCATGATTCTGAGTACCATGCAGTCTCATCTCCGAGGAATTCCACTGGCAGAGTAAATTCTCTGCGGATAAGCGCTGGCTGGCTGTAAAGGCTACCCATCCTCAACCTGGGGCCATGCTGAAGGAATTTCGTCTTCTGAGTGTTATCTGCTTGAAATATAAAAGGAGATTAAGAGAACAACCTGTCTGGTTAGTCTTGGGAGCTCAAACCGGTTTTAGTTTAATTGAAATTCAGTGGCCTCAGGCAAGAGGCCTGGCTTGCAACTTAATTTGCAAGAACACAAAGGAATTCTACCTTCCCAAGTAAGTGCGAAGCGGCTTAAAAAACAGCCTTTTGAATTAATTATACTTACCAACAGTTTTGGGGGTGGAATTCACCTGTCTTACCAATCTCTCTGGTAACCAATGCGCTCCGTCTTCCTCCTGGGAGTAAATGCAAACCGAACCTCTTCCCCATATTAAAACGGGGTCTGGGCCTTTCCATGAATTATTTAAAGGATCCCGCCACTTAACCATGGCATAGGAATTGGAAGTAGCTGGATGCCAGTGTCTGTCTGCAGCGGACTGACCTTTAGCATCCGTTTGGAGAAAATTTAAAACGAATAAAACAAAGGCAAGATGTGATTTTGGAGACCGAGGAGGATATAAATTCCCCTTCTTAGTTTTAATAAGCCAATTTTTAAGTGTGCAATGGGCACGCTCCACGATTCCTTGCCCCATTGGATTATAAGGAATTCCAGTTTTAAGTTTTATATTAAATTCCTTACAAAATGAGATAAAGTTCTTACCAGTGTAGGCTGGTCCATTGTCTGTCTTAATGACCTTGGGTACCCCCATGGTATTAAAGGCTTGTAAACAATGATCAATTACATTTCTAGAGGCTTCTCCCGTATGCAGGGAAGCAAAAATAAGTCCCGAGCACGTATCAATGCAAACATGTATAAATTTTAATTTCCCAAATTCTGCATAGTGAGTTACATCCATTTGCCAAATTTGATTGGGCATAAGGCCACGTGGGTTAACCCCTAAATGGGGCACTGGTGCTAAAGTGAGACAATTAGGGCATTGCTTTACGATCATTCTAGCTTGCTCCTTTGTGATCTTATGACGGAGTCTCAACGTATGACTAGAAAGATGAAATTTATCATGATCACGTTTTGCCGATTCTACGGGTGTGAGTGCCAAGGCTTGACCTATTAGCGCCTTGTCAATGCGCTCATTACCCTGAGCCTGAGGTCCAGGGAGACCCGAGTGGGATCTGAGGTGTCCTATATAAAAAGGATTTTTTCTAGCAAGAATGATACCTTGCAATTGTGAAAACAAGGATCCAGCTGGCGTATTAAAATTAAACGTGCCACAGGTTTCTAATTACGGTATAGAAAATGCAACATAAGCACTGTCAGTAAAGAGATTAAACGTACTATTTACAGTTTGAAAAACACACAGCACTGCTGTAAGCTCTGATAACTGAGCGGATAACCCAGGCGTTTCTACGACCACCTGCTGATTGTTAACACGATATCCGGCTTTTCCTTTTGACGAGCCATCTGTGAAAATTAGGAGTGCGTTCTGCAACGGCCGTAGAGATGTCATTTTAGGAAATACAACCTCATGCATATTTAAAAACTTTATTAACTTGTCTTGAGGATAATGATTTTCTATACACCCTTTAAAACCAATCTGAGCTAGCAGCCAATCTGTGCTATGCTGTTTTAGCCATTCATCCTGATTTACACTGTAAGGTTGTATAATAAAGTCCAGCTCCTTACCAAAATAAGTTAGCGCCTGCTTTCTACCATGCATAGTTACTTGGGCCACTGCCTCAAAATATGGCAAAATATTACGCCTAGAAGACGCCCTCAAATGAATCCACATCAGAGGAGCCTTTTGACATAATAAACCTGTAGGCGAATGAGTAGTATTAAAAATTAGCAGATGCAGAGGTAAAGAATCATCTATATAGGTAACAAATTGATTTTCAATAGCTTTCTCCACTGTCTGTAAAGCCAAAAGTCCTTCTGAAGTTAATAACCTAGGAGACGTAGGATCAGCATCCCCTTTAAGAATATCAAATAAAGGTTGCAATTCTCCTGTTGTAAGTTTTAAATACAGCCGAAGCCAATTAATGTCACCCAATAACTTCTGAAAATCATTTAAAGTTTTCAAATTGTCCCTGCGGATAATCATCTTCTGGGAAAAAATTGACTGGTCTGTAAGTTTAAAACCCAGATAATTATATGGCTCCTGGATCTGAACCTTTTCTGGAGCTATCTGCAGTCCTTTGGCGACCAAGGCTTGCTGCAAATCTCTAAAACATAAAAGCAAAGTCTGAGGATTTTTTCCTGCAATTAGAAAATCATCTGTGAAATGGATAAAGTAAATATCTGGCCATTTCTGTCCCACAGGTTGAATGGCCTGTGCTACAAATTTCTGGCATAAAGCCGGGCTGTTAGCCGTACCCTGGGGAAGCACAGTCCACTCATACCTGTGCATAGGCTCTGTAAAGTTAATAGAAGGAACACTGGAAGCGAACCTTTTGCAATCCTCAGGGTGCAAAGGAATGGTAAAGAAACAATTTTTTAAATCTATGACTATTTTATGAAACCCTTTAGGGATAGCCACGGGGGATGGAAGACCCGCTTGTAAGGTTCCCATGGGAAACATTGTTTCATTTACCTTTCTTAAATCCTGTAACAATCTCCATTTGCCGGACTTCTTTTTAATTACAAATATTGGCGTGTTCCATGGAGATAATGACTCTATTAAATGTCCCGCCTCTAACTGTTCCTGCACTAGCAAAGAGGCGGCCTCCAATTTCTCCTTAGATAAAGGCCACTGATCAACCCACACAGGATTGTCACTAAGCCATTGAATTTTATCGGCGTGGGGTGCAGGCAAGATAGTGGCCATTACTGAAAATGCCCCAGACTTCTAGAGTTAGGGTTTGCCTGGGGGTATTTAAACTTTCTAGTGCCTTGTCCTTCATTTCCAAGCCCCTGAGCAGGTACGGATTCCTCCGACACTGTCTTTTGCTTAGAGGCGATTTCATTAGGATTACACAAGATTAAATTCATCTGAGATAGAAGGTCTCTACCCCAGAGGGTAATCGGCAAGTTCTGCATCACAAAAGGCCGAATTTGTCCTGAATTTCCTTCTGCATCTTTCCAAGTTAAAAGTCTCGCGCTCTGTTTGGGGTTGTTTGCATAACCGATACCCTGCAGATGCGTTAGGGTCTCTGTCGATGGCCAATTACACGGCCAATCCTGTCCCTTAATAATTGTAACATCAGCTCCCGTATCTATTAATCCTTCAAAACTCTTTCCTTCAATTAGTCAATTTAAGGTTAGGTCTTTTATTTGTGATAGATTGAACCCAAAACACTCCAGAGGAGCCAAAGCCCTCCTCCCCTCTTTTATCTTTAATGAATTTGGAAGGCAGTGGATGTAAAGGAACCAAAACTAGCTGAGCAATTCTTTGATTAGTCGGTATAGTTATGACACCATGAGGGGAAGCAGCCATAATTTTTATTTCTCCCTCATAGCCACTGTCTATGACCCCTGGATAAATCTGCAGTCCCTTTACAGTAGAACTGCTTCGTCCTAACAGCAATCCCCAAGTGCCTTCAGGTAATGGTCCGAAGACTCCCGTGGGCAAAACCTGAACACCCATCTCTGGCGCTAGTACGGCATGGCACACGCAACAGAGGTCCAGTCCTGCACTTGCTGGTGTAGCTCTGGCGAGGTCAAAGATGGATTTCCTTGGCTCGGCAGCAGCTGTGCCCCACAGACAGTCTGTCCTAGATGCATCGGGGCCTGGGGCTGGCCCCTCCCCCCGTTTCCCGACACGGGTCTGCCTTGGAAATTATTTTTTGACTTGCATCCCTTTACCCAATGATTTCCTTTTCTACACTTATGGCATGTTCCTGGTGGACCACCTGATTGCCCGTTTATACTAGGCTTATTATCAGGACAATCACTTTTAAAATGACCCAGACTACCACATTTAAAACACCTTCTATTTCCTCGTCTCTGCGAAAGAATCCCCTGGATTGTGGTTCCCTGCAGCGCTGCCGCCATAGCTAAACCCTGATTATAGGAGGGACCGATTTCAGAACAAAGACGGATGTAACCAGCTAGGTCCGTCTTTCCCCTCTGGGGTCTAATGGCCTCCTGGCAGGCCGCATTAGCATTCTCATAGGCTAGTTGAGTAACCAGCGGATTCTCTGCCTGAGAATTTCCAAAAATTCAATTAGCCGTTTTTAGCAATCGGTCTACGAAATCCTGAAAGAGTTCGTCGGGAGCCTGTTTCACAGCTGTTAGATTTCCACTAAGATCTCCCTTAGATGGTAAAAGATTCCATGCACGGTGGGCGGCCACCGCAATCTGCGCATACACTGCGATGGGGAACCCAATCTGGTTATTATTTCCTTCATATAGGCCTTCCCCCACTAACATCTCCGTATTCCATTCTGGATTGCCTGCCTGAGTGTTAGTGGCAGCGGTTCTTTTGCTAGCCTCATGCCATTCAGAACTCCAAAGCAAGAAATCTCCCCCCGACAACGTGGCTTTGCACAGCGTTTTCCAATCCTGTGGAGTTAGATTCGACTATATCACAGTATCCAATAACACCTCTGTAAAGGGAGCAGTCGGGCCGTACTGGGCTACGGCAAGCTTTAATTCTTTTATCACCTTAAATTCCAAGGTCTGATATTGTCTAATCACATTGTCCTGGTCTTCTATCTCAAGGACTGGAAAAGCTAAGATTTCTGACGTATCCTGCCCCTCCCCGCAAGCCTGGTTTATAACTCTTTCTAATGGCGACTGGCAGGTCTCCGAGTTATTGTTCTCTCTAGTATTAGAGGCCCTTTTTAGCTCCTGTAACTCATTAGTCAATTTCTGCAATTTAATTTCAAACTCTAACATTTGTAATTGCATGTCCTTCTGGATCTTGGCCTCTGCCATCAAAGTCACAGGCGGAGCAGATGGTGCTACAGGGGGCCAATCTTCTCCATGAACTTCAGTCGCTCCTTTCTTGGGATGAGCTATTTTTTTTCTTACAATAGGCTCATCAGAACTGTCTCTGTGTTTACGAGACTTAGGTTGTGGAGAATCTTCTATTACAGGGATCCTCTCTACAAGGCCTTCTACTTGAGAATCCTCAATTTCTTGAATAACACCTAATTCTTCCAAACCTCCTTCATCTATGATGTCTTTAATCAGAGTCCAGAGGCAGAGAGTGATATTGTCTGCCTTGGCTGCCTTTAGCGAATTACCAATTCTCAGCCAAGTTCTTTCATTTAACGTTCGTTTTTCTTGGAACCAAGGACAACAAGAATATATCTGGTCCAAGAAATCCTCCAATCTTTCTTCTTCAAACCCTATCCCTTTCGCCTGAAGCAACTCTTGAATGTTGCGTGCGCAAATTTCGCGCGAACTTTCTTGTCCCATTTTCCCTATCTTTTCAACCCAAGCGGCCACTGTGTCGGGTCAACACAGTTTGCTTGAAGAACCCGTATCCCTCTGCACTCACAACGATAGACAAAATTTTCCACTAGCGCTAGTTTTGACCTCTATGTTGCTTACCGTGCGGATACCATTCCTTTTCACCTTTTCTGCGAAACTTCGCTGGATAGGTTTACCTCAGGAAATTCTCCCGTACCAGGTTGCCCCACGTTCAGGCGCCAATTATGTAGACTGCCAGCAGCTACATGTGAACCGGGTTACCTGTTAAGAGAATTTTGAGGTTACAGGGACAGAGGAGGCAACAAGAGACATGAGTCAAGGCGGGAAAATCCGGTCAAGACTGGTTTTAATAACTTTAAGACAGGTTATATAGTCTTTTGGGGGATCGACCAACCCCCCTAGAAGTCGGTGGCTTCAAAGGCGGTCCTGTGAATTCTCTGGCTCCAGGTCTCAGCGGGTCGTCTGCCTTCAGGCTGGCGACTCAGGTAAACACCGGCTTGGGGGCGGTGTCGATAGTCGAGGTGCGGAGCCTTATTGTTCACAGGAACAAAGGCCGGAGGTAGCCATCGGAAGAATTGGGCAGCTTGCCAGCCAGCTTAGTTGCGGGGCGGAGGAGACAATAATGCATCGTGCAAAATCATCTTGTTTTTCCTAAACAACACGTTGTAACTGGAAAAGATTTGGTGTTGCGTGTATGTGTAAGCGTGTAGCCTCAAAAGAGAACGCACATGAGACTTTTATCTCAAAAAAATATGTCAGAATACCACATTTTAAGGAAATCCCGCATCGTGCGAAATTATCTTGTTTTTCCTAAACAACACGTTGTAACTCGAAAAGCTGTGGTGTTGCGTGTATGTATGAGGGTGCAGCCTCAAAAGAGAACGCACAGGAGAGTTTTCTCTCGAAAGAATATGTAAGAATACCACGTTTTAAGGAAATTCTGCATCTTGCGGAATTATCTTGTTTTTCCTTAACAACACTTTGTAACTCGAAAAGCTTTGGTGTTGCGTGTATGTCTAAGCGTGCAGCCTAAAAAGAGAACGCACAGGACAATTTTCTCTCCAAAGAATATGTAAGAATTCCACATTATAAGGAAATACAGTGTTACAGAGTAAAGACAAATACGTACGTATTAGAAATACTTAAACTTTACGAGAAGAAATAACGCATCGTATTAAATTATCTTGTATTTCCTAAACAATACGTTGTAACTCGAAAAGATTTGGTGTTGTGTATATGTCTAAACGTGTAGCCCCAAAGAGGACACACAGGAGAATTTTCTCTCGAAAAAATATGTCAGAATACCAACTTTTAAGGAAATCCTGCAACGTGAGAAATTATCTTATTTTTCCTAAATAACACGTTGTAACTCGAAAACCTTTGGTGTTGCTTGTATGTCTCCGCGTATATCCTCAAAAGAGAACGCACGGGAGAGTTTTCTCTCGAAAAAATATGTCACAATACCATGTTTTAAGGAAATCCTGCATCATGAGAAATTATCTTGTTTTTCCTAAACAACATATTTTAAAACGAAAAGCTTTGGTGTTTCGTGTAGGTCTAAGTGTGTAGCCTCAAAAGCGAATGCACAGAAGAGTTTTCTGTCGCAAGAATATGTAAGAATACCACGTTACAAGGAAATACAGTTTTGCAGAGTAAAGACAAATACGTACATATTAGAAATACTTAAACTTATGAGAAGAAATAACGCATCGTACAAAATTATCTTGTATTTCCTAAACAACACGTTGTAACTCGAAAAGATTTGGTGTGGCATATATGTCTATGCATGTAGCCTCAAAAGAGAATGCCCAGGAGAGTTTTCTCTTGTAAAAATATGTCAGAATACCAAGTTTTAAGGAAATCCCACATCGTGCGAAATTATCTTGTGTTTCCTAAACAACAAGTTGTAACTCAAAAAGATTTGGTGTTGCGTGTATGTCAAAGCATGTAGCCTCAAAAGAGAACCCACAGGAGAATTTTCTCTCGTAAAAATATGTCAGAATACCACGTTTTAAGGAAATCCCGCATCCTGCGAAATTATCTTGTTTTTCCGAAACAGCACGTTGTAACTAGAAAAGATTTGGTGTTGCTTGTATGTCTAAATTTGTAGCCTCTAAAGAGCACCCACAGGAGAATTTTCTCTCAAAAAATATGTCAGAGTACCACGTTTTAAGGAAATACCGCATCATGCGAAATTATCTTGTTTTTCCTAAACAACACGTTGTTACTCGAAAATCTTTGGTGTTGCGTTTATGTCTAAGCATGTAGCCTCAAAAGAAAATGCACAGGAGAGTTTTCTCTCGAAAGAATATGAAAGAATTCCACGTTATAACGGAATACAGTGTTGCAGAGTAAAAACAAGTAAGTACGTATTAGAAATACTTAAACTTTATGAGAAGAAATAACGCATCATGCAAAATTATCTTGTTTTTCCTAAACAACACGTTGTACCTCGAAAAGATTTGGTGTTGCGTGTAAGACTAAGCGTGTAGCCTCAAAAGAGAATGCCCAGGAGAGTTTTCTCTCGAAAAAATATGTCAGAATACCACATTTTAAGGAAATCCCACATTGTGAGAAATTATCTTGTTTTTCCTAAACAACATGTTTTAACTCGAAAGCTTTGTGTTGCGTGTATGTGTAAGTGTGTAGCCTCAGAAGAGAATGCACAGGAGAATTTTCTTTTGAAAGAATATGTAAGAATACCACGTTATAAGGAAATACAGTGTTGCCGAGTAAAGACAAATACGTACGTATTAGAAATACTTAAAATTTACGAGAAGAAATAATGCATCGTGCAAAATTATCTTGTTTTTCCAAAACAACACGTTGTAACTCGAAAAGGTTTGGTGTTGCGTGTATGTCTAAGAGGGTAGCCTCAAAAGAGAACGCACAGGAGAGTTTTCTCTCGAAAAAATATGTCAGAATACCACGTTTAATGAAATCCCGAATCGTGCGAAATTATCTTGTTTTTCCTAAACAACACGTTGTAACTCGAAAAGCTTTGGTGTTGCGTGTATGTATAAGGGTGCAGCCTCAAAAGAGAACGCACAGGAGAGTTTTCTCTCGAAAGATTATGTAAGAATACCACGTTTTAAGGAAATTCTGCATCTTGCAAAATTATCTTGTTTTTCCTTAACAACACGTTGTAACTCAAAAAGCTTTGGTGTTGAATGTATTTCTAAGCGTGCAGCCTCAAAAGAGAACGCACAGGAGAGTTTTCTCTCGAAAGAATATGTAAGAATACCACGTTTTAAGGAAATCCCGCATCATGCGAAATTATCTTGTGTTTCCTAAACAACAGGTTGTAACTCGAAAAGATTTGGTGTTGTGTGTAGGTTTAAGTGTGTAGCCTCAAAAGAGAATGCACAGGAGAGTTTTCTCTTGAAAAAATATGTCAGAATACCACGTTTTAAGGCAATCCTGCATCATGCGAAATTATCTTGTGTTTCCTAAACAACAGGTTATAACTCGAAAAGATTTGGTGTTGCGTGTATGTCTAAGCATGTAGCCTCAAAAGAGAACCCACAGGAGAATTTTCTCTCTTAAAAAATATGTCAGAATACCACGTTTTAAGGAAATCCCGCATTGTGCGAAATTATCTTGTTTTTCCTAAACAACACGTTGTAACTTGAAAAGCTTTGGTGTTGCGTGTATGTCTAAGCATGTAGCTTCAAAAGAGAACGAAGAGGAGAGTTTTCTCTCGAAAGAATATGTAAGAATACCATGTTATAAGGAAATACCGTGTTGCAGAGTAAAGACAAATACATACGTATTAGAAATACTTAAAATTTACGAGATGAAATAATGCATCCTGCAAAATTATCTTGTTTTTCCTAAACAACAGGTTGTAACTAGAAAAGATTTGGTGTTGCTTGTATGTCTAAATTTGTAGGCTCTAAAGAGAACCCACAGGAGAATTTTCTCTCGAAAAAATATGTCAGAGTACCACATTTTAAGGAAATACCACATCACGCGAAATTATCTTGTTTTTCCTAAACAACACGTAGTAACTCGAAATGCTTTGGTATTGCGTGTATGTCTAAGCATGTAGCCTCAAAAGAGAATGCACAGGAGAGTTTTCTCTCGAAAGAATATGTAAGAATAAAACATTATAAGGAAATACAGTGTTGCAGAGTAAAGACAACTATGTAGGTATTAGAAATACTTAAACTTTACTCGAAGAAATAACGCATCATACAAAATTATATTGTATTTCCTAAACAACACGTTGTAACTCGAAAAGATTTGGTGTTGTGTGTATGTCTAAACGTGTAGCCCCAAAGAGGACACACAGGAGAATTTTCTCTCCAAAAAATATGTCAGAATACCAACTTTTAAGGAAATCCTGCAACGTGTGAAATTATCTTATTTTTCCTAAACAACGTGTTGTAACTCGAAAACCTTTGGTGTTGCTTGTATGTCTCCTCGTATAGCCTCAAAAGAGAACGCACGGGAGAGTTTTCTCTCGAAAAAATATGTCACAATACCATGTTTTAAGGAAATCCTGCATCATGAGAAATTATCTTGTTTTTCCTAAAAAACATGTTTTAAAACGAAAAGCTTTGATGGTGCGTGTAGGCCAAAGTGTGTAGCCTCAAAAGAGAATGCACAGGAGAGTTTTCTCTCGAAAGAATATGTAAGAATACCACATTACAAGGAAATACAGTGTTGCAGAATAAAGACAAATAGATACATATTATAAATACTTAAACTTTACGAGAAGAAATAAAGCATCGTGAAAATTATCTTGTATTTCTTAAACAACAGGTTGTAACTCGAAAAGATTTGGAGTTGCGTGTATGTCTAAGCTTGTAGCCTCAAAAGAGAATGCACAGGAGAGTTTTCTCTTGAAAAATTTGCCAAATACCAAGTTTTAAGGAAATTCCGCATCGTGCGAAATTAGCTTGTTTTTCCTAAAAACACGTAGTAACTCGAAATGCTTTGGTATTGCGTGTATGTCTAAGCGTGTAGCCTCAAAAGAGAACGCACAGGCGAGTTTTCTCTCGAAAGAATATATAATACAACGTTATAAGGAAATAGAGTGTTGCAGAGTAAAGACAACTATGTAGGTATTAGAAATACTTAAACTTTACTCGAAGAAATAACGCATAGTACAAAATTATCTTGTATTTCCTAAACAACATGTTGTAACTCGAAAAGATTTGGTGTTGCGTGTATGTCTAAGTGTGTAGCCTCAAAATAGAATGCACAGGTAAATTTTCTCTCGTAAAAATATGTCAGAATACCACGTTTTAAGAATACCTCATTACAAGGAAATACAGTGTTGCAGAGTAAAGACAAATACGTAAATATCAGAAATACTTAAACTTTATGAGAAGAAATAACGCAGCGTAAAAAATTATCTTGTATTTCCTAAATAACACGTTGTAATTCGAAAAGATTTGCTGTTGCTTGTATGAATAAGCGTGTAGCCTCAAAAGAGAATGCACAGGAGAGTTTTCTCTTGAAAAAATATGTCAGAATACCACGTTATAAGGAAATACAATGTTGCAGAGTAAAGACAAATACGTACGTATTAGAAATACTTAAACCTTACTTGAAGAAATAACGCATCGTATAAAATTATCTTGTATTTCCTAAACAACACGTTGTAACTCGCAAAGATTTGCTGCTGTGTGTATGTCTAAACGTGAAGGCCCAAAGAGGACACACAGGAGAATTTTCTCTCGAAAAAATATGTCAGAATACCAACTTTTAAGGATATCCTGCAACGTGAGAAATTATCTTGTTTTTCCTAAACAACACGTTGTACCTCGAAAACCTTTGATGTTGCTTGTATGTCTCCTCGTATAACCTCATAAGAAAACGCACGGGAGAGTTTTCTCTCGAAAAAATATGTCACAATACCATGTTTTAAGGAAATCCTGCATCATGAGAAATTATCTTGTTTTTCCTGAACAACATGTTTTAAAACGAAAAGCTTTGATGTTGCGTGTAGGTCTAAGTGTGTAGCCTCAAAAGAGAATGCACAGGAGAGTTTTCTCTCGAAAGAATATGTAAGAATACCACATTACAAGGAAATACAGTGTTGCAGAATAAAGACAAATAGGTACATATTAGAAATATTTAAACTTTATGAGAAGAAATAACGCATCGTGCAAAATTATCTTTCATTTCCTAAACAACAGGTTGTAACTCAAAAAGATTTGGTGTTGCGTGTATGTCTAAGCTTGTAGCCTCAAAAAAGAATGCACAGGAGAGTTTTCTCTCGAAAAAATATGTCAGAATACCACGTTTTAAGGAAATCCCGCATCGTGCGAAATTATCTTGTTTTTACTAAAAACACGTAGTAACTCGAAATGCTTTGGTATTGTGTGTATGTCTAAGCGTGTAGCCTCAAAAGAGAACACACAGGAGAGTTTTCTCTCGAAAGAATATGTAAGAATACAACGTTATAAGGAAATACAGTGTTGCAGAGTAAAGACAACTATGTAGGTATTAGAAATACTTAAACTTTACTCGAAGAAATAACGCATCGTAAAAAATTATCTTCTATTATCTAAACAACACGTTGTAACTCGAAAAGATTTGGTGTTGTGTGTATGTCTAAACGTGTAGCCCCAAAAAGGACACACAGGAGAATTTTCTCTCGAAAAAATATGTCAGAATACCAACTTTTAAGGAAATCCTGCAACGTGCAATATTATCTTATTTTTCCTAAACAACACGTTTTAACTCGAAAACCTTTGGTGTTGCTTGTGTGTCTCTGCGTATAGCCTCAAAAGAAAACGCACGGGAGAGTTTTCTCTCGAAAAAATATGTCACAATACCATGTTTTAAGGAAATCCTGCATCATGAGAAATTATCTTGTTTTTCCTTAAAAACATATTTTAAAACGTAAAGCTTTGATGGTGCATGTAGGTCCAAGTGTGTAGCCTCAAAAGAGAATGCACAGGAGAATTTTCTCTCGAAAGAATATGTAAGAATACCACATTACAAGGAAATACAGTGTTGCAGAATAAAGACAAATAGGTACATATTAGAAATACTTAAACTTTACGAGAAGAAATAATGGATCGTGCAAAATTATCTTGTATTTCCTAAACAACAGGTTATAACTCGAAAAGATTTGGTGTTGTGTGTATGTCTAAGCTTCTAGCCTCAAAAGAGAACGCACAGGAGAGTTTTCTCTCAAAAAAACATGTCAGAATACCCCGTTTTAAGGAAATCGCTCATCGTGAGAAATTATCTTGTTTTTCCTAAACAACATAGTGTAACTTGAAAAGCTTTGGTGTTGCGTGTATGTCTAAGTGTGTAGTCTCAGAAGAGAACGCACAAGAGAGTTTTTCTCGAAAGAATATGTAAGAATACTCTGTTACAAGGAAATACAGTGTTGCATATTAAAGACATATATGTACATATTGGAAATACTTAAACTTTATGAGAAGAAATAACGCATCGTGCATAATTATCTTGTTTTTCCTAAATAACACGTAGTAACTCGAAAAGATTTTGTTTTGCGTGTATATCTAAACTTCTAGCCTCAAAAGAGAACGCACAGGAGAGTTTTCTCTCGAAAAAACATGCCAGAATACCCCGTTTTAAGGAAATCGCTCTTCGTGCTAAATTATCTTGTTTTTTCCTAAACAACACGTTGTAACTTGAAAAGCTTTGGTGTTGCGTGTATTTCTAAGAGTGTAGCCTCAAAAGAGAACGCACAGGAGCGTTTTCTCTCGAAAGAATATGTAAGAATTCCACGTTATAACAGAATACAGTGTTGCAGAGTAAAAACAAATAAGTACATATTAGAAATACTTAAACTTTACGAGAAGAAATAACGCATCATGCAAAATTATCTTGTTTTTCCTAAACAACATGTTGTACCTCGAAAATATTTGGTGTTGCATGTATGACTAAGCGTGTAGCCTCAAAAGAGAACGCCCAGGAGATTTTTCTCTAGAAAAAATATGTCAGAATACCACGTTTTAAGGAAATCGCGCATTGTGCGAAATTATCTTGTTTTTCATAAACAACACGTTTTAACTCGAAAAGCGTTGTGTTGCTAATACGTGTAAGTGTGTAGCCTCAGAAGAGAACGCACAGGAGAGTTTTCTCTCGAAAGAAAATGTAAGTATACCACGTTATAAGGAAATACAGTGTTGCAGAGTAAAGACAAATACGTATGTATTAGAAATACTTAAACTTTACGAGAAGAAATAATGCATCGTGCAAAATTATCTTGTGTTTCCTAAACAACACGTTGTAATTCGAAACAATTTGGTGTTGCGAGTATGTCTAAGCGTGTAGCCTCAAAAGAGAATGCACATAAGACTTTTCTCTCGAAAAAATACGTCAGAATACCACGTTTTTAGGAAATCCCGCATCGTGCGAAATTATCTTGTTTTTCCTAAACAACACGTTGTAACTCGAAAAGCTTTGGTGTTGCATGTATGTTTAAGCGTGCAGCCTCAAAAGAGAACGCAAAGGAGAATTTTCTCTCGAAAGACTATGTAATAATACCCCGTTACAAGGAAATACGGTGTTGCATATTAAAGACAAATACGTACATATTGGAAATACTTAAACTTTATGTGAAGAAATAACGCATTGTGCATAATTATCTTGTTTTTCCTAAATAACACGTTGTAACTCGAAAAGATTTGGTGTTGCATATATGTCTAAGCTTCTAGCCTTAAAAGAGTATGCACAGGATAGTTTTCTGTCCAAAAACATATCAGAATACCCCGTTTTAAGGAAATCGCAGATCGTGTGAAATTATCTTCTTTTTCCTAAACAACACCTTGTAACTTGAAAGGTTTTGGTGTTGCTTGTATGTCTAAGCGTGTAGCCTCAAAAGAGAATGCACAGGAGAATTTTCTCTCGAAAGAATATGAAAGAATACCACGTTATAAGCAAATACAGTGTTGCAGAGTAAAGACAAATAC
Organism: Apodemus sylvaticus; assembly: GCF_947179515.1. Classification (NCBI taxonomy): domain Eukaryota; kingdom Metazoa; phylum Chordata; class Mammalia; order Rodentia; family Muridae; genus Apodemus; species Apodemus sylvaticus. Next base: position 15,129,991 of record NC_067489.1, read on the forward strand.
GTACCTATTAGAAATACATAAACTTTGCGAGAAGAAATAACACATCGTACTATATTATCTTGCATATCCTAAACAGCAAATTGTAAGCTGAAAAGATTTGGTGTTGCTCGTAAGTCTAAATGTGTAGCCTCGAAAGAGAACCCACAGGAGAATTTTCTCTCGAAAAAATATGTCAAAATACCACGTTTTAAGGATATACTGCATCGTGCGAAATTATCTTGTTTTTCTTAAACAAAACTTTGTAACTTGAAAAGCGTTGACGTTGCGTGTATGTGTAAGCATGTAGCCTCAAAAGAGAACGAAGAGGAGAGTTTTCTCCCGAAAGAATATGTAAGAATACCACGTTATAAAGAAATACAGTGTTGCAGAGTACAGACAAATACGTACATATTAGAAATACTTAAAATTTACGAGAAGAAATAATGCATCATGCAAAATTATCTTGTTTATCCTAAACAACATGTTGTAACTCGAAAAGATTTGGTGTTGCGTGTATGTCTAAATGTGTAGCCTCAAAAGAGAACCCACAGGAGTATTTTCTCTCAAAAAATATGTCAGAATACCACGTTTTAAGGAAATGCCGCATAATGCAAAATTATCTTGATTTTCCTAAACAACACGTTGTAACTTCAAAAGCTTGGGTGTTGCGTGTATGTCTAAGCGTGTAGCCTCAAAAGAGAACGCACAGGAGAGTTTTCTCTCGAAAGAATATGTAAGAATTCCACGTTATAACAGAATACAGTGTTGCAGAGTAAAAACAAATACGAACATATTAGAAATACTTAAACTTTATGAGAAGAAATAACGCTCCGTACAAAATTATCTTCTATTTCCTAAACAACAAGTTGAAATTCGAAAAAATTTGGTGTTGCGTGTATGTCTAAGCTTGCAGCCGCAAAAGAGAATGCAAAGGATAGTTTTCTATCGAAAAAATATGTCAGAAAACCACGTTTTAAGGAAATCCTGCATCTTGCGAAATTATCTTGTTTTTCCTTAACAACACGTTGTAACTCGAAAAGCTTTGGTGTTGCGTGTATGTCTAAGCATGCAGCCTCAAAAGAGAACGCATAGGAGTATTTTCTCTTGGAAGAATATTTAAGAATACCACGGTATAAGGAAATACAGTGTTGCAGAGTAAAGACAAATACGTACGTATTTGAAATACTTAAACTTTAAGGAAGAAATAATCCATCGTGCAAAATTATCTTGTTTTTCCTAAACAACACGTTGTAACTCGAAAAGATTTGGTGTTACGTGTATATCTAAGCTGGTATCCTCAAAAGAGAACGCACAGGAGTGTTTTCTCTCAAAAAATATGTCAAAATACCACGTTTTAAGGAAATCCTGCATCGTGCGAAATTATCTTGTTTTTCCTAAATAACACGATGTAACTTGAAAAGCTTTGGTGTTGCGTGTATGTCTAAGTGTGTAGCCTCAAAAGAGTATGCACAGGCGAGTTTACTCTCGAAAGAATATGTAAGAATACCACGTGATAAGCAAATACACTGTTGCAGAGTAAAGACAAATACGTACGTATTAGAAATACTTAAAATGTACGAAAAGAAATAACGCATCGTACAAAATTATCTAGTATTTCCTAAACAACACATTGTAACTCGAAAAGATTTGGGGTGGCGTGTATGTCTAAGCGTGTAGCCTCAAAAGAGAATGCACAGGAGAGTTTTCTCTCGAAAAAATATGTCAGAATACCACGTTTTAAGGAAATCCTGTGTTGTGCAAAATTATCTTGTTTTTCCTAAACAACACGTTGTAACTCGAAAAGATTTGGTGTTGCGTGTATGTCTAAACGTGTAGCCTCAAAAGAGAACCCACAGGAGAATTTTCTCTCGACAAAATATGTCAGAATACCACGTTGTAAGGAAATCCCGCATCGTGCGAAATTATCTTTTTTTTCCTAAACAACAGGTTGTAAATCGAAAAGCATTGGTGATGCGTGTATGTCTAAGCGTGTAGCCTCAAAAGAGAACGCACAGGAGAGTTTTCTCTCGAAAGAATATGTAAGAATACCATGTTATAAGGAAACACTGTGTTGCAGAGTGAAGACAAATACGTACTTATTGGAAATACTTAAACTTTACAAGAAGAAATAACGCACCATGCAAAATTATCTTGTTTTTCCTAAACAGCACGTTGTAACTCGAAAAGATTTTGTTTCGCGTGTATGTCTAAGCTTGTAGCCTCAAAAGAGAATGCCCAGGAGAGTTTTATCTCGAAAATATATCTCAGAATACCACTTTTTAAGGAAATCCCGCATCGTGCGAAATTATCTTGTTTTTCCTAAACAACACGTTGTAACTCGAAATGCTTTGGTATTGGGTGTATGTCTAAGCGTGTAGAATCTAAAGAGAACACACAGGAGAGTTTTCTCTCGAAAGAATATGTAAGAATACCACGTTATAAGGAAATACAGTGTTGCAGATTAAAGACAAATGCGTACGTATTAGAAATACTTAAACTTTACTCGAAGAAATAACACATCATACAAAATTATCATGTACTTCCTAAACAACACGTTGTAACTCGATAAGATTTGGTATTGCGTGTATGTCTAAGTGTGTAGCCTCAAAAGAGAAGCCACAGGACAGTTTTCCCTCGAAAGAATATGTAAGAGTACCACGTTACAAGGAAATAGAGTGTTGCAGAGTAAAGACAAATACGTACGTATTAGAAATACTTAAACTTTACAAGAAGAAATAATGCATCGTACAAAATTATCTTGCATTTCCTAAACAAAACGTTGTAACTCGAAATGATTTGGTGTTGCGTGTATGTCTAAGTGTGTAGCCTCAAAAGAGAAGCCACAGGACAGTTTTCCCTCGAAAGAATATGTAGAGTACCACGTTACAAGGAAATAGAGTGTTGCAGAGTAAAGACAAATACGTACGTATTAGAAATACTTAAACTTTACAAGAAGAAATAACGCATCGTACAAAATTATCTTGCATTTCCTAAACAAAACGTTGTAACTCGAAATGATTTGGTGTTGCGTGTATGTCTAAGTGTGTAGCCTCAAAAGAGAAGGCACAAGACAGTTTTCTCTTGAAAGAATACCAAGTTACAAGGAAATAGAGTGTTGCAGAGTAAAGACAAATAAGTACGTATTAGAAATACTTAAACTTTAGAATATGTAAGAATACCAAGTTACAAGGAAATAGAGTGTTGCAGAGTAAAGACAAATAAGTACGTATTAGAAATACTTAAACTTTATGAGAAGAAATAACTCTCCGTACAAAATTATCTTGTATTTCCTAAACAAAAAGTTGAAATTGGAAAGGATTTGGTGTTGCTTGTATGTCTAAGCGTGTAGCCTCAAAAGAGAATGCACAGGAGAGTTTTCTCTCGAAAGAATATATATGAATATCACGTTATAAGGAAATACAGTGTTGCAGAGTAAAGAAAAATATGTATATATTACAAATACTTAAACGTTACGAGAAAAAATAACACATCGTGCAAAATTATCTTCTATATCCTAAACAACACATTGTAACTCGAAAAGATTTGGTGTTGCATGTATGGCTAAACGTGTAGCCTCAAAAGAGAACCCACAGGAGAATTTTCTCTCCACAAAATATGTCAGAATACCACGTTTTAAGGAAATCACGCATCGTGCGAAATTATCTTGTTTTTCCTAAACAACACGTTGTAACTCGAAATGCTTTGGTATTGCGTGTATGTCTAAGCGTGTAACCTCAAAAGAGAACGCACAGGAGAGTTTTCTCTCGAAAGAATATGTAAGAATACCACGTTATAAGGAAATACATTGTTGCAGATTAAAGACAAATATGTACGTATTAGAAATACTTAAACTTTACACGAAGAAATAACACATCATACAAAATTATCTTCTATTTCCTAAACAACACGTTGTAACTCGAAAGATTTGGTATTGCGTGTATGTCTAAGTGTGTAGCCTCAAAAGAGAAGCCACAGGACAGTTTTCCCTCGAAAGAATATATAAAAGTACCACGTTACAAGGAAATAGAGTGGTGCAGAGTAAAGACAAATACGTACGTATTAGAAATACTTAAACTTACAAGAAGAAATAACACATCGTACAAAATTATCTTGCATTTCCTAAACAAAACGTTGTAAGAATATGTAAGAGTACCACGTTACAAGGAAATAGAGTGTTGAGAGTAAAGACAAACACGTATGTATTAGAAATACTTAAACTTTACGAGAAGAAATAACGCATTGTACAAAATTATCTTGCATTTCTTAAACAACACGGTGTAACTCGAAATGATTTGGTGTTGCGTGTATGTCTAAGTGTGTAGCCTCAAAAGAGAAGGCACAAGACAGTTTTCTCTCAAAACAATATGTAAGAATACCAAGTTACAAGGAAATAGAGTGTTGCAGAGTAAAGACAAATACGTACGTACTAGAAGATCTTTATGAGAAGAAATAACGCTCCGTACAAAATTATCTTGTATTTAATAAACAAAAGTTGAAATTGGAAAGGATTTGGTGTTGCGAGTATGTCTAAGCTTGTAGCCGTAAAAGAGAATGCAGAGGAGAGTTTTCCCTTGAAAAAAATATGTCAGAATACCACGTTTTAAGGAAATCCCGCATCCTGCGAAATTATCTTGTTTTTCCTTAACAACACGTTGTAACTCGAAAAGCTTTGGTGTTGCGTGTATGTCTAAGCGTGCAGCCTCAAAAGAGAATGCACAGGAGAATTTTCTTTCGAAAGAATATGTAAGAATACCACGTTATAAGGAAATACAGTGTTGCAGAGTAAAGACATATACGTACGTATTGGAAATACTTAAACTTTAGGAGAAGAAATAACGCATCGTGCAAAATTATCTTGTTTTTCCTAAACCACACGTTATTAACTCGAAAAGATTTGGTGTTCCGTGTATGTCTAAGCTGGTAGCCTCAAAAGAGAACGCACAGGAGTGTTTTCTCTCGAAAATATATGTCAGAATACCACGTTATAAGGAAATCCTTCATCGTGCGAAATGATCTTGATTTTCCTAAACAACATGTTGTAACTCGAAAAGCTTTGATGTTGCGTGTATGTCTAAGCATGTAGCCTCAAAAGAGAATGCACAGGAGAGTTTCCTCTCAAAAGAATATGTAAGAATTCCACGTTATAACGGAATAAAGTGTTGCAGAGTAAAAACAAATACGTACTTATTAGAAATACTTAAAATTTATGAGAAGAAGTAATGTATCGTGCAAAATTATCTTGTTTTTCCTAAACACCACGTAGTAACTAGAAAAGAATTGGTGGTGCATGTACGTCTAAATGTGTAGCCTCCAAAGAGAACCCACAGGAGAATTTTCTTTCGAAAAAATATGTCAGAAATCCATGTTTTAAGGAAATACCGCATGATGCAAAAATATCTTGTTTTTCCTAAACAACACGTTGTAACTCAAAAAGCTTTGGTGTTTCATGTATGTCTACGCATGTAGCCTCAAAAGAGAATGCACAGGAGAGATTTCTCTCGAAAGAATATATAAGAATACTACGTTATAAGGAAATAGAGTGTTGCCGAGTAAAGACAAATACGTACATATTACAAATACTTAAACTTTACTAGAAGAAATAACGCGTAGTGCAAAATTATATTGTTTTTCCTAAACAACACGTTGTAACTCGAAAAGATATGGTGTTGCGTGTATGACTAAGCGTGCAGCCTCAAAAGAGAACGCACAGGAGAGTTTTCTCTCTAAAAAATATGTCAGAATACAACGTTATAAGGAAATCCCGCATCATGTGAAATTATCTTGTTTTTCCTAAACAACATGTTTTAACTCGAAAAGCTTTGGTGTTGCGTGTATGTCTAAGTGTGCAGCCTCAAAAGAGAATGGAGAGGAGAGATTTTTCTCGAAAGAATATATAAGAATACCACGTTATAAGGAAATACAGTGTGGCAGAATAAGGACAAATACGTACATATTAGAAATACTTAAATTTTACGAGAAGAAATAATGCATCATGTGAAATTATCTTGTTTTTCCTAAACAAAATGTTGTAACTCGAAAAGCTTTGGTGTTGCGTGTATGTCTAAGCATGTAGCCTCAAAAGAGAATGCACAGGAGAGATTTCTCTCGAAAGAATATGTAAGAATACAACGTTATAAGGAAATACAGTGTTGCAGAGTAAAGACAAAAACGTACGTATTAGAAATACTAAAACTTTACTAGAAGAAATAATGCGTCGTGCAAAATTATCTTGTTTTTCCTAAACCACACGTTATAACTCGAAAAGATTTGGTGTTGCGTGTATGTCTAAGCTGGTAGCCTCAAAAGAGAATGTATGTCAGAATTCCACGTGTTAAGGAAGTACCGCATCATGCGAAATTATCTTTTTTTTCCTAAACAACACGTTGTAACTCAAAAAGCTTTGGTGTTGCGTGTATGTCTAAGCTTGTAGCCTCAAAAGAGAAGGCACAGGAGAGATTTCTCTCGAAAGAATCTGTAAGAATACCACGTTTTAAGGAAATCCCGCATCTTGCGAAATTATCTTGTTTTTCCTTAACAACACATTGTAACTCGAAAAGCTTTGGTGTTGCGTGTATGTCTAAGCGTGCAGCCTCAAAAGAGAATGCACAGGAGAATTTTCTCTCGAAAGAATATGTAAGAATACCATGTTATAAGGAAATACAGTGTTGCAGAATAAGGACAAATATGTACATATTAGAAATAAACTTTACTAGAAGAAATAACGCATCATGCGAAATTATCTTGTTTTGCCTAAACAAAACGTTGTAACTCGAAAAGCTTTGGTGTTGCGTGTATGTCTAAGTGTGTAGCCTCAAAAGAGAACCAACAGAAAAGTTTTCTCTCGAATGAATATGTAAGAATACCACGTTATAAGGAAATACAGTGTTGCAGAATAAGGACAAATACGTACATATTAGAAATACTTAAACTTTATGAGAAGAAATAATGCATCATGTGAAATTATCTTGTTTTTCCTAAACAAAACGTTTTAACTCAAAAAGCTTTGGTGTTGTGTGTATGTCTAAGTGTGTAGCCTCAAAAGAGAACTCACAGGAGAATTTACTCTCCAAAAAATAGGTCAGAATACCACGTTTTAATTAAATACCGCATCGTGCGAAATTATCTTGTTTTTTCTAAACAACACGTTGTAACTCGAAGAGCTTTTTTGTTGCGTGTATGTCTAAGCGTGTAGCCTGAAAAGAGAACGAAGAGGAGAGTTTTCTCTCGAAAGAATATGAAAGAATACCACGTTATAAGGAAATCAGTGTTGCAGAGTAAAGATAAATACGTAAGTATTAGAAATACTTGAAATTTATGAGAAGAAATAATGCATCTTGAAAATTATCTTGTTTGTCCTAAACAACACGTTGTAACTAGAAAAGATTTGGTGTTGCGTGTATGTCTAAATGTGTAGCCTCCAAAGAGAACCCACAGGAGAATTTTCTCTCGAAAAAATATGTCAGAATTCCACTTGTTAAGGGAGTACTGCATCATGCGAAATTATCCTGTTTTTCCTAAACAACACGTTGTAACTCGAAAAGCATTGGTGTTGCGTGTATGTCTAAGCTTGTAGCCTCAAAAGAGAACGCACAGGAGAGATTTCTCTCAAAAGAATATGTAAGAATACCATGTTTTAAGGAAATTCGGCATCTTGCGAAATTATCTTGTTTTTCCTTAACAACACGTTGGAACTCGAAAAGCTTTGGTGTTGCGTGTATGTCTAAGCGTGCAGCCTCAAAAGAGAATGCACAGGAGAATTTTCTCTCGAAAGAATATGTAAGAATACCACATTATAAGGAAATACAGTGTTGCAGAGTAAAGACATATACGTACGTATTGGAAATACTTAAACTTTACGAGAAGAAATAATGCATCGTGCAAAATTATCTTGTTTTTCCTAAACCACACGTTGTAACTCGAAAAGATTTGGTGTTGCGTGTATGTCTAAGCTGGTAGCCTCAAAAGAGAACGCACAGGAGTGTTTTCTTTCGAAAAAATATGTCAGAATTCTACCTTATAAGGAAATCCTGCATCGTGCTAAATTATCTTGTTTTTCCTAAATAACACGTTGTAACTCGCAAAGCTTTGGTGGTTCATGTATGTCTAAGCATGTAGCCCCAAAAGAGAATGCACAGGAGAGATTTCACTCGAAAGAATATGTAAGAATACAACGTTATAAGGAAATACAGTGTTGCAGAGCAACGACAAATACGTACGTATTAGAAATACTTAAACTTTACTAGAAGAAATAACGCGTCGTGCAAAATTATCTTGTTTTTGCAAAACAACACGTTGTAACTCGAAAAGATATGGTGTTGCATGTATGACTAAGCTTGCAGACTCAAAAGAGAATGCACAGGAGAGTTTTCTCTCGAAAAAATATGTCAGAATACCACATTATAAGGAAATCCTGCATCATCTGAAATTATCTTGTTTTTCCTAAACAACATGTTTTAATTCGAAAAGCTTTGGTGTTGCCTGTATGTCTATGCGTGTAGCCTCAGTAGAGAACACACAGGAGAGTTTTCTCTCGAAGAATATGTAGGAATACTACGTTATAAGGAAATACAGTGTTGCAGATTAAAGACAAATATGTACGTATTCGAAATATTTAAACTTTAGGAGAAGAAATAACGCATCGTGCAAAATTATCTGGTTTTTCCTAAACAACATGTTTTAACTCAAAAAGCTTTGGTGTTGCGTGTATGTCTAAGAGTGTAGCCTCAAAAGTGAATGCACAAGAGTGTTTTCTCACAAAGAATATGTAAGAATTCCACGTTAAAAAGAAATACAGTGTTGCAGAGTAAAGACAAATACGTATGTATTGGAAATACTTAAACTTTACGAAAAGAAATAACGGATCGTACAAAATTATCTTGTATTTCCTTAACAACACGTTGTAACTCGAAAAGATTTGGTGTTGCGTGTGTGTCTAAGCATTTAGCCTCAAAAGGGAACACACAGGAAAGTTTTCACTCGAAAAAATATGTCAGAATACCACGTTGTAAGGAAATCCCTCATCGTGCGAAATTATCTTGTTTTTCCTAAACAACACGTTTTAACTCGAAAAGCTTTGTTGTTGTGTGTATGTCTATGCGTGTAGCCTCAAAAGAGAACACACAGAAGAGTTTTCTCTCAAAAGAATATGTAAGCATACCAAGTTATTAGGAAATACAGTGTTGCAGAATAAATACAAATACGTACATATATAGAAATACTTAAACGTTACGAGAAGTTCCACATCTTATAATATTATCTTGTATTTCCTAAACAACACGTTGTAACTCGAAAAGATTTGCTGATGCATGTATGTCTAAACGTTTAGCCTCAAAAGACAACCCACAGGAGAAATTTCTCTCGAAAAAATATTTCAGAATACAATGTTTTATGGAAATCCCGCATCTTGCGAAATTATCTTGTTTTTCCTAAGCAACACGTTCTAACTCGAAAAGCTTTGGTGTTTCATGTATGTCAAAGCATGTAGCCTCAAAAGAGAATGCACAGGAGAGATTTCTCCCGAAAGAATATGTAAGAATACAACGTTATAAGGAAATACAGTGTTGCAGAGTAAAGGCAAATACGTACGTATTAGAAATACTTAAACTTTACTAGAAGAAATAATGCGTCGTGCAAAATTACCTTGTTTTTCCTAAACCACACGTTATAACACGAAAAGATTTGGTGTTGCGTGTATGTCTAAGCTGGTAGCCTCAAAAGAGAACAGACAGGAATGTTTTCTCTCGAAAAAATATGTCAGAATTCCACGTGTTAAGGAAGTACCGCATCATGCGAAATTATCTTTTTTTCCTAAACAACACGTTGTAACTCGAAAAGCTTTGGTGTTGCGTGTATGTCTAAGCTTGTAGTCTCAAAAGAGAAGACACAGGAGAGATTTCTCTTGAAAGAATCTGTAAGAATACCACGTTTTAAGGAAATCCCGCATCTTGCGAAATTATCTTGTTTTTCCTTAACAACACATTGTAACTCGAAAAGCTTTGGTGTTGCGTGTATGTCTAAGCGTGCAGCCTCAAAAGAGAATGCACAGGAGAATTTTCTCTCGAAAGAATATGTAAGAATACCACATTATAAGGAAATACAGTGTTGCAGAATAAGGACAAATATGTACATATTAGAAATACTTAAACTTTACTAGAAGAAATAACGCATCATGCGAAATTATCTTGTTTTGCCTAAACAAAACGTTGTAACTCGAAAAGCTTTGGTGTTGCGTGTATGTCTAAGTGTGTAGCCTCAAAAGAGAACCAACAGGAAAGTTTTCTCTCGAATGAATATGTAAGAATACCACGTTATAAGGAAATACAGTGTTGCAGAATAAGGACAAATACGTACATATTAGAAATACTTAAACTTTATGAGAAGAAATAATGCATCATGCGAAATTATCTTGTTTTTCCTAAACAAAACGTTTTAACTCGAAAAGCTTTGGTGTTGCGTGTATGTCTAAGTGTGTAGCCTCAAAAGAGAACCCACAGGAGAATTTACTCTCCAAAAAATAGGTCAGAATACCACGTTTTAATTAAATACCGCATCGTGCGAAATTATCTTGTTTTTTCTAAACAACACGTTGTAACTCGAAGAACTTTTTTATTGCGTGTATGTCTAAGCATGTAGCCTGAAAAGAGAATGAAGAGGAGAGTTTTCTCTCGAAAGAATATTAAAAAATACCACGTTATAAGGAAATACAGTGTTGCAGAGTAAAGATAAATACATAAGTATTAGAAATACTTGAAATTTATGAAAAGAAACAATGCATCTTGAAAATTATCTTGTTTGTCCTAAACAACACGTTGTAACTAGAAAAGATTTGGTGTTGCGGGTATGTCTAAATGTGTAGCCTCCAAAGAGAACACACAGGAGAATTTTCACTCTAAAAAATATGTCAGAATTCCACTTGTTAAGGAAGTACCGCATCATGCAAAATTATCTTGTTTTTCCTAAACAACACATTGTAACTCGAAAATCCTTGGTGTTGCGTGTATGTCTAAGCTTGTAGCCTCAAAAGAGAACACACAGGAGAGATTTCTCTCGAAAGAATATGTAAGAATACCACGTTTTAAGGAAATTCGGCATCTTGCGAAATTATCTTGTTTTTCCTTAACAACACGTTGGAACTCGAAAAGCTTTGGTGTTGCGTGTATGTCTAAGCGTGCAGCCTCAAAAGGGAATGCACAGGAGAATTTTCTCATGAAAGAATATGTAAGAATACCACGTTATAAGGAAATACAGTGTTGCAGAGTAAAAACAAATACGTACTTATTGGAAATACTTAAACTTTACGAGAAGAAATAACGCATCATGCAAAATTATCTTGTTTTTCCTAAACCACACGTTGTAACTCGAAAAGATTTGGTGTTGCGTGTATGTCTAAGCTGGAAGGCTCAAAAGAGAACGCACAGGAGTGTTTTCTTTCTAAAAAATATGTCAGAATACCACGTTATAAGGAAATCCTGCATCGTGCGAAATTATCTTGTTTTTCCTAAACAACAAGTTGTAACTCGAAAAGCTTTGGTGTTGCGGGTATGTCTAAGCATGTAGCCTCAAAAGAGAACGCACAGGAGAGTTTCCTCTCAAAAGAATATGTAATAATTCCACGTTGTAACGGAATAAAGTGTTGCAGAGTAAAGACAAATACGTACGTATTAAAAATACTTAAATCTACGAGAAGTAATGTATCGTGCAAAATTATCTTGTTTTTCCTAAACAACACGTTGTAACTAGAAAAGAATTGGTGGTGCGTGTATGTCTAAATGTGTAGCCTCCGAAGAGAACCCACAGGAGAATTTTCTCTCGAAAAAATATGTCAGAAATCTACGTTTTAAGGAAATACCGCATCATGCGAAATTATCTTGTTTTTCCTAAATAACACGTTGTAACTCGAAAAGCTTTGGTGGTTCATGTATGTCTAAGCATGTAGCCCCAAAACAGAATGCACAGGAGAGATTTCACTCGAAAGAATATGTAAGAATAGAACGTTATAAGGAAATACAGTGTAGCAGAGTAAAGACAAATACGTACGTATTAGAAATACTTAAACTGTACTAGAAGAAATAATGCATCGTGCAAAATTATATTGTGTTTCCAAAACAACACGTTGTAACTCGAAAAGATATGGTGTTGCATGTATGACTAAGCTTGCAGACTCAAAAGAGAATGCACAGGAGAGTTTTCTCTCGAAAAAATATGTCAGAATACCACGTTATAAGGAAATCCCGCATCATGTGAAATTATCTTGTTTTTCCTAAACAACATGTTTTAACTCGAAAAGCTTTGGTGTTGCGTGTATGTCTAAGTGTGTAGCCTCAAATGAGAACGCACAGGAAAGTTTTCTCTTGAAAGAATATGTAAGAATACCACGTTATAAGGAAATACAGTGTTGCAGAATAAGAACAAATACGTACATATTAGAAATACTTAAACTTTACTAGAAGAAATAATGCATCTTGCGAAATTATCTTGTTTTTCCTTAACAACACGTTGTAACTCGAAAAGCTTTGGTGTTGCGTGTATGTCTAAGCGTGCAGCCTCAAAAGAGAATGCACAGGAGAATTTTCTCTCGAAAGAATATGTAAGAATACCACGTTATAAGGAAATACAGTGTTGCAGAATAAGGACAAATATGTACATATTAGAAATACTTAAACTTTACTAGAAGAAATAACGCATCATGAGAAATTATCTTGTTTTGCCTAAACTAAACGTTGTAACTCGAAAAGCTTTGGTGTTGCGTGTATGTCTAAGTGTGTAGCCTCAAAAGCGAACCAACAGGAAAGTTTTCTCTCGAATGAATATGTAAGAATACCACGTTATAAGGAAATACAGTGTTGCAGAATAAGGACAAATACGTACTTATTAGAAATACTTAAACTTTATGAGAAGAAATAATGCATCATGCGAAATTATCTTGATTTTCCTAAACAAAACGTTTTAACTCGAAAAGCTTTGGTGTTGCGTGTATGCCTAAGTGTGTAGCATCAAAAGAGAACCCACAGGAGAATTTTCTCTCCAAAAAATATGTCAGAATACAACGTTTTAATTAAATCCAGCATCGTGCGAAATTATCTTGTTTTAACTAAACAACACGTTGTAACTCGAAGAGCTTTTTTGTTGCGTGTATGTCTAAGCGTGTAGCCTGAAAAGAGAATGAAGAGGAGAGTTTTCTCTCGAAAGAATATGAAAGAATACCACGTTATAAGGAAATACAGTGTTGCAGAGTAAAGAAAAATACGTACGTATTAGAAATACTTAAAATTCATGAGAAGAAATAATTCATCTTGAAAATTATCTTGTTTGTCCTAAACAACACGTTGTAACTAGAAAATATTTGGTGTTTCGTGTATGTCTAAATGTGTAGCCTCCAAAGAGAACCCACAGGAGAATTTTCTCTCTTAAAAATATGTCAGAATTCCACTTGTTAAGGAAGTACCGCATCATGCAAAATTATCTTGTTTTTCCTAAACAACACGTTGTAACTTCATAAGCTTTGGTGTTGCGTGTATGTCTAAGCTTGTAGCCTCAAAAGAGAACGCACAGGAGAGATTTCTCTCGAAAGAATATGTAAGAATACCACGTTTTAAGGAAATTCGGCATCTTGCGAAATTATCTTGTTTTTCCTTAACAACACGTTGTAACTCTAAAAGCTTTGGTGTTGCGTGTATGTCTAAGCGTGCAGCCTCAAAAGAGAATGCACAGGAGAAATTTCTCATGAAAGAATATGTAAGAATACCACGTTATAAGGAAATACATTGTTGCAGAGTAAAGACAAATACGTATGTATTGGAAATACTTAAACTTTACGAGAAGAAATAACGCATTGTGCAAAATTATCTCGTTTATCCTAAACCACACGTTGTAACTCGAAAAGATTTGGTGTTGCGTGTATGTCTAAGCTGGTAGCCTCAAAAGAGAACGCACAGGAGTGTTTTCTTTCGAAAAAATATGTCAGAATACCACGTTATAAGTAAATCCTTCATCGTGCGAAATTATCTTGTTTTTCCTAAACAACATGTTGTAACTCGAAAAGCTTTGATGTTGCGTGTATGTCTACGCATGTAGCCTCAAAAGAGAATGCACAGGAGAGTTTCCTCTCAAAAGAATAGGTAAGAATTCCACGTTATAATGGAATAAAGTGTTGCAGAATAAAAACAAATACGTACTTATTAGAAATACTTAAAATTTACGAGAAGAAGTAATGTATCTTGCAAAATTATCTTGTTTTTCCTAAACAACACATTGTAACTACAAATGAATTGGTGATGCATGTACGTCTAAATGTGTAGCCTCCAAAGAGAACCCACATGAGAATTTTCTCTTGAAAAAATATGTCAGAATTCCACTTGTTAAGGAAGTACCGCATCATGCAAAATTATCTTGTTTTTCCTAAACAACACGTTGTAACTCGAAAAGCTTTGGTGTTGCGTGTATGTCTAAGGGTGCAGCCTCAAAAGAGAATGCACAGGAGAATTTTCTCATGAAAGAATATGTAAGAATACCACATTATAAGGAAATACAGTGTTGCAGAGTAAAGACAAATACATATGTATTGGAAATTCTCAAACTTTACGAAAAGAAATAACGCATCGTGCAAAACTATCTTGTTTTTCCTAAACCACACGTTGTAATTCGAAATGATTTGGTGTTGCATGTATGTCTAAGCTGGTAGCCTCAAAAGAGAACGCACAGGAGTGTTTTCTTACGAAAAAAAATATGTCAGAATACCACGTTATAAGGAAATCCTGCATCGTGCGAAATTATCTTGTTTTTCCTAAACAACATGCTGTAACTCGAAAAGCTTTGGTGTTGCGTGTATGTCTAAGCAAGGTAACCTCAAAAGAGAATGCACAGGAGAGTTTCCTCTCAAAAGAATATGTAAGAATTCCAAGTTATAACGGAATAAAGTGTTGCAGAGTAAAAACAAATACGTACTTATTAGAAATACTTAAAATTAACGAGAAGAAGTAATGTATCGTGCAAAATTATCCTGTTTTTCCTAAACAACACATTGTAACTACAAATGAATTGATGATGCATGTACGTCTAAATGTGTAGCCTCCAAAGAAAACCTACAGGAGAATTTTCTCTCGAAAAAATATGTCAGAAATCCACGTTTTAAGGATATACCGCATCATGCGAAATTATCTTGTTTTTCCCTAAACAACAAGTTTTAATTGGAAAAGCTTTGGTGTTTCATGTATGTCTAAGCGTGTAGCCTCAAAAAGAGAATGCACAGGAGAGATTTCTCTCGAAAGAATATGTAAGAATACAACGTTATTAGGAAATACAGTGTTGCAGAGTAAAGACAAATACGTACGTATTAGAAATACTTAAACTTTACTAGAAGAAATAACGCGTCGTGCAAAATTATATTGTTTTTCCTAAACAACACGCTGTAACTCGAAAAGATATGGTGTTGCATGCATGACTAAGCATGCAGCCTCAAAAGAGAATGCACAGGAGAGTTTTCTCTCGAAAAAATATGTCAGAATACCACGTTATAAGGAAATCCTGCATCATGTGAAATTATCTTGTTTTTCCTAAACAACATGTTTTAACTCGAAAAGCTTTGGTGTTGAATGTATGTCTAAGTGTGTAGCCTCAAAAGAGAACACACAGTAAAGTTTTCTCTTGAAAGAATATGTAAGAATACCACGTTATAAGGAAATACAGTGTTGCAGAATAAGGACAAATACGTACATATTAGAAATACTTAAACTTAACGAGAAGAAATAATGCATCATTCGAAATTATCTTGTTTTTCCTAAAGAAAACATTGTAACTCGAAAAGCTTTGGTGTTGCGTGTATGTCTAAGTGTCTAGCCTCAAAAGAGAACACACAGGAAAGTTTTCTCTCGAAAGAATATGTAAGAATACCACGTTATAAGGAAATACAGTGTTGCAGAATAAGGACAAATAAGTACATATTAGAAATACTAAAACTTTAGGAGAAGAAATAATGCATCATGCGAAATTATCTTGTTTTTCCTAAACAAAACGTTGTAACTCGAAAAGCTTTGGTGTTGCGTGTATGTCTAAGTGTGTAGCCTCAAAAGAGAACTCACAGGAGAATTTTCTCTCCAAAAAATATGTCAGAATACCACGTTTTAAGGAAATCCCGCATCGTGCGAAATTATCTTGTTTTTCCTAAACAACACGTTGTAACTCGAAGAGCTTTGGTGTTGCGTGTATGTCTAAGCGTGTAACCTGAATAGAGAACGAAGAGGAGAATTTTCTCTCAAAAGAATATGAAAGAATAACACGTTATAAGGAAATACAGTGTTGCAGAATAAAGAAAAATACGCACGTATTAGAAATACTTAAAATTTATGAGAAGAAATAATGCATCTTGAAAATTATCTTGTTTTTCCTAAACCACACGTTGTAACTCGAAAAGATTTGGTGTTGCGTGTATGTCTAAGCTGGTAGCTTCAAAAGAGAAGGCACAGGAGTGTTTTCTTTCGAAAAAATATGTCGGAATACCACGTTATAAGGAAATCCTGCATCGTGCGAAATTATCTTGTTTTTCCTAAACAACATGTTGTAACTCGAAAAGCTTTGGTGTTGCGTGTATATCTAAGCATGTAGCCTCAAAAGAGAACGCACAGGAGAGTTTCCTCTCAAAAGAATAGGTAAGAATTCCACGTTATAATGGAATAAAGTGTTGCAGAATAAAAACAAATACGTACTTATTAGAAATACTTAAAATTTACGAGAAGAAGTAATGTATCTTGCAAAATTATCTTGTTTTCCTAAACAACACATTGTAACTACAAATGAATTGGTGATGCATGTACGTCTAAATGTGTAGCCTCCAAAGAGAACCCACATGAGAATTTTCTCTCGAAAAAATATGTCAGAATTCCACTTGTTAAGGAAGTACCGCATCATGCAAAATTATCTTGTTTTTCCTAAACAACACGTTGTAACTCGAAAAGCTTTGGTGTTGCGTGTATGTCTAAGGGTGCAGCTTCAAAAGAGTATGCACAGGAGAATTTTCTCATGAAAGAATATGTAAGAATACCACGTTATAAGGAAATACAGTGCTGCAGAGTAAAGACAAATACATATGTATTGGAAATTCTCAAACTTTACGAGAAGAAATAACGCATCATGCAAAATTATCTTGTTTTTCCTAAACCACACGTTGTAACTCGAAAAGATTTGGTGTTGCGTGTATGTCTAAGCTGGTAGCCTCAAAAGAGAACGTACAGGAGTGTTTTCTTTCGAAAAAATATGTCAGAATACCACGTTATAAGGAAATCCTGAATCGTGTGAAATTATCTTGTTTTTCCTAAACAACATGTTGTAACTCGAAAAGCTTTGGTGTTGCGTGTATGTCTAAGGGTGCAGCTTCAAAAGAGTATGCACAGGAGAATTTTCTCATGAAAGAATATGTAAGAATACCACGTTATAAGGAAATACAGTGCTGCAGAGTAAAGACAAATACATATGTATTGGAAATTCTCAAACTTTACGAGAAGAAATAACGCATCATGCAAAATTATCTTGTTTTTCCTAAACCACACGTTGTAACTCGAAAAGATTTGGTGTTGCGTGTATGTCTAAGCTGGTAGCCTCAAAAGAGAACGTACAGGAGTGTTTTCTTTCGAAAAAATATGTCAGAATACCACGTTATAAGGAAATCCTGCATCGTGTGAAATTATCTTGTTTTTCCTAAACAACATGTTGTAACTCGAAAAGCTTTGGTGTTGCGTGTATGTCTAAGGGTGCAGCTTCAAAAGAGTATGCACAGGAGAATTTTCTCATGAAAGAATATGTAAGAATACCACGTTATAAGGAAATACAGTGCTGCAGAGTAAAGACAAATACATATGTATTGGAAATTCTCAAACTTTACGAGAAGAAATAACGCATCATGCAAAATTATCTTGTTTTTCCTAAACCACACGTTGTAACTCGAAAAGATTTGGTGTTGCGTGTATGTCTAAGCTGGTAGCCTCAAAAGAGAACGTACAGGAGTGTTTTCTTTCGAAAAAATATGTCAGAATACCACGTTATAAGGAAATCCTGCATCGTGTGAAATTATCTTGTTTTTCCTAAACAACATGTTGTAACTCGAAAAGCTTTGGTGTTGCGTGTATGTCTAAGCATGTAGCCTCAAAAGACAACGCACAGGAGAGTTTCCTCTCAAAAGAATAGGTAAGAATTCCACGTTATAACGGAATAAAGTGTTGCAGAGTAAAAACAAATACGTACTTATTAGAAATACTTAAAATTAACGAGAAGAAGTAATGTATCTTGCAAAATTATCTTGTTTTTCCTAAACAACACATTGTAACTACAAATAAATTGGTGATGCGTGTACGTCTAAATGTGTAGCCTCCAAAGAAAACCTACAGGAGAATTTTCTCTCGAAAAAATATGTCAGAAATCCACGTTTTAAGGATATACCGCATCATGCAAAATTATCTTGTTTTTCCCTAAACAACAAGTTTTAACTGGAAAAGCTTTGGTGCTTCATGTATGTCTAAGCGTGTAGCCTCAAAAAGAGAATGCACAGGAGAGATTTCTCTCGAAAGAATATGTAAGAATACAACGTTATTAGGAAATACAGTGTTGCAGAGTAAAGACAAATACGTACGTATTAGAAAAACTTTACTAGAAGAAATAACGCGTCGTGCAAAATTATATTGTTTTTCCTAAACAACACGCTGTAACTTGAAAAGATATGGTGTTGCATGCATGACTAAGCATGCAGCCTCAAAAGAGAATGCACAGGAGAGTTTTCTCTTGAAAAAATATGTCAGAATACCACGTTATTAGGAAATCCTGCATCATGTGAAATTATCTTGTTTTTCCTAAACAACATGTTTTAACTCGAAAAGCTTTGGTGTTGAATGTATGTCTAAGTGTGTAGCCTCAAAAGAGAACACACAGTAAAGTTTTCTCTCGAAAGAATATGTAAGAATACCACGTTATAAGGAAATACAGTGTTGCAGAATAAGGACAAATACGTACATATTAGAAATACTTAAACTTAACGAGAAGAAATAATGCATCATTCGAAATTTTCTTGTTTTTCCTAAAGAAGACATTGTAACTCGAAAAGCTTTGGTGTTGCGTGTATGTCTAAGTGTGTAGCCTCAAAAGTGAACACACAGGAAAGTTTTCTCTCGAAAGAATATGTAAGAATACCACGTTATAAGGAAATACAGTGTTGCAGAATAAGGCCAAATACGTACATATTAGAAATACTAAAACTTTAGGAGAAGAAATAATGCATCCTGCGAAATTATCTTGTTTTTCCTAAACAAAACGTTGTAACTCGAAAAGCTTTGGTGTTGCGTGTATGTCTAAGTGTGTAGCCTCAAAAGAGAACCCACAGGAGAATTTTCTCTCCAAAAAATATGTCAGAATACCACGTTTTAAGGAAATCCCGCATCGTGCGAAATTATCTTGTTTTTCCTAAACAACACGTTGTAACTCGAAGAGCTTTGGTGTTGCGTGTATGTCTAAGCGTGTAGCCTGCATAGAGAACAAAGAGGAGAGTTTTCTCTCGAAAGAATATGAAAGAATGCCACGTTATAAGGAAATACAGTGTTGCAGAGTAAAGAATAATACGCACTTATTAGAAATACTTAAAATTTATGAGAAGAAATAATGCATCTTGAAAATTATCTTGTTTTTCCTAAACAGCACGTTGTAATTAGAAAATATTTGGTGTTGCGTGTATGTCTAAATGTGTAGCCTCCAAAGAGAACCCACAGGAGAATTTTCTCTCGAAAAAATATGTCAGAATTCCACGTGTTAAGGAAGAACCGCATCATGGGAAATTATCTTGTTTTTCCAAACAACACGTTGTAACTCGAAAAGCTTTGGTGTTGCGTGTATGTATAAGCTTGTATCCTCAAAAGAGAATGCAGAGGAGAGATTTCTCTCGAATGAATCTGTAAGAATACCACGTTTTATGGAAATCCCGCTTCTTGCGAAATTATCTTGTTTTTCCTTAACAACACGTTGTAACTCGAAAAGCTTTGGTGTTGCGTGTATGTCTAAGCGTGCAGCCTCAAAAGAGAATGCACAGGAGAATGTTCTCTCGAAAGAATATGTAAGAATACCACGTTATAAGGAAATACAGTATTGTAGAGTATAAAGACAAATACTTACGTATTGGAAATACTTAAACTTTACGAGAAGAAATAACGCATCGTGCAAAATTACCTTGTTTTTCCTAAACCACACGTTGTAACTCGAAAAGATTTGGTGTTGCGTGTATGTCTAAGGTGGTAGCCTCAAAAGAGAACACACAGGAGTGTTTTCGCTAGAAAAAATGTCAGAATTATAAGTTATAAGGAAATTCTGCATCGTGCGAAATGATCTTGTTTTTCCTAAACAACATATTGTAACTCGAAAAGCTTTGGTGTTGCGTGTATGTCTAAGCATGTAGCCTCAAAAGAGAACGCACAGGAGAGTTTCCTCTCAAAAGAATATGTAAGAATTCCACGTTATAACAGAATAAATTGTTTCAGAGTAAAAACAAATGCGTATGTATTAGAAATACTTAAAATTTACGAGAAGAAGTAATGTATCGTGCAAAATTATCTTGTTTTCCCTAAACAACACGTTGTAACTAGAAAAGAATTGGTGGTGCGTGTATGTCTAAATGTGTAGCCTCCAAAAAGAACCCACAGGAGAATTTTCTCTCGAAAAAATGTCAGAAATCCACGTTTATGGAAATACCGCATCATGCGAAATTATCTTGTTTTTCCTAAACAACTCGTTGTAACTCAAAAAGCTTTGGTGTTTCATGTATGTCTAAGCATGTAGCCTCAAAAGAGAATGCACAGGAGAGATTTCTCTCGAAAGAATATGTAAGAATACAACGTTATAAGGAAATACAGTGTTGCAGACTAAAGCCAAGTACGTACGTATTAGAAATATTTCAACTTTGCTAGAAGAAATAACGCGTCGTGCAAAATTATATTGTTTTTCCTAAACAACGTTGTAACTCGAAAAGATATGGTGTTGTATGTATGACTAAGCGTGCAACCTCAAAAGAAAACGCACAGGAGAGTTTTTTCTCGAAAAAATATGTCAGAATACCACCTTATAAGGAAATCCCGCATCATGTGAAATTATCTTGTTTTTCCTAAACAACATGTTTTAACTCGAAAAGCTTTGGTGTTGCGTGTATGTCTAAGTGTGTAGCCTCAAAAGAGAACACACTGGAAAGTTTTCTCTCAAAAGAATATGTAAGAATACCACGTTATAAGGAAATACAGTGTGGCAGAATAAGGACAAATACGTACATATTAGAAATACTTAAACTTTACGAGAAGAAATAAAGCATCAAGCGAAATTTTCTTGTTTTTCCTAAACAAAACGTTGTACCTCGAAAAGCTTTGGTGTTGCGTGTATGTCTAAGCGTGTAGCCTGAAAAGAGAACGAAGAGGAGAGTTTTCTTCAGAAAGTATATGAAAGAATACCACGTTATAAGGAAATACAGTGTTGCAGAATAAAGAAAAATACGTATGTATTAGAAATACTTAAAATTTATGAGAAGAAATAATGCATCTTGAAAATTATCTTGTTTTTCCTAAACAACACGTTGTAACTAGAAAAGATTTGGTGTTGCGTGTATGTCTAAATGTGTAGCCTCCAAAGAGAACCCACAGGAGAATTTTCCCTCAAAAAAATATGTCAGAAATCCACATGTTAAGGAAGGACCGCATCATGCGAAATTATCTTGTTTTTCCTAAACAACACGTTGTAACTCGAAAAGCTTTGGTGTTGCGTGTATGTCTAAGCTTGTAACCTCAAAGAAGAACGCACAGGAGACATTTCTCGCGAAAGAATATGTAAGAATACCACGTTTTAAGGAAATCCCGCATCCTGCGAAATTATCTTTTTTTTCCTAAACAACATGTTTTAACTCGAAAAGCTTTGGTGTTGCGTGTATGTCTAAGGGTGTAGCCTCAAAAGAGAATGCACAGGAGAGTTTTCTCTTGAAGAATATGTAGAAATACTACGTTATAAGTAAATACAGTGTTGCAGAATAAGGACAAATACGTACATATTAGAAATACTTAAACTTTACGAGAAGAAATAATGCATCATGCGAAATTATCTTGTTTTTCATAAACAACACGTTGTAACTCGAAAAGCTTTGGTGTTGCCTGTATGTATAAGGGTGTAGCCTCAAAAGAGAATGCACAGGAAAGTTTTCTCTCGAAAGAATATGTAAGAATACCACGTTATAAGGAAATGCAGTGTTGCAGAATAAGGACAAATACGTCCATATTAGAAATACTTAAACTTTACTAGAAGAAATAACGCATCATGCGAAATTATCTTGTTTTTCCTAAACAAAACGTTATAACTCGAAAAGCTTTGGTGTTGCGTGTATGTCTAAGTGTGTAGCCTCAGAAGAGAACGCACAGGAGAGTTTTCTCTCGAAAAAATATATCAGAATACCACGTTATAAGGAAATCCCGCATTGTGAGAAATTATCTTGTTTTTTCTAAACAACACGTTGTAACTCGAAAAGCTGTGGTGTTGCCTGTATGTATAAGGGTGCAGCCTCAAAAGAGAACGAACAGGAGAGTTTTCTCTAGAAAGAATATGTAAGAATACCACGTTTTAAGGAATTTCTGCATATTGTGAAATTATCTTGTTTTTCCTTACCAACACGTTGTAACTCGAAAAGCTTTGGTGTTGCGTGTATATCTAAGCGTGCAGACTCAAAAGAGAACACACAGGAAAATTTTCTCTCGAAAGAATATGTAAGAATACCACGTTATAAGGAAATACAGTGTTGCAGAGTAAAGACAAATACGTACATATTAGAAATACTTAAACTTTACGAGAAGAAATAACGCATCTTATAAAATTATCTTGTGTTTCCTAAACAATACATTGTACCTCGAAAAGATTTGGTGTTGTGTGTATGTCTAAACGTGTAGCCCCAAAGAGTACACACAGGAGAATTTTCTCTCGAGCAAATATGTCAGAATACCAACTTTTAAGGAAATCCTGCAACATGCGGAATTATCTTATTTTTCCTAAACAACACGCTGTAACTCGAAAGCCTTTGGTGTTGCTTTTATGTCTCCGCATATAGCCTCAAAAGAGAACGCACGGGAGAGTTTTCTTTCGAAAAAAATATGTCACAATACCATGTTTTAAGGAAATCCTGCATCATGAGAAATTATCTTGTTTTGCCTAAACAAGATGTTTTAAAACGAAAAGCTTTGGTGTTGCATGTAGGTCTAAGTGTGTAGCCTCAAAAGAGAATGCACGGGAGAGTTTTCTCTCGCAAGAATATGTAAGAATACCACGTTACAAGGAAATACAGTTTTGCAGAGTAAAGACAAATACGTACATATTAGAAATACTTAAACTTACGAGAAGAAATAACGCATCGTACAAAATTATCTTGTATTTCGAAAACAACACGTTGTAACTCGAAAAAATTTGGTGTGGCATATATGCCTATTCATGTAGCCTCAAAAGCGAATGCACAGGAGAGTTTTCTCTTGAAAAAATATGTCAGAATACCACGTTTTAAGGAAATTCCGCATCGTGCGAAATTATCTTGTGTTTCCTAAACAACAGGTTGTAACTCGAAAAGATTTGGTGTTGCGTGTATGTCTAAGCATGTAGCCTCAGAAGAGAACCTACAGGAGAATTTTCTCTCATAAATATATGTCAGAATACCACGTTTTAAGAAAATCACGCATCGTGCGAAATTATCTTGTTTTTCCTAAACAACACGTTGTAACTCGAAAAGCTTTGGTGTTGCGTGTATGTCTAAGCATGTAGCTTCAAAAGAGAACGAAGAGGAGAGTTTTCTCTCGAAAGAATATGTAAGAATACCACGTTATAAGGAAATACAGTGTTGCAGAGTAAAGACAAATACATACATATTAGAAATACTTAAAATTTACGAGAAGAAATAATGCATCGTGCAAAATTATCTTGTTTTTCCTAAACAACACGTTGTAACTAGAAAAGATTTGGTGTTACTTGTATGTCTAAATTTGTAGCCTCTAAAGAGAACCCACAGGAGAATTTTCTCTCAAAAAAATATGTCAGAGTACCACGTTTTAAGGAAATCCCGCATCATGCGAAATTATCTTGTTGTTCCTAAACAACAGGTTGTTACTCGAAATTTTTTGGTGATGCGTTTGTGTCTAAGCATGTAGCCTCAAAAGAAAATGCACAGGAGACTTTTTTCTCGAAAGAATATGAAAGAATTCCAAGTTATAACGGAATACAGTGTTGCAGAGTAAAAACAAATTAGTACGTATTAGAAATACTTAAACTTTATTAGAAGAAATAACGCATCATGCAAAATTATCTTGTTTTTCCTAAACAACATGTTGTACCTCGAAAAGATTTGGTGTTGCGTGTACGACTAAGCGTGTAGCCTCAAAAGATAATGCCCAGGAGAGTTTTCTCTCGAAAAAACATGTCAGAATACCACGTTTTAAGGAAATCCCGCATTGTGATAAATTATCTTGTTTTTCCTAAACAACATGTTTTAACTCGAAAAGCTTTGTGTTGCGTGTATGTGTAAGTGTGTAGCCTCAGAAGAGAATGCACAGGAGAGTTTTCTCTTGAAAGAATATGTAAGAATACCACGTTATAAGGAAATACAGTGTTGCCGAGTAAATACAAATATGTACGTATTAGAAATACTTAAAATTTATGAGAAGAAATAATGCATCATGCAAAATTATCTTGTTTTTCCTAAACAACACGTTGTAACTCGAAAAGATTTGGTGTTGCGTGTATGTCTAAGCGTGTAGCCTCAAAAGAGAATGCACAGGACAGTTTTCTCTCGAAAAAATATGTCAGAATACCACGTTTTAAGGAAATCCCGCATCGTGCGAAATTATCTTGTTTTTCCTAAACAACACGTTGTAACTCGAAAAGCTTTGGTGTTGCGTGTATGTATAAGGGTGCAGCCTCAAAAGAGAACGCACAGGAGAGTTTTCTCTCGAAAGAATATGTAAGAATACCACGTTTTAAGGAAATTATGCATCTTGCGAAATTATCTTGTTTTTCCTTAACAACACGTTCTAACTCGAAAACCTTTGGTGTTGCTTGTATGTCTAATCGTGCAGCCTCAAAAGAGAACGCACAGGACAATTTTCTCTCGCAAGAATATGTAAGAATACCACGTTATAAGGAAATACAGTGTTGCAGAGTAAAGACAAATACGTACGTATTAGAAATACTTAAACTTTACTAGAAGAAAAAACGCATCGTACAAAATTATCTTATATTTCCTAAACAACACGTTGTAACTCGAAAAGATTTGGTGTGGCGTATATGTCTATGCATGTAGCCTCAAAAGAGAATGCACAGGAGAGTTTTCCCTTGAAAAAATATGTCAGAATACCACGTTTTAAGGAAATCCTGCATCGTGCGAAATTATCTTGTGTTTCCTAAACAACAGGTTGTAACTCGAAAAGATTTGGTGTTGCGTGTATGTCTAAGCATGTAGCCTCAAAAGAGAACCCACAGGAGAATTTTCTCTCGTATAAATATGTCAGAATACCACGTTTTAAGGAAATTCCGCATCGATCGAAATATATTGTTTTTCCTAAACAACACGATGTAACTCGAAAAGCTTTGGTGTTGCGTGTATGTCTAAGCATGTAGCTTCAAAAGAGAACGAAGAGGAGAGTTTTCTCTCGAAAGAATATGTAAGAATACCACGTTATAAGGAAATACAGTGTTGCAGAGTAAAGACAAATACATACGTATTAGAAATACAGAAAATTTACGAGAAGAAATAATGCATCATGCAAAATTATCTTGTTATTCCTAAACAACACGTTGTAACTAGAAAAGATTTGGTGTTGCTTGTATGTCTAAATTTGTAGCCTCTAAAGAGAACCCACGGGACAATTTTCTCTTGAAAAAATATGTCAGAGTACCACGTTTTAAGGAAATCCCGCATCATGCGAAATTATCTTGTTTTTCCTAAACAACACGTTGTTACTGGAAAATCTTTGGTGTTGCGTTTATGTCTAAGCATGTAGCCTCAACGGAAAACGCACAGGAGAGTTTTCTCTCGAAAGAATATGAAAGAATTCCACGTTATAACGGAATACAGTGTTGCAGAGTAAAAACAAATAAGTACGTATTAGAAATACTTAAACTTTATGAGAAGAAATAACGCATCATGTAAAATTATCTTGTTTTTCCTAAAGAACACGTTGTACCTCGAAAGGATTTGGTGTTGCGTGTATGACTAAGCGTGTAGCCTCAAAAGAGAACACCCAGGAGAGTTTTCTCTCGAAAAAATATGTCAGAATACCACGTTTTAAGGAAATCCCGCATTGTGATAAATTATCTTGTTTTTTTCTAAACAACATGTTTAACTCGAAAAGCTTTGTGTTGCGTGTATGTGTAATTGTGTAGTTTCGGAAGAGATCGCACAGGAGAGTTTTCTCTTGAAAGAATATGTAAGAATACCACGTTATAAGGAAATACAGTGTTGCAGAGTAAAGACAAATACGTACGTATTAGAAATACTTAAAATTTACGAGAAGAAATAATGCATCGTGAAAATTATCTTGTTTTTCCTAAACAACACGTTTTAACTCGAAAAGATTTGGTGTTGCGAGTATGTCTAAGCATGTAGCCTCAAAGGGAACGTACATGAGAATTTTCTCTCGAAAAAATATGTCAGAATACCACGTTTTAAGGAAATCCCACATCGTGCGAAATTATCTTGTTTTTCCTAAACAACACGTTGTAACTAGAAAAGTTTTGGTGTTGCGTGTATGTATAAGGGTGTAGCCTCAAAAGAGAACGCACAGGAAAGTTTTCTCTCGAAAGAATATGTAAGAATACCACGTTATAAGGAAATGCAGTGTTGCAGAATAAGGACAAATACGTACATATTAGAAATACTTAAACTTTCCTAGAAGAAATAACGCATCATGCGAAATTATCTTATTTTTCCTAAATAAAACGTTGTAACTCGAAAAGCTTTGGTGGTGCGTGTATGTCTAAGTGTGTAGCCTCAAAAGAGAATGCACAGGAAAGTTTTCTCTTGAAAGAATATGTAAGAATACCACGTTATAAGGAAATACAGTGTTGCAGAATAAGGACAAATACGTACATATTAGAAATACTTAAACTTTACAAGAAGAAATAATGCATCATGCGAAATTATCTTGTTTTTCCTAAACAACACGTTGTAACTAAAAAAGCTTTGGTGTTGCGTGTATGTCTAAGTGTGTAGCCTCAAAAGAGAACCCACAGGAAAGTTTTCTCTCGAAAGAATATGTAAGAATACCATGTTATAAGGAAATGCAGTGTTGCAGAATAAGGACAAATACGTCCATATTAGAAATACTTAAACTATACTAGAAGAAATAACGCATCATGCGAAATTATCTTTTTTTTTTCCTAAACAAAACTTTGTAACTCGAAAAGCTTTGGTGTTGCCTGTATGTATAAGGGTGTAGCCTCAAAAGAGAACGTACAGGAAAGTTTTCTTTCGAAAGAATATGTAAGAATACCACGTTATAAGGAAATGCAGTGTTGCAGAATAAGGACAAATACGTACATATTAGAAATACTTAAACTTTACTAGAAGAAATAATGCATCATGCGAAATTATCTTGTTTTTCCTAAACAAAACGTTGTTACTCAAAAAGCTTTGGTGTTGCGTGTATGTCTAAGTGTGTAGCCTCAAAAGAGAACCCACAGGAGAATTTTCTCTCCAAAAAATATGTCAGAATACCACGTTTTAATTAAATCCAGCATCGTGCGAAATTATCTTGTTTTTTCTAAACAACACGTTGTAACTCGAAGAGCTTTTTTGTTGCGTGTATGTCTCAGCGTGTAGCCTGAAAAGAAAACGAAGAGGAGAGTTTTCTCTCGAAAGAATATGAAAGAATACCACGTTATAAGGAAATACAGTGTTGCAGAGTAAAGAAAAATACGTACGTATTAGAAATACTTAAAATTTATGAGAAGAAATAATGCATCATGAAAATTATCTTGTTTGTCCTAAACAACACGTTGTAACTAGAAAAGATTTGGTGTTTCGTGTATGTCTAAATGTGTAGCCTCCAAAGAGAACCCACAGGAGAATTTTTTCTCGAAAAAATATGTCAAAATTCCATGTGCTAAAGAAATACCGCATCATGTGAAATTATCTTGTTTTTCCTAAACAACATGTTGTAACTCGAAAAGCTTTGGTGTTGCGAGTATGTCTAAGCTTGTAGCCTCAAAAGAGAACTCACAGGAGAGATTTCTCTCGAAAGAATCTGTAAGAATACCACGTTTTAAGGAAATCCCGCATCTTGCGAAATTATCTTCTTTTTCCTTAACAACACGTTGTAACTCGAAAAGCTTTGGTGTTGCGTGTATGTCTAAGCGTGCAGCCTCAAAAGAGAAGGCACAGGAGAATTTTCTCTCGAAAGAATATGTAAGAATACCACGTTATAAGGAAATACACTGTTGCAGAGTAAAGACAAATACATATGTATTGGAAATACTAAAACTTTACGAGAAGAAATAACGCATCGTGCAAAATTATCTTGTTTTTCGCAAACCACAAGTTGTAACTCGAAAAGATTTGGTGTTGCGTGTATGTCTAAGCTGGTAGCCTCAAAAGAGAACGCACAGGAGTGTTTTATTTCGCAAAAATATGTCAGAATACCACGTTATAAGGAAATCCTGCATCCTGCGAAATTATCTTGTTTTTCCTAAACAACATGCTGTAACTCGAAAAGCTTTGGTGTTGCGTGTATGTCTAAGCATGTAGCCTCAAAAGAGAACGCACAGAAGAATTCCTCTCAAAAGAATTCCACGTTATAACGGAATAAAGTGTTGCAGAGTAAAAACAAACACGTACTTATTAGAAATACTTAAAATTTACGAGAAGAAGTAATGTATCGTGCAAAATTATCTTGTTTTTCCTAAACAACACATTGTAACTACAAATGAATTGGTGATGCATGTACGTCTAGATGTGTAGACTCCAAAGAGAACCCACAGGAGAATTTTCTCTCGAAAAATATGTCAGAAATCCACGTTTTAAGGAAATACCGCATCATGCGAAATTATCTTGTTTTTCAAATACAAAAAGAAGAACTGTCAGTCCTGAACATCTATGCCCCAAATGCAAGGGCACCCTCTTTCGTAAAAGAAACTTTATTAAAACTAAAAGCACACATTGCACCTAACACAATAATTGTGGGTGACGTCAACACTGCACTTTCCTCAATGGACAGATCAGGAAAACAGAAACTAAACAGGGACACAATGAAACTA
The DNA here is from genome assembly GCF_947179515.1 of Apodemus sylvaticus. Taxonomy (NCBI): domain Eukaryota; kingdom Metazoa; phylum Chordata; class Mammalia; order Rodentia; family Muridae; genus Apodemus; species Apodemus sylvaticus. Next base: position 15,159,250 of record NC_067489.1, read on the forward strand.
ATTGAAGCTTTGGACCAATTAGATTTAACAGATATATATAGAACATTCTATCCTAAAACAAAAGAATATACCTTTTTCTCAGCATCTCATGGTACCCTCTACAAAATCGACCATATTATTGGTCACAAGACAGACATCAACAAATATAAGAAGATAGAACTAATCCCATGCCTCCTATCTGATCACTATGGAGTAAAAGTGGTCTTCAATTGCAACAGAAACAACAGAAAACCCACATACACTTGGAAAATGAACAATACTCTACTCAATGATACCTTGGTCAAGGAAGAAATAAAGAAAGAAATTAAAGACTTTTTAGAACACAATGAAAATGAAAACACAACATACCCAAATCTATGGGACACAATGAAAGCAGTGCTAAGAGGAAAACTCATAGCCCTGAGTGCCTCCAAAAAGAAAATGGAGAGAGCATACATTACCAGCTTAATGACACACCTGAAAACCCTAGAACAAAAATAAGCTATTTCTCCCAGGAGGAGTAGAAGGCAGGAAATCATCAAACTCAGGGCCGAAATCAATCAAGTAGAAACAAAGAGAACCATACAAAAAATCAACAAAACCAGGAGCTGGTTCTTTGAGAAAATCAACAAGATAGATAAACCCTTAGCCAGACTGACCAAAGGGCACAGAGAAAGTATCCAAATTAACAAACTTAGAAATGAAAAGGGAGATATAACAACGGAAACTGAGGAAATCCAAAAAATCATCAGATCCTACTACAAGAGCCTGTACTCAACACAACTGGAGAATCTGGAGGAAATGGACAATTTCCTTGACAGATACCAAATACCAAAATTAAATCAGGACCAACTAGACCATCTAAACAGTCCCATAAAGCCTAAAGAAATAGAAGGAGTCATAGAAAGTCTTCCAACCAAAAAAAGCACAGGACGAGATGGCTTCAGTGCAGAATTCTACCAGACCTTCAAAGAAGAGTTAACACCAATACTCTTCAAACTATTCCACAAAATAGAAACAGAAGGAACACTACCCAATTCCTTCTATGAAGCCACAATTACGCTGATACCAAAGCCACAAAAAGATCCAACAAAGAAAGAGAACTTCATACCAATTTCCTTTATGAACATCGACGCAAAAATACTCAATAAAATTCTTGCCAACCGAATCCAAGAACACATCAAAACGATCATCCACCATGATCAAGTAGGCTTTATCCCGGGAATGCAGGGTTGGTTCAATATATGGAAATCCATCAATATCATCCACTACATAAACAAACTCAAAGATCAAAACCACATGGTCATTTCATTGGATGCTGAAAAAGCATTTGACAAAATTCAGCATCCTTTCATGCTTAAAGTCTTGGAGAGAACAGGAATTCAAGGCCCATACCTAAACATAGTAAAAGCAATATACAGCAAACCGGTAGCCAGCATCAAACTAAATGGAGAGAAACTTGAAGCAATCCCACTGAAATCAGGGACCAGACAAGGCTGCCCCCTTTCTCCTTATCTTTTCAATATTGTACTTGAGGTACTAGCTCGGGCAATTCAACAACATACGGAGGTCAAAGGGATACAAATTGGAAAGGAAGAAGTCAAACTATCATTATTTGCAGACGACATGATCGTCTACCTAAGTGACCCAAAGAACTCCACTAGAGAGCTCCTACAGCTGATAAACAACTTCAGCAAAGTGGCAGGTTATAAAATCAACTCAAGCAAATCAGTGGCCTTCCTATACTCAAAGGATAAGCAGGCTGAGAAAGAAATTAGGGAAATGACCCCCTTCACAATAGCCACAAACAGTATAAAGTATCTTGGGGTGACTCTTACCAAACATGTGAAAGATCTGTATGACAAGAACTTCAAGACTCTGAAGAAGGAAATGGAAGAAGACCTCAAAAAATGGGAAAACCTCCCGTGCTCACGGATCGGTAGAATCAATATAGTTAAAATGGCCATTTTGCCTAAAGCACTATACAGATTCAATGCAATACCCATCAAAATCCCAACTCAATTCTTCACAGAGTTAGAAAGAGCAATTATCAAATTCATCTGGAACAACAAAAAACCCAGGATAGCTAAAACTATTCTCAGCAACAAAAGAAAATCTGGGGGAATCAGTATCCCTGACCTCAAGCAATACTACAGAGCAATAGTGTTAAAAACTGCATGGTATTGGTACAGTGACAGGCAGGAGGATCAATGGAACAGGATTGAAGATCCAGAAATGAACCCACACACCTATGGCCACTTGATCCTCGACAAAGAGGCTGAAAACATCCAATGGAAAAAAGATAGCCTTTTCAACAAATAGTGCTGGTTCAACTGGAGGTCAGCATGCAGAAGAATGCGAATTGATCCATCCTTGTCTCCTTGTACTAAGCTCAAATCCAAATGGATCAAGGACCTCCACATAAAGCCAGACACTCTGAAGCTAATAGAAAAGAAACTGGGGAAGACCCTTGAGGACATCGGTACAGGGAGAAAGTTTCTGAACAGAACACCAATAGCGTATGCTCTAAGAGCAAGAATTGACAAATGGGACCTCATAAAATTACAAAGTTTCTGTAAGGCAAAGGACACCATCAAGAGGACAGATCGGCAACCAACAAATTGGGAAAAGATCTTCACCAATCCTACATCAGATAGAGGGCTAATGTCCAATATATATATAAAGAACTCAAGAAGTTAGACTCCAGAAAACCAAACAACCCTATTAAAAAATGGGGTACAGAGTTAAACAAAGAATTCTCACCTGAAGAACTTCGGATGGCGGAGAAGCATCTTAAAAAATGCTCAACTTCATTAGTCATTAGGGAAATGCAAATCAAAACAACCCTAAGATTTCATCTTACACCAGTAAGAATGGCTAAGATTAAAAATTCAGGAGACAGCAGGTCTTGGAGAGGGTGTGGAGAAAGAGGAACACTCCTCCACTGCTGGTGGGGTTGCAAATTGGTACAACCACTCTGGAAAGCAGTCTGGAGGTTCCTCTGAAAACTGGGCACCTCACTTCCAGAAGATCCTGCTATACTACTCCTGGGCATATACCCAGAAGACTCCCCACCATGTAATAAGGATACATGTTCTACTATGTTCATAGCAGCCCTATTTAAAATTGCCAGATGCTGGAAAGAAACCAGGTATCCCTCAACAAAAGAGTGGATGCAAAAAATGTGGTATATCTACACAATGGAGTACTATTCAGCGATTAGAAACAATGAATTCATGAAATTCTTAGGCAAATGGATGGAGCTAGAGAATATCATACTAAGTGAGGTAACCCAGACTCAAAAGGTGAATCATGGTATGCACTCACTAATAAGTGGATATTAACCTAGAAAACTGGAATACCCAAAACATAATCCACACATCAAATGAGGTACAAGAAGAAAGGAGGAGTGGCCCCTGGTTCTGGAAAGACTCAGTGAAACAGTATTCGGCAAAACCAGAACGGGGAAGTGGGAGGGGGTGGGTGGGAGGACAGGGGAAGAGAAGGGGGCTTACGGGACTTTCGGGGAGTGGGAGGGCTAGAAAAGGGAAATCATTTGAAATGTAAATAAATTATATCGAATAAAAAAAGAAAAAAAAGAAAAATACTTAAACTTTATGAGAAGAAATAACGCATCATACAAAATTATCTTGTATTTCCTAAACAACACGTTGTAACTCGAAATGATTTGTTGTTGCGTGTGTGTCTAAGTGTGTAGCCTCAAAAGAGAACGCACAGGAGAATTTTCTATCGAAAAAATATGTAAGAATACCACATTTTAAGGAAATCCCGCATCGTGCGAAATTATCTTGTTTTTCTTAAACAACACGTAACTCGAAAAGTTTTGATGTTGCGTTTTTGTCTAAGCATGCAGCCTCAAAAGAGAACACACAGGAGAGTTTTCTTTCGAAAGAATATGTAAGAATACCACGTTATATTGAAATACAGTGTTGCAGAGTAAAGACAAATACGTACGTATTAGAAATACTTAAACTTTACGAGAGGCAATAACCCATCGTGCAAAATTATCTTGTTTTTCCTAACAACACGTTGTAACTCGTAAAGATTTGTTGTTGCGTGTATGTCTAAGCTTGTAGCTTCAAAAGAGAATGCACACGAGAGTTTTCTCTCGAAAAATTATGTCAAAATACCACGTTTTAAGGAAATCACGCATCGTGCGAAATTATCCTGTTTTTCCTAAACTACACGTTGTAACTCGAAAAGCTTTGGTGTTGCGTGTATGTCTAAGTTTTAGCCTCAAAAGAGAACGCACTGGAGAGATTTCTCTCGAAAGAATATGTAGGAATACCACGTTATAAGGAAATACAGTGTTGCAGAGTAAAGACAAATACGTACGTATTAGAAATACTTAAACTTTATGAGAAGAAATATCACATCGTGCAAAATTATCTTGTTTTTCCTAAACAACACGTTGTAACTTGAAAACCTTTGGTGTTGTGTATATGTCTATGAGTGTAGCCTCAAAAGAGAACGCACAGGAGAGTTTTCTCTCGAAAGAATATGTAAGAATACCACGTTATAAGCAAATACAGTGTTGCAGAGTAAAGACAAATATGTTCGTATTAGAAATTCTTAAACTTTACGAGAAGAAATAATGCATCGTACAAAATTATCTTGTATATCCTAAACAACACGTTGTAACCTGAAAAGATTTGGTGTTGCTTGTAAGTCTAAAAGTGTAGCCTCAAAACAGAACCCACAGGAGAATTTTTTCTCAAAAAAAATATGTCAGAATACAACCTTTTAAGGAAATCCTGCTTCGTGAGAAATTATCATGTTTTTCCTAAACAACACGTTGTAACTCGAAAAGCTTTGGTGTTGCGTGTATGTCTAAGCATGTAGCCTCAAAAGAGAACAAAGAGGAGAGTTTTCTCTCGAAAGAATATGTAAGAATACCACGTTATAAGGAAATACAGTGTTGCAGAGTAAAGACAAATACGTACGTATTAGAAATACTTAAAATTTACGAGAAGAAATAATGCATTGTGCAAAATTATCTAGTTTTTCCTAAACAACACATTGTAACTCGAAAAGATTTGGTGTTGCATGTATGTCTAAATGTGTGGCCTCAAAAGAGAACCCACAGGAGAATTTTCCCTTGAAAAAAATATGTCAGAATACCACGTTATAAGGAAATACCGCATCATGCGAAATTATCTTGTTTTTCCTAAACAACACGTTGTAACTCGAAAAGCTTTGGTATTGCGTGTATGTCTAAGCGTGTAGCCTCAAAAAAGAACACACAGGAGAGTTTTCTCTCAAAAGAATATGTATTTTTGCATCGATGTTCATAAGGGAAATTGGTCTGAAGTTCTCTTTCTTTGTTGGATCTTTGTGTGGCTTTGGTATCAGCGTAATTGTGGCTTCGTAGAAGGAATTGGGTAGTGTTCCTTCTGTTTCTATTTTGTGGAATAGTTTGAAGAGTATTGGTGTTAACTCTTCTTTGAAGGTCTGGTAGAATTCTGCACTGAAACCATCTGGTCCTGTGCTTTTTTTGGTTGGAAGACTTTCTATGACTCCTTCTATTTCTTTAGGCTTTATGGGACTGTTTAGATGGTCTAGTTGGTCCTGATTTAATTTTGGTATTTGGTATCTGTCAAGGAAATTGTCCATTTCCTCCAGATTCTCCAGTTGTGTTGAGTACAGGCTCTTGTAGTAGGATCTGATGATTTTTTGGATTTCCTCAGTTTCCGTTGTTATGTCTCCCTTTTCATTTCTAAGTTTGTTAATTTGGATACTTTCTCTGTGCCCTTTGGTCAGTCTGGCTAAGGGTTTATCTATCTTGTTGATTTTCTCAAAGAACCAGCTCCTGGTTTTGTTGATTTTTTGTATGGTTCTCTTTGTTTCTACTTGATTGATTTCGGCCCTGAGTTTGATGATTTCCTGCCTTCTACTCCTCCTGGGTGAAATAGCTTCTTTTTGTTCTAGGGCTTTCAGGTGTGTCATTAAGTTGGTAATGTATGCTCTCTCCATTTTCTTTTTGGAGGCACTCAGGGCTATGAGTTTTCCTCTTAGCACTGCTTTCATTGTGTCCCATAGATTTGGGTATGTTGTGTTTTCATTTTCATTGTGTTCTAAAAAGTCTTTAATTTCTTTCTTTATTTCTTCCTTGACCAAGGTGTCATTGAGTAGAGTATTGTAAAATTCTTGCCAACCGAATCCAAGAACACATCAAAACGATCATCCACCATGATCAAGTAGGCTTTATCCCGGGAATGCAGGGTTGGTTCAATATACGGAAATCCATCAATACAATCCACTACATAAACAAACTCAAAGAACAAAACCACATGGTCATTTCATTGGATGCTGAAAAAGCATTTGACAAAATTCAGCATCCTTTCATGCTTAAAGTCTTGGAGAGAACAGGAATTCAAGGCCCATACCTAAACATAGTAAAAGCAATATACAGCAAACCGGTAGCCAGCATCAAACTAAATGGAGAGAAACTTGAAGCAATCCCACTGAAATCAGGGACCAGACAAGGCTGCCCCCTTTCTCCTTATCTTTTCAATATTGTACTTGAGGTACTAGCTCGGGCAATTCGACAACATAAGGAGGTCAAAGGGATACAAATTGGAAAGGAGGAAGTCAAACTATCATTATTTGCAGACGACATGATCGTCTACCTAAGTGACCCAAAGAACTCCACTAGAGAGCTCCTACAGCTGATAAACAACTTCAGCAAAGTGGCAGGTTACAAAATCAACTCAAGCAAATCAGTGGCCTTCCTATACTCAAAGGATAAGCAGGCTGAGAAAGAAATTAGGGAAATGACCCCCTTCACAATAGCCACAAACAGTATAAAGTATCTTGGGGTGACTCTTACCAAACATGTGAAAGATCTGTATGACAAGAACTTCAAGACTCTGAAGAAGGAAATGGAAGAAGACCTCAAAAAATGGGAAAACCTCCCATGCTCATGGATCGGTAGAATCAATATAGTTAAAATGGCCATTTTGCCTAAAGCACTATACAGATTCAATGCAATACCCATCAAAATCCCAACTCAATTCTTCACAGAGTTAGAAAGAGCAATTATCAAATTCATCTGGAACAACAAAAAACCCAGGATAGCTAAAACTATTCTCAGCAACAAAAGAAAATCTGGGGGAATCAGTATCCCTGACCTCAAGCAATACTACAGAGCAATAGTGTTAAAAACTGCATGGTATTGGTACAGTGACAGGCAGGAGGATCAATGGAACAGGATTGAAGATCCAGAAATGAACCCACACACCTATGGCCACTTGATCCTCGACAAAGAGGCTGAAAACATCCAATGGAAAAAAGATAGCCTTTTCAACAAATGGTGCTGGTTCAACTGGAGGTCAGCATGCAGAAGAATGCGAATTGATCCATCCTTGTCTCCTTGTACTAAGCTCAAATCCAAATGGATCAAGGACCTCCACATAAAGCCAGACACTCTGAAGCTAATAGAAAAGAAACTGGGGAAGACCCTTGAGGACATCGGTACAGGGAGAAAGTTTCTGAACAGAACACCAATAGCGTATGCTCTAAGAGCAAGAATTGACAAATGGGACCTCATAAGGTTACAGAGTTTCTGTAAGGCAAAGGACACCATCAAGAGGACAGATCGGCAACCAACAAATTGGGAAAAGATCTTCACCAATCCTACATCAGATAGAGGGCTAATATCCAATATATATAAAGAACTCAAGAAGTTAGACTCCAGAAAACCGAACAACCCTATTAAAAAATGGGGTACAGAGTTAAACAAAGAATTCTCACCTGAAGAACTTCGGATGGCGGAGAAGCATCTTAAAAAATGCTCAACTTCATTAGTCATTAGGGAAATGCAAATCAAAACAACCCTAAGATTTCATCTTACACCAGTCAGAATGGCTAAGATTAAAAATTCAGGAGACAGCAGGTGTTGGAGAGGGTGCGGAGAAAGAGGAACACTCCTCCACTGCTGGTGGGGTTGCAAATTGGTACAACCACTCTGGAAAGCAGTCTGGCGGTTCCTCCGAAAACTGGGCACCTCACTTCCAGAAGATCCTGCTATACCACTCCTGGGCATATACCCAGAGGATTCCCCACCATGTAATAAGGATACATGCTCTACTATGTTCATAGCAGCCCTATTTATAATTGCCAGATGCTGGAAAGAACCCAGGTATCCCTCAACAGAAGAGTGGATACAAAAAATGTGGTATATCTACACAATGGAGTACTATTCAGCCATTAGAAACAATGAATTCATGAAATTCTTAGGCAAATGGATGGAGCTAGAGAACATCATACTAAGTGAGGTAACCCAGACTCAAAAGGTGAATCATGGTATGCACTCACTAATAAGTGGTTATTAACCTAGAAAGCTGGAATACCCAAAACATAATCCACACATCAAATGAGATACAAGAAGAAAGCAGGAGTGGTCCCTGGTTCTGGAAAGACTCAGTGAAACAGTATTTGGCAAAACCAGAACGGGGAACTGGGAAGGGGTGGGAGGGAGGACAGGGGAAGAGAAGGGGGCTTACGGGACTTTCGGGGAGTGGGGGGCGGGCTAGAAAAGGGGAAATCATTTGAAATGTAAATAAATTATATCGAATAAAAAAAAAAAAAAAAAAAAGAATATGTAAGAATTCCACGTTATAACGGAATACAGTGTTGCAGAGTAAAAACAAATACGTACATATTATAAATACTTAAACTTTATGAGAAGAAATAACGCAACATGCAAAATTATCTTGTTTTTCCTAAACAACACGTTGTAATTCGAAACGTTTTCATGTTTTGTGTATGACTAAGCATGTAGCCTCAAAAGACAACGCACAGGAGAGTTTTCTATCGAAAAAATATGTCAGAATACCACGTTTTAAGGAAATCCAGCATTGTGCGAAATTATCTTGTTTTTCCTAAACAACACGGTTTAACTCAAAAAGTGTTGGTGTTGCGTGTATGTCTAAGTGTGTAGCCTCAGAAGAGAATGCACTGGAGAGTTTTCTCTCGAAAGAATATGTCAGAATACCACGTTACAAGGAAATACAGTGTTGCAGAGTAAAGACAAATACGTACGTATTAGAAATACTTAAACTTAGGGGAAGAAATAAGGCTCCATACAAAATTATCTTGTATTTCAAAACCAACAAGTTGAAATTCGAATGGATTTGGTGTTACATGTATGTCTAAGCTTGTAGCCGCAAAAGAGAAGGCACAGGAGAGTTTTCTCTCAAAAAAATATGTCAGAATACCACGTTTTAAGGAAATCCCGCATCGTGCGAAATTATCTTGTTTTTCTAAACAGCACATTGTCATTCGAAAAGCTTTGGTGTTGCGTTTATTTCTAAGCGTGCAGCCTCAAAAGAGAACGCACAGGAGAGTTTTCTCTCGAAAGAATATGTAAGAATACCACATTATAAGGAAGTACAGTGTTGCAGAGTAAACACAAATATGTATGTATTAGAAATACTTAAACTTTACGAGAAGAAATAATGCATCGTAAAAAATTATCTTATATTTCCTATACAACACGTTGTAACTCGAAAAGATTTGGTGTTGCGTGTATGTCTAAACGTGTATCCTCAAAAGAGAACCCACAGGAGAATTTTCTCTCGAAAAAATATGCCAGAATACAACGTTTAAAGGAAATCCCGCATCATGCGACATTATCTTGTTTTTCCTAAACAACACGTTGTAACTCGAAAAGTTTTGGTGATGGGTGTATGTCTAAGCGTCTAGCCTCAAAAGAGAACACACAGGAGAGTTTTCTCTCGAAAGAATATGTAAGAATACCACGTTATATGGAAATAGAGTGTTGCAGAGTAAAGACAAATACGTACCTTTAGAAATACTTAAACTTTACGAGAGGAAATAACGCATTGTGCAAAATTATCTTGTTTTTCCTAACAACACGTTGTAACTCGAAAAGATTCAGTGTTGCATGTATGTCTGAGCTTGTAGCCTCAAAAGAGAATGCACATGAGAGTTTTCTCTCAGAAAAATATGTCAGAATACCATGCTTTAAGGAAATCAGGCATCGTGGGAAATTATCCTGTTTTTCCTAAACAACACGTTGTAACTCGAAAATTTTGGTGTTGCGTGTATGTCTAAGCGGGTAGCCTCAAGAGAGAATGCACAGGAGACTTTTCTCTCGGAAAAAAATATGTCAGAATACCACGTTTTAAGGAAATCACGCATTGTGCGAAATTATCTTGTTTTTCCTAAACAACACGTTGTAACTCGAAAAGCTTTGGTGTTGCGTGTATATCTAAGCTTGTAGCCTCAAAAGAGAATGCACAGGAGAGATTTCTCTCAAAAGAATATGTACGAATACCACGTTATAAGGAAATACAGTGTTGCAGAGTAAAGACAAAAACGTACGTATTAGAAATATTTAAAATTTATGAGAAGAAATAATGGGTCGTGCAAAATTATCTTGTTTTTCCTAAACAACACGTTGTAACTTGAAAAGATATGGTGTTGCATGTATGACTAAGGGTGCAGCCTCAAAAGAGAACGCACAGGAGAGTTTTCTCTCGAAAAAATGTCACAATACCACGTTTTAAGGAAGTCCCGCATCGTGTGAAATTATCTTCTTTTTCCTAAACAACATGTTTTAACTCGAAAAGCTTTGGTGTTGCATGTATGTCTAAGTGTGTAGCCTCAAAAGAGAATGCACAGGAGAGTTTTCTCTCAAAAGAATATGTAAGAATACCACGTTTTAAGGAAATCCCGCATCATGCGAAATTATCTTGTTTTTCTTAAACAACACGTTGTAACTCGAAAAGCTTTGGTGTTGCGTTTTTGTCTAAGCATGCAGCCTCAAAAAAGAATGCACAGGAGAGTTTTCTCTTGAAAGAATATGTAAGAATACCACGTTATAAGGAAATACAGTGTTGCAGAGTAAAGACAAATACGTATGTATTTGAAATACTTAAACTTTACAAGAAGAAATAACGCATCGTAAAATATTATCTTGTATTTCCTAAACAACACGTTGTAACTCAAAAAGATTTGGTGTTGTGTGTATGTGTAAATGGGTAGCCTCAAAAGAGAACCCACAGGAGAATTTTCTCTCGAAAAAATATGTCAGAATACCAAGTTTGAAGGAAATCCTTCATCGTGCGAAATTATCTTGTTTTTCCTAAACAACACGTTGGACTCGAAAAGTTTTGTGGTGCGTGTATGTCTAAGCGTGTAGCCTCAAAAGAGAACGCACAGGAGAGTTTTCTCTCAAAAAAAATATGTCAGAATACCACGTTTAAGAAAATCCCATATCGTGCGAAATTATCTTGTTTTTTCTAAACAACTTGTTGTAACTCGAAAAGCTTTGGTGTTGCATTTTTTCCTAAGCGTGCAGCCTCAAAAGAGAACGCACAGGAAAGTTTTCTCTCGAAAGAATATGTAAGAATACCACGTTATAAAGAAATAAAGTATTGCTGAGTAAAGACAAATATGAACGTATTGGAAATACTTAAACATTACGAGCGGAAATAACGCATCATGCAAAATTATCTTGTTTTTCCTAAACAACACGTAGTAACTTGAAAAGCTTTGGTGTTGCGTGTATGTCTATGCGTGTACCCTCAAAAGAGAAGTCACAGGAGAGTTTTCTCTAGAAAGAGTATGTAAGAATACCACGTTATAAGCAAATACAGTGTTGCAGAGTAAAGACAAATACATACGTATTAGAAATACTTAAACTTTACGTGAAGAAATAACAAATCGTACAAAATTATCTTGTATATCCTAAACAACACATTGTAACCTGAAAAGATTTGATGTTGCTTGTAAGTCTAAAAGTGTAGCCTCAAAAGAGAACCCACAGGAGAATTTTCTCTAGAAAAAATATGTCAGAATACAACGTTTTAAGGAAATCCCGATTCATGTGAAATTATCTTGTTTTTCCTAAACAACACGTTGTAACTCGAAAAGCTTTGGTGTTGCGTGTATGTCTAAGAGTTTAGCATCAAAAGAGAATGCACAGGAGAGTTTTCTCTCGAAAGAATATGTATGAATACCACGTTATAAGTAAATACAGTGTTGCAGAGTAAAGACAAATACGTACGTATTAGAAATACTTAAAATTTACGAGAAGAAATAATGCATCGTGCAAAATTATCTTGTTTTTCCTAAACAACACGTTTTACTCGAAAAGATTTGGTGTTGCGTGTATGTCTAAATGTGTAGCCTCAAAAGAGAACCCACAGGAGAATTTTCTCTCGAAAAAATATGTCAGAATACTACGTTTTAAGGAAATACCGCATTGTGCGAAATTATCTTGTTTTTCCTAAACAACACGTTTTAACTCGAAAAGCTTTGCTGTTACGTGTATGTCTAAGCGTGCAGCCTCAAAAGAGAACGCACAGGAGAGTTTTCTCTCCAAAGAGTATGTAAGAATACCACGTTATAAGGAAATAGAGTATTGCAGAGTAAAGACAAATACGTACTTATTAGAAATACTTAAACTTTACAGTAAGAAATAACGCATCCTAAAAAATTATTTTGTGTTTCCTATACAACATGTTGTAATTCGAAAACATTTGGTGTTGCCTGTATGTCTAAACGTGTATCCTCAAAAGAGAACCCACAGGAGAATTTTGTCTCGAAAAAATATGTAAGAATACAACGTTTTAAGGAAATCCGGCATCGTGCGAAATTATCTTGTTTTTCCTAAACAACACGATGTAACTCGAAAAGCTTTGGTGTTGCGTGTATGTCTTAGCTTGCAGCCTCAAAAGAGAACGCACAGGAGAGTTTTCACTCGAAAGAATATGTAAGAATACCACGTTATAAGGAAATACAGTGTTGCATATTAAAGACAAATACGTATATATTGGAAATACTTAAACTTTATGAGAAGGAATAACGGATCGTGCAAAATTATCTTGTTTTTCCTAAATAACACGTTGTAACTCAAAAAGATTTGATGTTGCGTGTATGTCTAAGCTACTAGCCACAAAAGAGAACGCACAGGAGAGTTTTCTTTTGAAAAAACATGTCAGAACATGCCGGTTTAAAGAAATCGCACATCGTGCGAAATTATCGTGTTTTTCCTAAACAACACGTTGTAACTTGAAAAGCTTTGGTGTTGCGTGTATGTCTATGAGTGTAGCCTCAAAACAGAATGCACAGGAGAGTTTTCTCTAGAAAGAATATGTAAGAATACCACGTTATAAGCAAATACAGTGTTGCAGAGTAAAGACAAATACGTACATATTAGAAATACTTAAACTTTACGAGAAGAAATAACGCATCATACAAAATTATCTTGTATATCCTAAACAACACGTTGTAACCTGAAAAGATCTGGTGTTGCTTGTAAGTCTAAAAGTGTAGCCTCAAAAGAGAACCCACAGGAGAATTTTTTCTCTCAAAAATATGTCAGAATACAACGTTTTAAGGAAATCCCGCTTCGTGCGAAATTATCTTGTTTTTCCTAAACAACACATTGTAACTCGAAAAGCTTTGGTGTTGCGTGTATGTCTAAGCATGTCGCCTCAAAAAGAGAATGAAGAGGAGAGTTTTCTCTCGAAAGAATATGTAAGAATACCACGTTATAAGGAAATACAGTGTTGCAGAATAAAAACAAATACGTACATATTAGAAATACTTAAAATTTACAAGAAGAAATAATGCATCGTGCAAAATTATCTAGTTTTTCCTAAACAACACGTTGTAACTCGAAAAGATTTGGTGTTGCGTGTATGTCTAAATGTGTAGCCACAAAAGAGAACCCACAGGAGGATTTTCTCTCAAACAAATATGTCAGAATACCACGTTTTAAAGAAATACCGCATCATGCGAAATTATCTTGTTTTTCCTAAACAACACATTGTAACTCGAAAAGCTTTGGTATTGCGTGTATGTCTAAGCGTGTAGCCTCAAAAGAGAACGCACAGGAGAGTTTTCTCTCGAAAGAATATGTACGAATTCCACGTTATAACGGAATACAGTGTTGCAGAATAAAAACAAATACGTAGGTATTAGAAATACTTAAACTTTACGAGAAGAAATAACACATCATGAAAAATTATCTTGTTTTTCCTAAACAACACGTTGTAACTCGAAAAGTTTTTGTGTTGGGTGCATGACTAAGCGTGTAGCCTCAAAAGAGAACGCACAGGAGAGTTTTCTCTCGAAAAAAATATGTCAGAATACCACGTTTTAAGGAATTCCAACATTGTGCGAAATTATCTTGTTTTTCCTAAACAACACGTTTTAACTTGAAAAGCTTTGGTGTTTTGTGTATGTCTAAGTGTGTAGCCTCAGAAGAGAACGCACTGGAGAGTTTTCTCTCGAAAGAATATGTCAGAAAACCACGTTACAAGGAAATACAGTGTTGCAGAGTAAAGACAAATACGTACGTATTAGAAATACTTAAATTTTACAAGAAATAAGGCTCTATAAAAAATTATCTTGTATTTCAAAAACAACAAGTTGAAATTCTAAAACATTTGGTGTTGCATGTATGTCTAAACTTGTAGCCGCAAAAGAGAAGGCACAGGAGAGTTTTCTCTCGAAAAAAATATGTCAGAATACCACGTTTTGAGGAAAACCTGCATCGTACAAAATTATCTTGTTTTTCCTTAACAACACATTGTCATTCGAAAAGCTTTCGTGTTGCGTTTATTTCTAAGCATGAAGCCTCAAAAGAGAATGCACAGGAGAGTTTTCTCTCGAAAGAATATGTAAGAATACCAAGTTATATGGAAATACAGTGTTGCAGAGTAAAGACAAATACGTACGTATTAGAAATACTTAAACTTTACAAGAGGAAATAACGCATCGTGCAAAATTATCATGTTTTTCCTAAACAACACATTGTAACTCGAAAAGCTTTGGTGTTGCGTGTATGTCTAAGCGGGTAGCCTCAAAAGAGAACGAAGAGGAGAGTTTTCTCTCAAAAGAATATGTAAGAATACCACGTTATAAGGAAATACAGTGTTGCAGAATAAAGACAAATACGTACGTATTAGAAATACTTAAAATTTACAAGAAGAAATAATGCACCGTGCAAAATTATCTAGTTTTTCCTAAACAACACGTTGTAACTCGAAAAGATTTGGTGTTGCGTGTATGTCTAAATGTGTAGCCGCAAAAGAGAACCCACAGGAGGATTTTCCCTCGAACAAATATGTCAGAATACCACGTTTTAAAGAAATACCGCATCATGCGAAATTATCTTGTTTTTCCTAAACAACACGTTGTAACTCGAAAAGCTTTGGTGTTGCATGTATGTCTAAGCTTTTAGCCTCAAAAGAGAATGCACAGGAGAGATTTCTCTCGAAAGAATATGTACGAATACCACGTTATAAGGAAATACAGTGTTGCAGAGTAAAGACAAATACGTACGTATTAGAAATACTTAAATTTTACGAGAAGAAATAACGGGTCGTGCAAAATTATCTTGTTTTTCCTATAAAACACGTTGTAACTCGAAAAGATATGGTGTTGCATGTATGACTAAGCGTGCAGCCTCAAAAGAGAATGCACAGGAGAGTTTTCTCTCGAAAAAAATATGTCACAATACCACATTTTAAGGAAATCCCGCATCATGTGAAATTATCTTGTTTTTCCTAAACAACATGTTTTAACTCGAAAGGCTTTGGTGTTGCATGTATGTCTAAGTGTGTAGCCTCAAAAGAGAACGCACAGGAGAATTTTCTCTCGAAAAACTATGTAAGAAAACCACATTTTAAGGAAATCCCGCATAGTGCGAAATTATCTTGTTTTTCTTAAACAACACGTAACTCGAAATGTTTTGATGTTGCGTTTTTGTCTAAGCGTGCAGCCTCAAAAGAGAACACAAAGGAGAGTTTTCTTTCGAAAGAATATGTAAGAATACCACGTTATATGGAAATACAGTGTTGCAGAGTAAAGACAAATACGTACGTATTAGAAATACTTAAACTTTACGAGAGGCAATAACCCATCGTGCAAAATTATCTTGTTTTTCCTAACAACACGTTGTAACTCAAAAAAAATTGGTGTTGCGTGTATGTCTAAGCTTGTAGCCTCAAAAGAGAATGCACACGAGAGTTTTCTCTCTAAAAAATATGTCAGAATACCATGTTTTAAGGAAATCACGCATCGTGCGAAATTATCCTGTTTTTCTTAAACAAAACGTTGGAACATGAAAATTTTGCTGTTACGTGTATGTCTAAGCGTGTAGCCTCAAAAGAGAATGCACAGGAGAGTTTTCTCTCGAAAAAAATATGTCAGAATACCACGTTTTAAGGAGATCCAGCATTGTGCGAAATTATCTTGTTTTTCCTAAACAACACGTTGTAACTCGAAAAACTTTGGTGTTGCATGTATGTCTAAGCTTGTAGCCTCAAAAGAGAACGCACAGGAGAGATTTCTCTCGAAAGAATATGTATGAATACCACGTTATAAGGAAATACGGTGTTGCAGATTAAAGACAAATACGTACGTATTAGAAATACTTAAACTTGGAGCTCACAGCACAGCTCGTTCCAGCTTGGGCTTCTGTCCTGAGGCCTCTGGTGGTAGCCTTCCGACTTCTCCTCTTCCGGATCCAGATCAGCCTGAGCAGCAGTGCCACATCTCCAGGTCCGGAAGGAGGCAGGTGGTGCTCCCGGGCAGCCAGCGCGAGAGGTCAGTGTGCTCCGGTGAATCCAGCGGGCCCCAGCGGGAGCCTTCAGGCGCCTGCTTTGGGTTCTGAACAGCCTGGGCCGCAGCGCTCGGGTCTCCAGGAGGTGCGGGGGACGCGGTGTGCGCCCAGAGGCAGTCTGGGAGCTCACAGCACAGCTCGTTCAGCTTGGGCTTCTGTCCTGAGGCCTCTGGTAGTAGCCCTCCGACTTCTCCTCTTCCGGATCCAGATCAGCCTGAGCAGCAGTGCCACATCTCCAGGTCCGGAAGGAGGCAGGTGGTGCTTCCGGGCGGCCAGCGGGAGAGAGCCTAGATTTCGGTCCTGAGGCCTCTGGCAGTAGCCTCTACGCTTCCGGATCCAGATCAGCCTGAGCGGCAACACCACATCTCCTAAGTCCTGAAAGAGGCAGGTGGGGCTTCCAGACGGCCAGCAGGGAGAAGTTGGTGTGCTCCAGTGAATCCAGCGGGCCCCAGCAGGAGCCTTCAGGTGTCTGCTTCGGGGTCTAAACAGCCTGGACAACAACACCCTGTCTCCAGGCAGTGCAGGAGGTAAACTGTGCACCAGAGGCCACCTGGGAAGGGGCAGCTTGCACTGGTGAGTCCAGCATTGACAACACCAACTAACACCAGTAAGAACTAGATGGCAAAAGGCAGACGCAGGAACGTCACTAACAGAAATCAAGGCAATATGGCAACATCTGAACCCAATTCTCCTTTACCAGCATGTCCTGGATACCCCATCACACCAGTAAAACAAGATTTGGATTTAAAATCACTGGTCATGATGCTGGTACAGGAACACATGAAGGACATACTTAAAGAATTTCAGGAGAAAATGGATCAAAAGTTAGAAGCCCTTGCAAGGGAAACACAAAAATCATTGAAAGAAATCCAGGAGAATACAAAAGCCAATAAAGAGGAAACACAAAAAACACTTAAAGAAATACAGGAGAACTTTGGTCAACAGGCTGCGGTCATGAAAGAGGAAACACAAAAATCTCTTAAAGAATTACAGGAAAGCACAAACAAGCAAGTGAAGGAGCTAAGCAAAACCATCCAGGATCTAAAATCAGAAGTAGAAACAACTAAGAAAACTCAAAGGGAGACAACTTTGGAGATAGAAATCCTTGGGAAGAAATCAGTAGACATAGATGCAAATATCAACAACAGAATACAAGAGATAGAAGAAAGAATCTCAGACGCTGAAGATACCATAGAAACCATGGACTCAACAGTTAAAGAAAATGCAAAAAGCAAAAAGCTTGTAACCCAAAATATCCAGGAAATCCAGGACACAATGAGAAGACCAAACCTAAGGATTATAGGCATAGATGAGAGTGAAGATTTACAGCTTAAAGGGCCAGCAAATATCTTCAATAAAATTATGGAAGAAAACTTCCCTAACCTAAAGAGAGAGATGCCGATGAATATACAAGAAGCCTACAGAACTCCAAACAGACTGGACCAGAACAGAAATACTTCCCGTCACATAATAATCAGAACACCAAATGTTCTAAACAAAGAAAGAATATTAAAGGCAGTAAGAGAAAAAGGCCAAGTAACATATAAAGGAAGACCTATCAGAATCACAGCAGACTTTTCACCTGAGACTATGAAGGCTAGAAGGTCCTGGGCAGATCTCATGCAGACTCTAAGAGAACACAAATGCCAGCCAAAACTACTATATCCAGCAAAACTCTCAATCACCATAGATGGAGAAACTAAGATATTTCATGACAAAACCAAGTTTACCCAATATCTATCCACAAACCCAGCCCTACAAAGGATAATAGGAGGAAAACACCAATACAAGGAGGGAAACTTCACCCTGGAAAAAGCAAGAAAGTAACCTTTCATCAAACCCAAAAGAAGTTAAGCAATCAAATTTAAAAAATAACGTCAAAAATGACAGGAAGTAACAATCACTATTCCTTAATATCTCTTAACATCAATGGACTCAATGCCCCAATAAAAAGACATAGACTAACTGACTGGATACGTAAACAGGACCCTACATTTTGCTGCTTACAGGAAACACACCTAAGGGTCAAAGACAAACACTACCTTAGAGTAAAAGGCTGGAAGACAATTTTACAAGCAAATGGTCTCAGGAAACAAGCTGGAGTAGCCATTTTAATATCAGATAAAATTGACTTTCAACCCAAAGTCATCAAAAGAGACCCAGAGGGACACTTCTTGCTGGTCAAAGGAAAAATACAACAAGAAGAACTCTCAATCCTGAACATCTATGCTCCAAATGCAAGGGCACCCTCATTCGTAAAAGAAACTTTATTAAAGCTCAAAGCACACATTGCACCTAACACAATAATTGTGGGTGACTTCAACACTGCACTTTCCTCAATGGACCGATCAGGAAAACAGAAACTAAACAGGGACATAATGAAATTAATTGAAGCTTTGGACCAATTAGATTTAACAGATATATATAGAACATTCTATCCTAAAGCAAAAGAATATACCTTTTTCTCAGCACCTCATGGTACCTTCTCCAAAATCGACCATATAATTGGTCACAAGACAGACCTCAACAAATATAAGAAGATCGAACTAATCCCATGTCTCCTATCAGATCACTATGGAGTAAAAGTGGTCTTCAATAGCAACAAAAACAACAGAAAACCCACATATACGCGGAAACTGAATAATATTCTACTCAATGATACATTGGTCAAGGAAGAAATAAAGAAAGAAATTAAAGACTTTTTAGAACACAATGAAAATGAAAACACAACATACCCAAATCTATGGGACACAATGAAAGCAGTGCTAAGAGGAAAACTCATAGCCCTGAGTGCCTCCAAAAAGAAAATGGAGAGAGCTTACATTACCAGCTTAATGACACACCTGAAAGCCCTGGAACAAAAAGAAGCTATTTCACCCAGGAGGAGTAGAAGGCAGGAAATCATCAAACTCAGGGCTGAAATCAATCAAGTAGAAACAAAGAGAACCATACAAAGAATCAATAAAACCAGGAGCTGGTTCTTTGAGAAAATCAACAAGATAGATAAACCCTTAGCCAGACTGACCAAAGGGCACAGAGAAAGTATCCAAATTAACAAACTCAGAAATGAAAAGGGAGATATAACAACAGAAACTGAGGAAATCCAAAAAATCATCAGATCCTACTACAAGAGCCTGTACTCAACACAACTGGAGAATCTGGAGGAAATGGACAATTTCCTTGACAGATACCAAATACCAAAATTAAATCAGGACCAAATAGATCATCTAAACAGTCCCATAATGCCTAAAGAAATTGAAGGAGTCATAGAAAGCCTTCCAGCCAAAAAAAGCACAGGACCAGATGGTTTCACTGCAGAATTCTATCAGACCTTCAAAGAAGAGCTAACACCAATACTCTTCAAATTATTCCACAAAATAGAAACAGAAGGAACACTACCCAATTCCTTCTACGAAGCCACAATTACTCTGATACCAAAACCACACAAAGATACAACAAAGAAAGAGAACTTCAGACCAATTTCCCTTATGAACATCGATGCAAAAATACTCAATAAAATTCTTGCCAACCGAATCCAAGAACACATTAAAACGATCATCCACCATGATCAAGTAGGCTTTATCCCGGGAATGCAGGGATGGTTCAATATACGGAAATCCATCAATGCAATCCACTACATAAACAAACTCAAAGAACAAAACCACATGGTCATTTCATTGGATGCTGAAAAAGCATTTGACAAAATTCAGCATCCTTTCATGCTTAAAATCTTAGAGAGAACAGGAATTCAAGGCCCATACCTAAACATAGTAAAAGCAATATACAGCAAACCGGTAGCCAGCATCAAAGTAAATGGAGAGAAACTTGAAGCAATCCCACTAAAATCAGGGACTAGACAGGGCTGCCCCCTTTCTCCTTATCTTTTCAATATTGTACTTGAGGTACTAGCTCGGGCAATTCGACAACATAAGGAGGTCAAAGGGATACAAATTGGAAAGGAAGAAGTCAAACTATCATTATTTGCAGACGACATGATAGTCTACCTAAGCGACCCAAAAAACTCCACTAAAGAGCTCCTACAGCTGATAAACAACTTCAGCAAAGTGGCAGGTTATAAAAGCAACTCAAGCAAATCAGTGGCCTTCCTATACTCAAAGGATAAGCAGGCTGAGAAAGAAATTAGGGAAATGACCCCCTTCACAATAGCCACAAATAGTATAAAGTATCTTGGGGTGACTGTTACCAAACATGTGAAAGATCTGTATGACAAGAACTTCAAGACTCTGAAGAAGGAAATGGAAGAAGACCTCAAAAAATGGGAAAACCTCCCATGCTCATGGATCGGTAGAATCAATATAGTTAAAATGGCCATTTTGCCAAAAGTAATCTACAGATTCAATGCAATACCCATCAAAATCCCAACTTAATTCTTCACAGAGTTAGAAAGAGCAATTATCAAATTCATCTGGAATAACAAAAAACCCAGGATAGCTAAAACTATTCTCAGCAACAAAAGAAATTCTGGGGGAATCAGTATCCCTGACCTCAAGCAATACTACAGAGCAATAGTGTTAAAAACTGCATGGTATTGGTACAGTGACAGGCAGGAGGATCAATGGAATAGGATTGAAGACCCAGAAATGAACCCACACATCTATGGCCACTTGAACCTCGACAAAGAGGCTGAAAACATCCAATGGAAAAAAGATAGCCTTTTCAACAAATGGTGCTGGTTCAACTGGAGGTCAGCATGCAGAAAAATGTGAATTGATCCATCCTTGTCTCCTTGTACTAAGCTCAAATCCAAATGGATCAAGGACCTCCACATAAAGCCAGACACTCTGAAGCTAATAGAAAAGAAACTGGGGAAGACCCTTGAGGACATCGGTACAGGGAGAAAGTTTCTAAACAGAACACCAATAGCGTATGCTCTAAGAGCAAGAATTGACAAATGGGACCTCATAAAATTACAAAGTTTCTGTAAGGCAAAGGACACCATCAAGAGGACAAATCGGCAACCAACAAATTGGGAAAAGATCTTCACCAATCCTACATCAGATAGAGGGCTAATATCCAATATATATAAAGAACTCAAGAAGTTAGATTCCAGAAAACCAAACAACCCTATTAAAAAATGGGGTACAGAGTTAAACAAAGAATTCTCACCTGAAGAACTTCGGATGGCGGAGAAGCATCTTAAAAAATGCTCAACATCATCATTAGTCATTAAGGAAATGCAAATCAAAACAACCCTGAGATTTCACCTTACACCAGTCAGAATGGCTAAGATTAAAAATTCAGGAAATAGCAGGTGTTGGAGAGGGTGTGGAGAAAGAGGAACACTCCTCCACTGCTGGTGGGGTTGCAAATTGGTACAACCACTCTGGAAATCAGTCTGGCGGTTCCTCCGAAAACTGGGCACTTCACTTCCAGAAGATCCTGCTATACCACTCCTGGGCATATACCCAGAGGATTCCCCACCATGTAATAAGGATACATGCTCTACTATGTTCATAGCAGCCCTATTTATAATTGCCAGGTGTTGGAAAGAACCCAGGTATCCCTCAACAGAAGAGTGGATGCAAAAAATGTGGTATATCTACACAATGGAGTACTATTCAGCCATTAGAAACAACGAATTCATGAAATTCTTAGGTAAATGGATGGAGCTAGAGAACATCATACTGAGTGAGGTAACCCAGACTCAAATGGTGAATCATGGTATGCACTCACTAATAAGTGGATATTAACCTAGAAACCTAGATTACCCAAAACATAATCCACACATCAAATGAGGTACAAGAAGAAAGGAAGAGTGGCCCCTTGTTCTGGAAAGACTCAATGAAGCAGTATTCAGCAAAACCAGAACGGGGAAGTGGGAAGGGGTGGGTGGGAGGACAGGGGGAGAGAAGGGGGCTTACGGGACTCTTTGGGAGTGGGGAAATCATTTGAAATGTAAATAAAAAATTTATCGAATAAAAAAAAGATTCAAAAAAAAAAAAAAAAAAAACAATGGCAACTGTGCCCCAGAAACAAGCTTCTTATTTATTTAGTTTTATTATACATCTTCAAAATGTTTGTTGATTGGCTATATACACTTCCTTTAATGGCATTTTTATTAAAAGTCAAAGAGGATTATTTAAAAAAAAAAAAGAAAAAGAAATACTTAAACTTTACGAGAAGAAATAACGGGTCGTGCAAAATTATATTTTTTTCCTAAACAACAAGTTGTAACTCGAAAACCTTTGGTGTTGCTTGTATGTCTCTGCGTGTAGCCTCAAAAGAGAACGCACAAGAGAGTTTTCTCTCGAAAAAATATGTCATATACCATATTTTAAGGAAATCCTGCATCGTGCGAAATTATCTTGTTTTTCCTAAACAACATGTTATAAAACGAAAAGTTTTGGTGTTGCGTGTAGGTCTAAGTGTGTAGCCTCAAAAGAGAATGCACAGGAGAGCTTTCTCTCGCAAGAATATGTAAGAATACCACGTTACAAGGAAATACAGTTTTGCAGAGTAAAGACAAATACATACATATTAGAAATACTTAAACTTACAAGAAGAAATAACGCATCGTACAAATTTATCTTGTATTTCCTAAACAACACGTTGTAACTCGTAAAGATTTGGTGTGGCGTATATGTCTATGCGTGTACCCTCAAAAGAGAATGCACAGGAGAATTTTCTCTCGAAAAAATATGTCAGAATACCACGTTTTAAGGAAATCCCGCATTGTGCGAAATTATCTTGTTTTTCCTAAACAACATGTTGTAACTCGAAACGATTTTGTGTTACCTGTATGACTAAGCTTGTAGCCTCAAAAGAGAACGCACAGGGGAGTTTTCTCTCATAAAAATATGTCAGAATACGACGTTTTAAGGAAATCCAGCATCTTGCGAAATTATCTTGTTTTTCCTAAACAACACGTTGTAACTCGAAATGCTTTGGTATTGCGTGTATGTCTAAGCGTGTAGCCTCAAAACAGAACGCACAGGAGAGTTTTCATTCGAAAGAATATGTAAGAATACCTCATTACAAGGAAATACAGTGTTGCAGAATAAAGACAAATACGTGCATATTAGAAATACTTAAACTTTACGAGAAGAAATAATGCATCATACAAAATTATCTTGTATTTCCTAAACAACACATTGTAACTCAAAAAGATTTGTTGTTGTGTGTATGTCTAAACGTGTATCCTCAAAAGAGAACCCACAGGAGAATTTTCACTCGAAAAATATGTCAGAATACCACTTTTTAAGGAAATCACGCATCGTGCGAAATTATGTTGTTTTTCCTAAACAACACGTTGTAACTCGAAAAGCTATGGTGTTACGTGTATGTCTAAGTGTGTAGCCTCAAAAGAGAACGCACAGGAGAGTTTTCTCTCGAAAAAATATGTCAGAATACCACATTTTAAAGAAATCCCGCATCGTGCCAAATTATCTAGTTTTTCCTAAACAACATGTTTTAACTCAAAAAGCTTTGGTGTTACGTGTATGTCTTAGTGTGTAGCCTCAAAAGAAAACGCACAGGAGAGTTTTCTCTCGAAAGATTATGTAAGAATACCATGTTATAAGGAAATACAGTGTTGCAGAGTAAAGACAACTATGTACGTATTAGAAATACTTAAACTTTACGAGAAGAAATAATGCATCGTACAAAATTATCTTGTTTTTCCTAAATAACACGTTGTAACTCGAAAAGATTTTGTGTTGCGTGTATGGTAAAGCATGTAGTCTCAAAAGAGAACGCACAGAACAATTTTCTATCGAAAAAATATTTCAGAATACCACGTTTTAAAGAAATCCAGCATTGTGAGAAATTATCTTGTTTTTCCTAAACAATATGTTGTAACTCGTAAAGCTTTGGTGTTGCGTTTTTTTCTAAGCGTGCAAAAGCCTCAAAAGAGAACACACAGAAGAGTTTTCTCTCGAAAGAATATGTAAGAATACCACGTTATAAAGAAATATAGTGTTGCAGAGTAAAGACAAATATGTACGTATTGGAAATACTTAAACATTAGGAGAAGAAATATCACATCATGCAAATTTTTCTTGTTTTTCCTAAACAACACATTGGAACTCGAAAAGATTTGGTGTTGCGTGTATGTATAAGCTTGTAGCCTCAAAGGAGAAGGCACAGGAGTGTTTTCTCTCGAAAAAATATGTCAGAATACCACGTTTTAAGGAAATCCCGCATCTTGCGAAATTATCTTGTTTTTCCTAAACAGCACGTTGTAACTGGAAAAGCTTTGGTGTTGCGTGTATGTCTAAGCGTTGTAGCATAAAAAGAGAACACACAGGAGGGTTTTCCCTCGAAAGAATATGTAAGAATACCACGTTATAAGGAAATACAGTGTTGCAGAGTAAGGACAAATACGTACATATTAGAAATACTTAAACTTTACGAGAAGAAATAACGCATCGTGCGAAATTATCTTGTTCTTCCTAAACAACACGTTGTAACTGGAAAAGCTTTGGTGTTGCGTGTATGTCTAAGCGTGTAGCCTCAAAAGAGATCGCACAGGAGAGGTTTCTCTTGAAAAAAATATGTCAGAATACCACATTTTAAGGAAATCCCGCATCGTGCGATATTATCTTGTTTTTCCTAAACAACACGTTGTAACTCGAAAAGCTTTGGTGTTGCGTGTATGTCTAAGCATGTAGTCTCAAATGAGAACACACAGGAGAGTTTTCTCTCGAAAGAATATGCAAGAATACCACGTTATAAGGAAATACAGTGTTGCAGTGTAAACACAAATACATACGTATTAGAAATACTTAAACTTTACGAGAAGAAATAACGCATCGTAAAAAATTATCTTGTTTTTCCTAAACAACACGTTGTAACGCGTAAAGCTTTGGTGTTGCGTGTATGTCTACGCGTGTAGCCTCAAAATAGAACGCACAGGAGAGTTTTCTCTCGAAAGAATATGTAAGAATACCACGTTATAAGGAAATACAGTGTTGCAGAGTAAAGACAAATATGTACGTATTAGAAATACTAAAACTTTATGAGAAGAAATAACGCATCGTACAAAATTTTCTTTTATTTCCTAAATAACACGTTGTAACTCGAAAACATTTGGTGTTGAGTGTATGTCTAAACATGTAGCCTCAAAAGAGAACCCAAAGGAGAATGTTCTCTCGAAAAAATATATCAGAATACCACGTTTTCAGGAAATCCCGCATCGTGCAAAATTATCTTGTTTTTCCTAAAGAACACGTTGTAACTCGAAAAACTTTGGTGTTGCATTTTGTCTAAGCATGCAGCCTCAAAAGAGAATGTACAGGAGAGTTTTCTCTCGAAAGAATATGTAAGAATACCACGTCATAAAGAAATAAAGTGTTGCAGAGTAAAGACAAATACGTACGTATTGGAAATACTTAAACTTTATGAGAAGAAATAACGCATCGTACAAAGTTATATTGTATTTCGTAAACATCAGGTTGTAACTTGAAAAGATTTGATGTGCCGTGTATGTCTAAGTGTGTAGCCTCAAAAGAGAACGCACAAGAGAGTTTTCTCTCGAAAAAATATGTCAGAATACCACGTAATAAGGAAATCCCGCATCGTGCGAAATTATCTTGTTTTTCCTATACAACACATTGTAACTCAAAAAGATTTGGTGTTGCGTGTATGTTCAAGCGTGTAGCTTCAAAAGAGAAAGCACAGGAGAGTTTTCTCTTGAAAGATTATGTAAGAATTCCACGTTATAAGGAAATACAGTGTTGCAGAATAAAGACAAATACGTACGTATTAGAAATACTTAAACTTTACGAGAAGAAATAACGCATCGTATAAAATTATCCAGTATTTCCTAAACAACATGTTGTAACGCGAAAAGATTTTGTGTTGTGTGTATGTGTAAATGGGTAGCCTCAAAAGAGAACCCACAGTAGAATTTTCTCTCGAAAAAATATATCAGAATACCATGTTTTAAGGAAATCCTGCATCGTGCGAAATTATCTTGTTTTTCTTAAACAACACGTTGTAATTCTAAAGGTTTTGGAGTTCCGCGTATGTCTAAGCTAGTAGCCTCAAAGGAGAACGCACAGGAGAGTTTTCTCTCTAAAGAATATGTAAGAATACCACGTTATAAGAAAATACAGTGTTGCAGAGTAAAGACAAATACGTACGTATTAGAAATACTTAAACTTTACGAGAAGAAATAATGCATCGTAAAAATTTTCTTGTATTTCCTAAACAACACGTTGTAACTAGAAAATATTTGGTGTTGTGTGTATGTGTAAATGTGTAGCCTCAAAAGAGAACCCACAGGAGAATTTTCTCTCGAAAAAATATGTCAGAATACCACGTTTTAAAGAAATCCTGCATCATACAAAATTATCTAGTATTTCCTAAACAACATGTTGTAACTCGAAAAGCTTTGGTGTTGCATTTTTGTCTAAGCATGCAGCCTCAAAGAGAACGCACAGGAGAGTTTTCTCTCGAAAAAATATGTCAGAATACCACGTTTTAAGGAAATCCTGCATCGTGCGAAATTCTCTTGTTTTTCCTAAATATCACGTTGTAACTCGAAAAACTTTGGTGTTGTGTGTATGTCTAAGCGTGTAGCCTCAAAAGAGAACGCACTGGAGAGTATTCTCTCAAAAGAAAATGTACGAATACCACGTTATAAGGAAATAGAGTGTTGCAGAGTAAAGACAAATATGTACTTATTAGAAATACTTAAACTTTATGAGAAGAAATAACGCATCATACAAAATTATCAAGTATTTCCTAAACAACACGTTGTAACTCAAAAAGATTTGGTGTTGCATGTATGTCTAAACGTGAAGCCTCAAAAGAGAACCCACAGGAGAATTTTCTCTCGAAAAAATATGTCTGAATACCACGTTTTAAGGAAATCCTGCATCGTGCGAAATTATCTTGTTATTCCTAAATAACACGTTGTAACTCGAAAAGCTTTGGTGTTGCTTGTATGTCTCAGCGTGTAGCCTCAAAAGAGAATGCACAGGAGAGTTTTCTCACGAAAAAAATATGTCAGAATACAACGTTTTAAGGAAATACAGTGTTGCAGAGTAAAGACAAATACTTACATATTGGACATACTTAAACTTTACGAGAAGAAATAATGCATCGTGCAAAATTATCTTGTTTTTCTTAAACAACATGTTTTAACTCGAAAAGCTTTGGTGTTGCGTGTATGTCTAAGCGTGTAGCCTCAAAAGAGAACGCACCGGAGAGTATTGTCTCGAAAGAAAATGTAAGAATACCACTTTATAAGGAAATACAGTGTTGCAGAGTAAAGACAAATATGTACTTATTAGAAATACTTAAACTTTATGAGAAGAAATAACGCAACATACAAAATTATCTTGTATTTCCTAAACAACACGTTGTAACTCGAAAAGATTTGGTGTTGCGTGTATCTAAACATGTAGCCTCAAAAGAGAACCAACAGGAGAATTTTCTCTCGAAAAAATATGTCTGAATACCACGATTTAAGGAAATCCTGCATCGTGCGAAATTATCTTGTTATTCCTAAACAACACGTTGTAACTCGAAAAGCTTTGGTGTTGCTTGTATATCTCAGCGTGTAGCCTCAAAAGAGAACGCACAGGAGAGTTTTCGCTCGAAAAAATATGTCAGAATACAACGTTTTAAGGAAATCCTGCATCGTGCGAAATTATCTCTTTTTTTCCTAACCAAATTGTTGTAACTCGAAAAGCTTTGGTGTTGCGTTTTTGTCTAAGCGTGCAGCCTCAAAAGAGAATGCACAGGAGAGATTTCTCTCGAAAGAATATGTAAGTATACGACGTTGTATGGAAATACAGTGTTGCAGAGTAAAGACAAATACGTACATATTGGAAATACTTAAACTTTACAAGAAGAAATAACGCATCGTGCAAAATTATCTGGTTTTTCCTAAACAACACGTTGTAACTGGAAAAGATTTTGTGTTACGTGTATGTCTAAGCTTGTAGCCTCAAAAGAGAATGCACAGGAGAGTTTTCTCTCAAAAAAATATGTCAGAATACCACGTTTTAAGGAAATCCTGCATCGTGCAAAATTATCTTGTTTTTCCTAAACAACATGTTGTAACTCGAAAAGCTTTGGTGTTGCGTGGATGTCTAAGCATGTAGCCTCAAGAGAGAACGCACAGGAGAGTTTTCTCTCCAGAAAATATGTCAGAATACCACGTTTTAAGGAAATCCCGCATAGTGCGATATTATCTTGTTTTTCCTAAACAACACTTTGTAATTCGAAAATATTTGGTGTTGGTTGTAAGTCTAAGCATGTAGCCTCGAAAAGAACGCACAGGAGAGTTTTCTCTCGAAAGAATATGTAAGAATATCACGTTATAAGGAAATACAGTGTTGCAGATTAAAGACAAATATGTACGTATTAGAAATACTTAAACTTTATGAGAAGAAATAACGCTTCGTACAAAATTATCTTTTATTTCCTAAACAAGACGTTGTAACTCGAAAAGATTTGGTGTTGTGTGTATGTCTAAATGTGTAGCCTCAAAAGAGAACCCACAGGAGAATTTTCTCTCGAAAATATATGACAGAATACCACGTTTTAAGGAAATCCTGCATCGTGTCAAATTATCTTGTTTTTCCTAAACAACACGTTGTAACTCGAAAAGCTTTGGTGTTGCGTGTATGTCTAAGCGTGTAGCCTCAAAAGAGAACGCACAGGAGAGTTTTCTCTCGAAAAAATATGTCAGAATAGCATGTTTTAAGGAAATCCCGCATCGTGCGAAATTATCT
Source organism: Apodemus sylvaticus (assembly GCF_947179515.1). Taxonomy (NCBI): domain Eukaryota; kingdom Metazoa; phylum Chordata; class Mammalia; order Rodentia; family Muridae; genus Apodemus; species Apodemus sylvaticus. Next base: position 15,188,560 of record NC_067489.1, read on the forward strand.
TGTTTTTCTTAAAAAACACGTTGTAACTTGAAAAGCTATGGTGTTGGTGTATGTCTAAGCATGGAGCCTCAAAAGGGAACGCAGAGGAGAGTTTTCTCTCAAAAGAATATGTAAGAATACGACGTTATAAGGAAATACAGTGTTGCAGAGTAAAGACAAATATGTACGTATAGGAAATACTTAAACTTTATGAGAAGAAATAATGCATCGTGCAAAATTATCTTGTTTTTCCTAAACAACACGTTGTAACTCAAAAAGATTTTGTGTTGTGTGTATGTCAAAGCTTGTAGCCTCAAAAGAGAATGCAAGGAGAGTTTTCTCTCAAAAAAATATGTCAGAATACTACGTTTTAAGGAAATACCGCATCGTGAGAAATTATCATGTTTTTCTTAAACAACATGTTGTAACTCGAAAAACTTTGGTGTTGCGTGTATGTCTAAGTGTGTAGCCTCAAAAGAGAACACACAGGAGAGTTTTCTCTCGAAAGAATATGTAAAAATACCACGTTATAAGGAAATACAGTGTTGCAGAGTAAAGACAAATACGTATGTATTGGAAATACTTAAACTTTACGAGAAGAAATTACGCATCGTGCAAAATTATCTTGTTTTTCCTAAACAACATGTTGTAACTCGAAACGATTTGGTGTTTCATGTATGTCTAAGCATGTAGCCTCAAAAGAGACAGCACGGTAGAGTTTTCTCTCGAAAAAATATGTCAGAATACCACGTTTTAAGGAAATCCTGCATCGTGCGAAATTATCTTGTTTTTCCTAAACAACATGTTTTAACTCGAAAAGCTTTGATGATGCGTGTATGTCTAAGTGTGTAGCCTCAAAAGAGAATGCACAGGAGAGTTTTCTATTGCCAGAATATGTAAGAATACCACGTTACAAGGAAATACAGTTTTGCAGAGTAAAGACAAATACGTACCTATTAGAAATACTTAAACTTTACGAGAAGAAATAATGCATCGTACAAAATTATCTTGTATTTCCTAAAGAACACGCTATAACTCGAAAAGATTTGTTGTGGCATGAATGTCTAAGCGTTTAGCTTCAAAAGAGAACGCACAGGAGATTTTTCTGTCGAAAAATTATGTCAGAATACCACGTTTTAAGGAAATCCTGCATCGTGCGAAATTATCTTGTTTTTCTTAAACAACACGTTGTAACTCGAAAAGCTTTGGTTTTCCGTGTATGTCTAAGCGTGTAGCCTCAAAAGAGAACGCACAGGATAGTTTTCTCTCGAAAGAATATGTAAGAATACCACATTATAAGGAAATACAGTGTTGCAGACTAAAGACAAATACGTACGTATTGGAAATACTTAAACTTTACAAGAAGAAAGAACGCATCGTGCAATATTATCTAGTTTTTCCTAAACATCATGTTGTAACTCAAAAAGATTTGGTGTTGCATGTAGGTCTAAGCTTTTAGCCTCAAAAGATAACGCACAGGAGGGTTTGATCTCGAAAAAAATATGTCAGAATACCACGTTTTAAGGAAATCCCGCATTGTGCGAAATTATCTTGTTTTTCCTAAACAACAAGTTGTAACTCGAAAAGCTTTGGTGTTGCGTGTATGTCTAAGCATGTAGCCTCAAAGAGAACGCACAGGAGAGTTTTCTCTCAAAAGAATATGTAAGAATGTCACGTTATAAGGAAATACAGTGTTGCAGAGTAAAGACAAACACGTACGTATTGGAAATACTTAAACTTTACAAGAAGAAATAACGCATCGTACAAAATTATCTTGTATTTCCTAAACAACATGTTGTAACTCGAAAAGATTTGGTGTTGCGTGTATGTCTAAATGTGTAGCCTCAAAAGAGAACACACAGGAGTATTTTCTCTCGAAAAAATATGTCAGAATACCACGTTTTAAGGAAATCCTGCATCGTGTGTAATTATCTTGTTTTTCCTAAACAACTTGTTTTAACTCGAAAAGCTTTGGTGTTGCGTGTATGTCTAAGTGTGTAGCCTCAAAAGAGAATGCACAAGAAAGTTTTCTCTCGCAAGAATATATAAGAATACCATGTTACAAGGAAATACAGTTTTACAGAGTAAAGACAAATACGTATAAATTAGAAATACTTAAACTTTACGAGAAGAAATAATGCATCGTAAAAATTATCTAGTATTTCCTAAACAACATGTTGTAACTCGAAAGGGTTTGGTATTGTGTGTATGTCTAAACATGTAGCATCAAAAGAGAACCCACAGGAGAAATTTCTCTCGAAAAAATATGTCAGAATACCACGTTTTAAGGAAATCCTGCATCGTGTGAAATTATCTTGTTTTTCCTAAACAACACGTTGTAACTCGAAAAGATTTTGTGTTACGTGTATGTCTAAGCTTGTAGCCTCAAAAGAGAATGCAAAGAAGAGTTTTCTCTCGAAAAACTATGTCAGAATACCACGTTTTAAGGAAATTCCGCATCGTGCGAAATTATCTTGTTTTTCTTAAAGAACACGTTGTAACTCGAAAAGCTTTGGTGTTGCGTGTATGCCTCTACAATGATCATCCGTCGTCAGACCCTCCAAAGTTGGGTCCTCTGAAGTCAGACCTCCAGATTTTGTTTCCTTTTGTGTGCTGTCTTTGTTGAGAAGATTCTATAAGCATATTTAGCATAGTTTATGTTCCCTGGTGAAATACTTGCAGCTGATTGTCTGGTAGTAAAACATGCAGTCAAAATTAAGTTTTGAAAGCTCTTTGCTAAAGATCCACAATGATTCATTTGTTTGTTTTTCTTAATGACATAATTAATCTAAATATTCCTATATGTGTTTATCTTCTTTATTCTTGATCAGTGGATTTGTTGTTTTAAATTATGAATTTGACAGAATCTAGAGTCACTTGAAGAGATGGGCCTCTTTTATGCTTGTGGGAAACTATCTTGATTGTGGTAATGGATGTGGGGTGACCCATTTTAAGTGTGGACAGGACATTCCCCAGACATGCATCATGGAATATATAAAATGGAGGAACTGAGGAAGCCTGCACTCATTCATTGCTCTGTATTTGGACTGTGGCTTATTGTAGTTTCCTTTCCAGTTGCTATGATGAAATATTGTGACAAAACAACTTATGAGAGAAAGGACTTAGTTCATAACTACAAGTTATAGTTTACAAGGACAACAAGATGTCAGGACCTTGAAGTTAGTTGTCACAACCATCATCAAAAGGAGAGAGAGAGAGAGAGAGAGAGAGAGAGAGAGAGAGAGAGAGAGAGAGAGCACTTGAATGCCAGTGCTTAGCTCACTTTCTGTAATCTTTTACAGTCCAGTCCCTAAACCCTGGAAATGGGCGTGTCTTCTTACCTCAGTTAATTCAACAAAGACAGTCACCTATGGATTATCTAGACAATCCCTGATTGATATTCTTTTCCATGATGTTCTAAGATTTTGTCAAGTAGACAAGTGTCACATGGTTGTCCTCTGAGCAGCTACTTAAAGTTCCCTGGTTTCCCTGCCACAGTTTACAATATACTGAGTGAGCTTGGAGATAAAACATTTTCTCCCGTTTGCTTTTTTTTCTGAATATTGCTTCATATCAGAAAATAAATAAATGAAGGCAATTGCTAAGCAGAGGAAGGTTAAACAATGTAGGACCGTTTTAAACCAATGAGAGACTCAGTACTCAGTTCATTCAAGGTCTCTCTGATCTGACAGATGACAACTGTGAAGTCCATTGCTCTTCACAGAGCAGAATGTTCACACAGACAGAACTTGGACCAGGATGGATGCTCCCAGCCCCACTTTGATTCTCATACAATGCAAGTACTCCCCTAGCTGACCACTGCATTCTACTGCTCCATAAGAATCAGTTTCTGGCTTTCCTTTAGCAAATTGTGTTCATCAGAACAAAGCAGTGACTATGGGCTTTACTTTCAGTTACATTTTGAGTTCAAGACCTCCTTATGCAGCGATGATGGTTAATTTAATTCCTGATCTTGTGAACTGTGCACTTGATGTCTGATCCCTATTCACATGATTGGGGTAAATATCCAAGAAAGGGTGATCCTGACTCCCTTTTATTCACCAGTACATTGTGAGGCATTAGTTAAAATGAGAGCCCTTGTACTTCATTCAAGGTCTATGTTTCCTAGACGAGGCTTTTCAGGACATGTGTTATCTGCCACTAAGTTTCCTTATCTAAAACATCAAGTTCATATTCCTCATTAGCCAAGTTTATTGTGGCCATGTGTTAAATGTTCCTGTGAAACGTAGCTAAGGAGTGGGTGTCCATTTCATGATAGACATCTGGCCTCTTGGTGAGCTATGTCTTCATGGGGGTAAGAAATAATGTTTTCTACAAAGAATATTTTCTAGATGACCATGACAAGAAGGTGGTTGAAAATCTTGGGAATCTCTTTTACTAGCTCTTCGTTCTGGCCAGGCTAACTGCCTGATACCTAGGACACAGGCTGAAGCCCTGTTGCCAGTTGGCTTCAGGCTTTTGAGCTTTGGAATGCTGTCCTATTGATCGCTCCTCAGATCCAACATTAATTTTTCACCTGTTCTGTGACCCAATGTACCCAGCTCTGGTCAGGGGTTTAGCAGGTCTTGGGACTTACCTATGTTGATCTGAAAGCAGAAAAGAGAGAGGATCAGCAGCAAAAAGCAGGAGATCTTCATGATTGCTGCACACGGAGTTGATTACGGTCAGAGCCAGTGCTGGAAAGCTTCCTTAAAGATGAACTCAGAGCACAGAGTGCTTCTGCAATAATAGAGGGGCGGGAATAAGTAACCTCAAAGTTGAGCTTTAAGGAGGGATGGCAATCTAGAGTGACTGTCCAATAGCTAAGCTCTACAGTGCTTATCTGAGGCATCTCAAATTCTGAGATCATTTTGTCTCTGTTGCCTGGATCTAGATTTTGCTCCTATCTGGAAATGCTAAATGCCACATGTCTCAATAGGACTCATAAATACTCCATAGGGCTAATTTTATATCTGGCTACTTTATATCTGATAGTTGTTTATCAGCTATAGGATTTCTCTTGTGGAGTTTTTCGGGTTGCTTAAATATATCATCATGCAATCTGCAAATAGTGACAATTTGACTTCTTCCTTTCCAATTTGTATCTCTTTTACCTCCTTTTGTTGTCTAATTGCTCTAGCTATGTAATAATCTTATACACACATAGAAACAATAATAAATCATAAGTATGTAAAGATAACCTAGTGAGTTAATTTAGTGTTATTTTTATATACATAATTTTGGAGCTGAGCACTTGGTACTGGATAACCAATTTGGGGCTCATCACTGCAGAAGCATAATTATCTATCTCTTTGTAATTATTAGGAGCTTGTAATGCTTTGTATATGGGTAGACTCCCTTAAGATTTTTCTTTTAGTATGTCTATTAATGTTGTCACTGTCCAGTTCTTATTTTATATAGCCATGCGACTGACATTTCATAATTGTAGCTTCCCTGTCATTTCTAGAAGGTACAAACTCACAATCAACTTCTGGGCCTTAGCAATCTACTGCAGTGATCACAGGGCCATAGATGTACGAGTGGAGCTGTAGATACATCCTATTGATGCTGAAAAATCCCACAATAAATAGTTTCCTGTATTTTGACCACTTAATGTTTTCTGAGATGATCTCTGCTGCAAACAGAAGCTTCTTTTATGAGGACTGAGAGCTACTCTTACCTGTGGATATAAAATGCACTTATAAATTATGCTGACTCAATAAATTGGCAGGAGTAGGTACTCCTCTAAGATCTATGACCTCAACAGCCCAGATAGTTTGCTAGGTTTCTAGTACTTGTTATTACTTCCTTCTAGTTGATTCAGTCTTATGTCTCATTAAAGAGCTTAGTTAGGTTACCACCAAGATATGTACGACACTATTACATCTTTAGGAGTATCTTTCAAGACCGTACTTAACCCAAGAGACTTATCTCTCAAAATTTGTTTTCATTCAAGTTTGGTTCAAAACTTGTACCAAAATGTGTTAGGCAAGCTGTCAAAAGGGAATTGGTCAATAATTATACCTAGCAACAATACTTATGAAACATATGTAATATGTCTTGATCAACTTCACCCCAAATTCCTTTATGAACTCCTATTACAACCCATCAACCAGTGTTGCCTCTGTGTAGATGGGGATATATAGAATTAAATATTTAAATAAAATCCCATCATGGGTTTCTGCTACCCTCCCCAATGATTTGTGTTTCTGAATAAAAGACACACATAAAACCTTTATCTTTTGATATGCCTTAAACAGGGTAACAGCTGGAGCACTTCCTAACCTCCATGCAGTTAGTCCACCTCCCACTGATAATCCTGGGTTATTACTTAAACTAAATTGTATATTCTGCCTTGGCTGCCCTGGGTCACCCTTGCCTGGCTCCTTCACATGCGGGCTCCTCCTCCCTGTCCTCCACTGTTTTCAGGCATGGCATCTCCTCTTCCCAACATGGTGTATCATCTTCTACCTCTTTCCTCGATGTCCCAAGCATGGAATTGCTAAAATCTTAAAAAGCATGCTTCCTAAAAAGTCCTACCTCTGTCTGCCCTGCCCAGATATTGGATACCAGTTTCTTTATTGATCAATCAGAACTACTTGGGGACAGGGTCCCTCAGTGTCTTTTATGCAGAGAGTCATGTAGGTGATTTTGGGGACCAAAATTAACATTATAGTACAAGTAGCATTAGGCCTATTAACATTAGGGACATCCGCCACAGCAGGAGTATAGGAACCATTCCCCGAGGAAAAAAATCTCACTCTTTTCACCAGTTGTTTATCAATTTCCAACAGCTTTTTACTTATGACTTTATGTGACAGTGCCCATCCATGCAGATATTTTGACAGTCTTGATCCTGTCTTAAGGCCTTCATCCACAGCTCCTGTGAGTTTGATTGTCAGAGGCTCTATTGTGTTAAGAAAATATCTTTTTCCTGCAGATGTATTTTACCTTTACTCTTACATTTTTTTCCTGTCCCCTTGTGGTAGTTTGAATATCTTTGGCCAACATAGATCCGTGTGTTTGAATTCTTGGCCACAGGCCATGGAGCTCTTCGGAGGTATGGCCTTATTGGGTGTGTGTGGCCTACTTTGTCACTGTGTAGGTAGACTTTGTGTGATCCTATGCTTAATCTTTGCCCAGTGTGGAATTCCAGTCTTTTCCTAGCTGCTTTCAGATCAATATGTAGAACTCTTGACTCTCACAATTCCAAGTTTTCATGCATGATACCATTTCCTACTATGAAGATAATGGAGTAAACCTCTGAAACTGTAGGACAGAACCAGTTACAATTGTGTCTTCCCAACAATAAAACCCTAAGCCAGAAGTTATTACCAGGTACTGTGGTATTGCTGTGACAGGCATGACCATGTTTTTGTTGGGAGGAATATAGACCATGAAGAGATGTCTCAGTGTTAAGAGCATTGACTGTTCTTTTGAAGGTCCTGAGTTCAAATCCCAGAAACCAAATGGTGGCTCACAACAATCTGTAATGAGATCTGATGCCCTCTTTTGGTGTGTCTGAAAACAGCTACAGTGTACTTACATAGAATAAATCTTAAAAATAAATCCCTTGATTGATTTAAGTGGGACTTAATGGGATATCTTAGTAGGAATGTGGAAGGCAGTGGTCTTGAGGGCAATTTGAATTTTGTGTGTGGGGGGGCTGGCTCAAGAGGTTTTCGAGTAGAAGTATTTTAATATGTTGTCTAGAGATTGTTCTTGTGATAATCTTGAAAAATGTTTCTGTTTTTGTCCTTGTTCATAGAGTCTGCCTGAAGCTAAGGTGAAGAGGTTTAAGTTAATTGAAATCTCCCAGGGAATCTCAAAATAACCAAGTTTAGACTCTTGACCTGTTAATGAAAAGCATTTTGCTCAAGGATAGCAAGCTTAGAAAGCAAAAATAGAGAATAAATGGTTTAAGTATTAATGGGACACCAGGAAGTGGATTGGAGCCGGATAACATTCAGATATTAAAAATTGAGAGAATGTTACCTTGGGGGCAAGATCTGTCACAGATAAGTTTATTATTCATGATTTTTTGCTGCTTTATAAGGTATTGTTACATCATGTTAGTCATTATCATGACCTGTTTATTTTTTTTTTGGAAGCATAATTTCCTGTGAAATTGACAAGGTATGTATTGCAATGTATAGTCTTGGTTGTCAACTTGACTGTATCTGGAATGAACTGCTATCCAGCAATGGAGGGCCAAATTGTGACCCATGCCTTGATGCACAGTGACCATGCTTATAAAGACCTTTTGGAAAGAAATTAAAGGAAAATTTGGGTTCAGGTGAAGAACCTTTAATCCCAAGACTGATGAAACAGAGGCATGGAAATCTGTGAGTTGAAGGTCAGTCTATAGAGCGAGTTTCAGGACAGCAAAGCTTCAGGCAGTGAAGAAGTCAGTGAAAACAGCAAACTGGTGAAGATGCAATAGACCAAGGGGGGGTGTTTCCTGTTCCAGCCCCAGCAAGCAGCGGAACTTGACAGTTTCAGTCATGTGGCTCTTGCTTTAGAGCCAAGCGAAGAAGGGGTTACTGGGACAATTTATGCTGGTTAGCTGGAGCTAAGGAATTAGCACTTATTAAGAAGAGACCAGCATCACTGATGTGAAATCTTCTGGAAAGTGTTATCTGAGAGCATAAAGAAGCTGTGTTCCAGAGATAAACATCTTGTTCAAAGCCTGGTGATTTAAGAATCTCCCGGGTGGTCATGGTTTTGAAAGTATGAAGCTATCATGGAGAGTAGTGGAGCCTTGGCACTGGGGAGAGGCCATGCTAGACAAATGGTTCAGTTCCAGTCTCAGTGTCACTTGAGGCTTGGCACCATGACACATGTATAAGAGAGGATATAAGTGAAAGTGCAGCCTAGTTGTAGCAGAAGATCCCAGTATTTCAGAGATGCAAGTACCATAGGATGATCACCCAAAGAGCAGCAGCAGTGGAGTGGTACATTCTGAAGCCTAGAAGACAAGGTGTGTTTGCTACAGAGGACAGAGGTAGAGAAAGCCCTTTGAGGAGCCCAGAAGATGATGTGTGGATAATGATTACAGACATTGGACATTGACTTATTTATACAGTTGTAGTTTAATTTTGCTTGGTCCAGATTGTGATTATGGCCTGGATCTTCCATCTTGAAGAAGGTATTTAATTCAATCTTAACATTTGCAGGTGTCCACAGCTTGATCTTTTAAGAGATTTTGGATTTTTAGCAAGGTTGGGTATTTAAAACTGATTGAAGTTTTACTATACTTTAATTTGTAAAGTCTGTTAGACTTTTAAGGTTATTTTATGTTTTTAATGTTAGATCTTGGGGATGAATAAGAAAGGTAGGGTTGTAGCTTGCCAGTGATGTATTTGTGTTTCAAGTTGACAAGGGGGCTGCTTTTGTGTGTCAGCTTGATACAAGTTAGAGTAATCAGAGAGGAAGGAGTCTCAGATGAATAAATGCCTCCACAAGATGCAGTTTTAAGGCATTTTCTCAATTACTCATCAATTAGAGAGGGCCAGCTCATGGTGGGTGGTACCATTCTTGGGCTGGTGGTCCTGGGTTGTATAAGAAAGCAAGCTGTGCAAGTCTTGAGCAGCAAGTCAGTAAGCAACATCCCTCCATTGTTGCCCTTTGTATCAGCTCCTTTTTCCAGGTTTCAGCCCTGTTTATTTCCTGTCTTGACTTCCTCCAGTGATTTGGAAGCATAAACCAAATACATCTTTTTCTTCCCAATGTACTTTTTGGTCATGGTGTTTGTTTGCATCAATAAAACCCTAACTAAGACACCACCTTTATGCACACTTTCTTTTTCTTTTTCTTTTTCTTTTTCTTTTTCTTAGATATATTCTTTATTTACATTTCAAATGATTTCCCCTTTCCTGGATCTCCCCCTCCCCGAAAGTCCGATTAGTCTTCTTCCCCAATCAACCCCCTCCTGCTTCCCTGTCCTGTTATTCCCCTTCACTGCTGCACTGAGCCTTTCCAGTACCAGGGGCCTTTCTTTCTTTCTTCTTGGGCATCATTTTTTATGTGGATTGGCTTTTTTTTTTTTTTTTGGTATTCTAAGCTTCTGGGCTAATATTCACCTATCAGTGAGTCCATACCATGTGTGTTCTTTGGTAATTGTGTTACCTCACTTAGAATGATATTTTCCTGTTCCACCCACTTGCCTAAGAATTTCATGAATTCATTGTTTGTAATGTCTGAGTAGTATTCCATAGTGTAAATATACCACATTTTCTGTATCCATTCCTCTGTTGAGGGACATCTGGGTCCTTTCCAGGTTCTGGCTATTATAAATAAGGCTGCTATGAACATAGTGGAACATGTGTCCTTATTACATACTGGGGAATCTTTTAGGTAAAGCCCGAGGAGTGGTATAACGGGGTCCTCCAGTAGTGTCATGCCCAGTTTTCTGAGGAACCGCCAGACTGATTTCCAGAGTGGTTGCAGACTTTTTTGCGTGAACCTCTTCTGCCTTTATTTCCTTCATACCCTTTCATGTTCATATTTCCCTCACCACTCACTTTCAGTGTGTTTCATTTTAATCAGCCTTCACTCATCCTTGAAACTTCTCTTTAACCATTTCATCGTTCTCTTTGTAGTTCCTATAACCCATATATAAACTTGTAGCCATAGATATATGCAGAATGGTGTTTCTAAAGTAGCAACTTTCACCTGAGTTCTCTGAAAAATCTTTATCCCTTTCCATATGCCTCATCTATCATAATCTATATTTTCTAACCTAATTAAAACCTTCCTGTTCCATTATTTCCCCTTAATCGTTTACAGTTGAGTTTTCTGTATTGTCTAAAAAATGTCTGGAGTTATCCATATTTGATGAATTCATAATGTCAATGACTCTAGGGAAAACTGATATAGCCCTAGCAGTGTGCAGAGCCCTCGCCATTGTTAATTCCTTAAGGAGGTCAGTATGTGATGACCAAGTATCTCATAACTTTGGAATACTTTTCAAATGTAAAAAGAGTAGAGGTCTACTCCTAGCTCATTTGTCAAAATGGGAATCTGAAAACATCACCTCACAAAGCCCACTTTCCAGGTAAATATTTGTGGAACTGTTTGGTAATGTTCAGTGTCTGCCCCGAAGAGATTTGCCTCCAGTCTTACATCTCCTATTGGATCAGATTTGCAGATATAGTGCAGTTAGAAGTGGATGGATGTGGGTAGGTGTGACCATATATTATAATATACATGTATTAAGTTAAAAGGTTCAGAATTGCATACTATATTAAAAGAATGCAATGGTTTAATATAAATTCATTATAAAATATAATTATTAAATCAAGATTACAGTAGCAGCTATGACCATTGTCTGGACTGTTAAGGTTAGGGTTAGGGTTTGGTGAGATTCATTATCCCAATTGTCTTGTATATCATCACTACATGTATTCAGTCACCTGCAACATATTTTGTAATATTCCTCCTGTCTAACTTAAAGTTTAGATTTTATGTCTACTAGCTTCTTCTCGCATTGTACCTGGCCAATCAATTAGTAAGTAACTTTTTTCATTCATTGTTTCTATGAATGTGACATTTTACATGTGTGTGTGTGTGTGTGTGTGTGTCTGTGTGTGTGATGTCTGGTAGATTTTGTTTAGATTAATATACACCAGAACTATTCATCTGCTTGACACTGATAGAAATCTATTATTTTTAGTGTTGGAATGGTATTCTGGTATATATGTAATCCACATTTTCCTTGTTTCTTATTCAATCAAGCTACACTAAGGTCAGTTATGTGTTTTGAGTATTATGAATTATTAGAATCCGGTGAATGAGTACAGATATATTTTGCTGCTTCAGCTGTATATAGATATAAACTGTATTCAGTGTATATTAAATATATTCTTTATTTACATTTCAAATGATTTCCCCTTTCCTGAATCTCCTCTCCCTGAAAGTCCCATAAGCCCTCTTCCCTTCCCTGTTCCCCCATCAACCTGTAGCTGTCTTCAGACATACTCCAGAAGAATGCACCAGATACCACTGCAGATGGTTACTCTGTGCTTCCCATGTGGTTGCTGGGAATTGAACTTGGGATTTTTAGAAGAGCAGTCAGTGCTCTTAACCACTGAGGCATCTCTTCAGTCCTCCTTTCAGTTCTTTTGATTATGTATCTATTGGTTCAAGACTACTACAGTAGCAAGAGTATAGGGGAATTCCAGAACAGGGAAGTGGGAAGGGGTAGATGGAAGAATAGGGGGACGGAAGAGGGCTTAAGGGATTTGCGGGGAGTGGGGACCCAGAAAAGGCGAAATCATTTGCAATGTAAATAAAAATAAATAAATTAATTAATTAAAAAAATATTCAGGAGACAGCAGGTATTGGAGAGGGTGTGGAGAAAGAGGAACACTCCTCCACTGCTAGTGGGGTTGCAAATTGGTACAACCACTCTGGAAATCAGTATGGCGGTTCCTCCGAAAACTGGGCACCTCACTTCCAGAAGATCCTGCTATACCACTCCTGGGCATATACCCAGAGGATTCCCCACCATGTAATAAGGATACATGCTCTACTATGTTCATAGCAGCCCTATTTATAATTGCCAGAAGCTGAAAAGAACCCAGGTATCCCTCAACAGAAGAGTGGATGCAAAAATGTGGTATATCTACACAATGGACTACTATTCAGCCATTAGAAACAATGAATTCATGAAATTCTTAGGCAAATGGATGGAGCTAGAGAACATCATAATAAGTGAGGTAACCCAGACTCAAAAGGTGAATCATGGTATGCACTCACTAATAAGTGGATATTAACCTAGAAAACTGGAATACTCAAAACATAATCCACACATCAAATGAGGTACAAGAAGAAAGGAGGAGTGGCCCCTTGTTCTGGAAAGACTCCATGAAGCAGTATTCAGCAAAACCAGAACGGGGAAGTGGGAAGGGGTGGGTGGGAGGACAGGGGGAGAGAAGGGGGCTTTTAGGACTTTCGGGGAGTGGGGGATTGGAAAAGGGGAAATCAATTGAAATGTAAATAAAAAAATATATCGAATGAAACAAAACAAAACAAAACAAACAAACAAACAAACAAAAAAGACTATTACAGTAGCCATATAGCTCAGAAGTTGTTCTGAGAATATCCAAATAAGAGCTAATGTTTATACAAGAGTTGTGTTGATATTCCCTGCCAGGAACAGTGTGGAAATGATCACCAACCTGTGCATCTTCATCTAGTATTATCTGTTTCTCTGATGTTATTCATTTTAATATAATGAGGGAACCTCTCATTTGGCTTTTTTTTTATTTTCTATATTCTTTGTTTACATTCCAAATGTTTTCCCCTTTCCCAGTTCCCCCCTCCCCATATATCCTATAAGTCCTCTTCTCTCCAGCCATTATTCACTCATCCCCCTCCCATTTCCCTGTCCTGGTACTCCCCTACAGTCCAGGATCAAGCCTTTCCAGGACCAGGGCCCTCTGCTTCCTTCTTCATGGGAATCATTTGATATGCTAATTGAGTATTCTGAAATTCTGGGCTAATTAATATCCACTTATCAGTGATTGCATTCCATATGTGTTCTTTTGTGATTGGGTTACCTCACTTAGGATGATATTTTCCAGTTCCAACCATTTGTCTAAAAATTTCATGAATTCATTGTTTTTTAATTGCTGATTAGAATTCCATTGTGTAAACATACCATATTTCTGTATCCATTCCTCCATTGAGGGACATTTGGGTTCTTTCCAGCTTCTGGCTATTATAAATAAGACTGGAGCTGCACATAGTGGAGCATGTATGTTATTGCATGCCAGGGAATCCTCTGTGTATATGCCCAGGAGTGGTATAGCAGGGTTCTCTGGAAGTGGCATGTCCAGTTTTCTGAGGAACAGCCAGACTGATTTCCAGAGTGGTTGTACCATCTTACAGTCCCACCAGCAGTGGAGGAGTGTTCCTCTTTCTCTGCATCCTTGCCAACACCTGCTGTCTCCTGAGTTTTTAACATTAGCCATTCTGACTGGTGTGAGGTGAAATCTCAGGGTTGTTTTGATTTGCATTTCCCTAATGACTAATGATGTTGAACATTTCTTAACGTGCTTCTCAGCCATCTGAATTTCTTTAGGTGAAAATTCTTTGTTTAGTTCTGTACCCCACTTTTTAATAGGGATATTTGGTTCTCTGGGCTCTAACTTCTTGAGTTTTTGTATATATTGGCTATTAGCCCTCTGTTGGATGTAGGGTTGGTGAAGATCCTTTCCCAGTTTGTTGGTTGCTGATTTGTCCTTTTGATGGTGTCCTTTGTCTTACAGAAACTTTGTAATTTTATGAGGTCCCATTTGTCAATTCTTGATCTTAGAGCATAAGCTATTGGTGTTCTGTTCAGTAACTTTTCCCCTGTGCCCATGTCCTCAAGGGTCTTCCCCAGTTTCTTTTTTGTTAGTTTCAGTGTGTCTGGTATTATGTGGAGGTCCAAGTGGATACTTGTAGTTGACCTTAGTTCAAAGAGATAAGAATGGGTCAATTCACATTCTTCTGCATGCTGACCTCCAATTGAACCAGCATCATTTGTTGAAAAGGCTATATTTTTTTCCACTGGATGTTTTCAGCTCCTTTGTCAAAGATCAAGTGACCACAGGTGTGTGGGTTCATTTCTCGGTCTTCAATCCTATTCCATTGGTCCACCTGCCTGTCACTGTACCAATACCATGCAGTTTTTAACACAATTGCTCTGTAGTATTGCTTGAGGTCTTGGATACTGATTCCCCCAGAAGTTCTTTTACTATTGAGAATAGTTTTAGCTATCCTGGGTTTTTTGTTATTCCAGATGAATTTGAGAATTGCTCTTTCTAACTCTATGAAGAGTTGGGATTTTGCTAGGGATTGCGTTGAATCTGTATATTACTTTTGGCAGGATGACCATTTTAACTATATTAATCCTGTCAATCCATGAGCATGGAAGAGTTTTCCATTTTCTGAGGTCTTCTTCAATTTCCTTCTTCAGAGACCTGAAGTTCTTTTCATACATTTCTTTTATTTGTTTGGTTAGAATCACACCAAGATACTTTATAATGTTTGTGGCTATTGTGAAGGGTGTCATTTCCCTAACTTTTTTATCAGCCTGCTTATCCTTTGAGTATAGGAAGGCAACTGATTTGCTTGAGTTGATTTTATAACCAGCCACTTTGATAAAGTTGTTAATTAGCTGTAAGATTTCTCTGGTGGAGTTTTTTGGGTTACTTAATAATACTATCATATCTGCAAATAGTCATAGTTTGACTTCTTCCTTTCCAATTTGTATCCCTTTGACCTCCTTATGTTGTCTAATTGCTCTAGCTAGAACTTCAAGTACTATATTGAAAAGATATGGAGAGAGAGGGCAGGCTTGTCTAGTCCCTGATTTTAGTGGGATTGCTTCAAGTTTCTCTCCATTTAGTTTGATATTGGCTATCGGTTTGCTGTATATTGCTTTAATAATGTTTAGGTATGGGCCTTGAATTCCTGTTCTTTCCATTACTTTTAGCGTGAAAGAATGTTCAATTTTCTCAAATGCTTTTTCAGCATCTAATGAGATGATCATATGGTTTTTTCTTTGAGTTTGTTTATGTAGTGGATTGCATTGATGGATTTCCTTATATTGAACCATCCTTGCATCCCTTGGATGAAGCCTACATATACATGGAAATTGAACAATACTCTACTCAATGATACCTTGGTCACGGAAGAAATAAAGAAAGAAATTAAAGACTTTTTATAATTTAATGAAAACCAAGACACAATATACCCATAGATTTATGGGACACAATGAAAGCAGTGTTAAGACAAAAACGCATAGACCTGAGTGCCTCCAAAAAGAAAATGGAAAGAATATACACTAGTACCTTATCAGCACACCTGAAAGCTGTGGAACAAAAAGAAGCTAATTAACCCAGGAGGAGTAGAAGACAGGAAATCATCAAACTCAGGAATGAAATCAATCAAGTAGAAACAAAGAGAGCCATACAAAGAATCAACAAAACCAGGAGCTGGTTCTTTGAGAAAATCAACAAGATGGATAAACCCTTAGCCAGACTATCCAAAGGGCACAGAGACAGTATGCAAAGTAACAAAATTAGAAATGAAAAGGGAGATATAACAACAGAAACTGAGGAAATTAAAAAAAATCATCAGATCCTACTACAAAAGCCTATACTCAATACAACTGGAGAATCTGGAGGAAATGGAGAATTTCCTAGACAGATACCAAACACCAAAATTAAATCAGGATCAAGTAGATCATCTAAACAGTCCCACAACCCATAAAGAAATAGAAGAGGTCATAGAAAGTCTCACAACCAAAAAAAAAAAAAAAGCAGGTAATCAGATGGTTTTGAGGCAGAATTCTATCAGACCTTCAAAGAAGAACTAACACCAATACTCTTCAAACTATTCCTCAAAATAGGAACAGAAGGAACACTACCCAACTCGTCCTATGAAGCCACAATTATGCTGATACCAAAACCACATGAAGATCCAACAAAGAAAGAGAACTTCAGGCCAATTTCCCTTATGAATATCGATGCAAAAATACTAAATAAAATTCTTGCCAACCGAATCCAAGAACACAGCAAAATGATCATCCACCATGATCAAGTCGGCTTCATTCCAGGGATGCAGGGATTGTTCAATATAAGGAAATCCATCAATGCAATCCACTACATAAACAAACTCATTTGGGTTTTAATATTCATTTCTCTCATGATTAGTGATGCTGAACATGGTTTCATTGACAACCATCAGTTGCTTATCAATCTGAGAACAAATTTGTCCAAGTTCTTTGGCTTTCTGTGTTTCTTTCTTATTATCTTATTTTATACTATAATTAGGATGTTCCACACATAGTAACTGCATGAATTACTTCCAATTTGACTAGCTTCTGGTATTCTTCTTACTCAGTTGTCTTCTTTCTTGTCCAAAAAATTTTTTTAGTTTGATATATGCTCATATGTTTATTTTTGCTCTAATTGCCTGTTCTACTTGCCTCATATTTATAGAACTGTGTTTCTGAGCAGTGTTTCAGAGATTTTTGTACCATATTCTTTCTTGTTTAGTAGTTTGATTTTTCACATTGATGTGTTCCATCTATTATTTGTTGATTTTGTATATAATATGAGATGAGAAGCTGAAACAGAAACTGAGGATTTCATTGTGTGAGTGGGTGAGTTAAAGGCTGCATTGAATTTTTGGCACATGATATATCTGTAATTACAACAAGGGTATTAACTGGAAAACTATTAGATCCTAATACTAGAGTTGTGGTAGATGAGCATTCTGTATCTATGTTCAGATTCTGTTCTGTTGTTGAGATTACAAAGGCTCCTTGAAGTCTTTGTACCTTCAAAAGGATCTGCTTTACATTTATTTTTCTGAGCCTGGAAACTTGAAACTCCTAAACTTAGGTGTAGGTTTAGATTTTTCAAACCTGCTGTAATAAGTGTTCTTAAATTCAACCTCTCTTCAAGCCTATAATTCACCAGAGATAGTAGAAAATAAAGGAAATGTGGGTGGTGGACCTGTTTAGAAGTAGTTCTTTGGGGGCTATTCTATCCTTCTAAATCAGCAACAGCAGTTTGATTCAGAATAAACTGTGATGAGTTGGCCTGAGTCAACCAGCGAAAGGCACAAGAATAGGCTGGAATGTTAAAACCTCATTTGGGTGTTACTCTACAAAGTTACAGTAAGCAAAGATTAGGAACACAATGTAAGATGAACCAAGAGTAGAGAATTGACAGCCAAGACTAGCTAGGCACATCAATACAAACCAATGCCAGTGTCACAGACCACCCCAGCTGGGTATGGGGGTCTCTGGAATGAGAGTGGGTAAGTATTTGGTGGTGACAAACAGAAACAAAGACAGAGGTAGTTTGAATATGAGTGTATTTTGTAGTTCTCAAGCTATTTCATTAAAAACCAAACATAACAACTCTTAGAAACTGTATCCAGCAAAATCATCAATACCAACAAAAATCATTTGGCACAGTAAAATATAAAAATCATTTGAGCATTACAACTTGAAACTACATATTTAATGAATTGCAAACAAAAAAGGTAACATCATCATTAATAATATAAATCATCAAAATATAACAATTCTAAAATGATGTATTTAGTAGTACATTTGTCCAAGGCTAGTGGTATATTTTCAAGAACAGGTTAATAAATCTTTATTGTCACTGTTCTTATCCGCTGAGCTAACTTTTTAGCCCCATATGGATAATTACTATGTAACATCTAATGTCTGATTTTTTTTTTATAAATCTTCAATATATGAATTTAAACTATTTTAATTTTTTCTAGCTAAGGCTTTCTTTACCATATGCTGAAACCCACCTCCAATGACACATGTGTAGCCATATGACATCTTATTGTTGGGAAAGGTTTTATTTATCATAATAATTTTGTAAAGGATTTAAAAAGTAATGCATTGGTTTCCCCGGAGATAAGGTCATGTTAATGACCCCATCTCAAGGGATGGTCTTGTACCAATTATTTTTTTTGTAAGATCATGGTCTAGGCTACCAGGAACCTGTAACAAAGAAAAGAAATGAAAGAAAGCAAAACAGAGAAATTGCCATGAGGACTACGGCTTAATATGTTTGTTCTGACTGAGAGTTCTACAACAGGTTCCAGGAGACCTTCTTATTTTGAAGTCTAATGTCTCAGTCTGTGAAAATTGTCACACAGATTGTACTGGGGTTGGTGTGGCATCCCAGAGCCTCCTCCTAATGTCCATGGTGTCATATTTATATTCTTTCTAAATATCATGTGTCCTCTCTTATATCTGCTCTTGTGAAACACCCTCTCACCTATATCTGCTAGAGCAAATCTCTCTTTCCTATGTCTTGTTTCAGGAATACATTCTTTCACCTTTCAGTCCCAGCAAAGCATCATATGACATAACTGAGTCTCCAAAGAAACCAGAAATTTGCACTTTACTTAAGCCTCTGGAATCAACATCTAAACACTTCTAAGGAAATCTACCTTTCTTTGGCTAAGGAAATGGTGATGGGCACTTTTAGGTAAAATCCTTCTAGGTTTTCTTAGGAATTCCCTAGCTCCTCCATACTTCAGTATACATAAAGGCCTTGACGTCTAACTAGTGCATCGAGATGAATTGCACCATGTTACTTATGAAGATGTGCACTATCTTCCAAAACACTGTTCTGCCTGATTCATAGAAGCTAATTTATATATCATATGTCAGAATGAACTTTAAGATTGTAAGAGACCTTTCCTGAAAAATTAGATCAAGTCAGATTTAGTATTGTAGTTTTAGCTAGTGGATATTTTTACCTTTAATGTTGTATCTCAGTGATGTAGAAAGGACTCAAATTCTTTGTGTAGTTATTAGGATAGACATCCAAATCACGGCATTTTCACTAGTTAAGAAGTAGTCACTGTTTTAAAAGTATCTGTTTTCCTCTTCACCTTAGCACACAGAATTACTCTTTTATCTTTTAATGTCTCTGGAAGCCTGTTATGTATAAAGTCTTTCATATTCATATGAGAGACAAGTTAGTAGATTAAACCTATGAAGCTATCAGAATCTCTGTAGAGTGATGCTGTAGTCTTTTTGTTGGTCCCATAGTGACCACTGGATTCAGAAGCACAAATACAATGATTATAATTGTAACTAAATGGGGCAGGTACCTTGTGGCTGTCTCAAGTCTACAAATAGAAGGAGTTGGCAGGGTGGTTGTGATGGTTTGATCTGAACAAGCCCTAACTGAATAAGGTAATTTAGTAAGAAGTGGCTCTAAGCTGCTGCTCTGTCCTCTTGCTGCTTGAGATGAATTGGAGTAAAGTGGTCCTCATTAGTTCATTTCTTGAAAAAAATCAAATGGAATCATATTTGTTTATTACATGGCATTATTTCTATTTGACCAGACATGGATTTTGGACTGGTCTTTTTTTCACCATAGGTTCCTTTAAATAACCCACATTTTCTTAACTCAATATAGATGTATAGATAGCTCATTTTAGTATGAGAAAGTAATACCTCAGTGTGTTTTTCTTTATCACAGCAATGGTTGTGCATTCTTCTTTGCGAATTCTGATGCATCAATCCTGTCTGTGACAACACTTGCCTTTTCCTTTATAACAGGTGCCAACTACTTTATAATAGAATGGGCAACGCATGATGAGACAGATTTCTTTATTCTTAAAACATACTCGTGTCAAGGACAGCAACTGCAAGAAAAGGAGAAAAAACCCTTCAAACTCTTGGTTGTAGCTGCAGTGATTTTAGACTGTTTGGGGAAGGCACAAGAGTTCTACATTAATTTAAAGAAAAATTGAGTTTTACATCCCCTAATAAAAACCATATTTTTTTGAACTCACTAACCAGAGAGATTCCCATTGCCATATACCATGGTTACTACTTTAGAAAGGGCAAATAGAGAATACCTTTTTTCTATTCATTTTGAGACAGGGTCTCACTCTATAGTCCTTACTGGCTTGGAATCCATTATTTAGCTCAGGCTGGCTCTGAATCACAGAGATGCTCTTTCCTCATCCTGTTTGATACTGGGAGTAAAGGATGGAGCACCATCTCTGGCTGTAGAAGCTTCTCATCACCACAAACTCTTCAGTGGGACAGTGGTGCTAAGGTGGTGGGAGGAAGTGGAGTGACAATCTGCTTTCCCACCCCAGCACTTTCTCAGAGAAGCACTGCAGCTTAAGCCCCTCACTTGCTCACCCTAAACCCATCTTCCTGAGTTCTGTCTCATAGCCTTTCTCTACATTTTAGGGGTTCTGACTTCCATTTTGTATGGTTGTTGAAAGAGCAATGCTCTAAATCCAACATTGGCCTCTACAATGATCATCCCCCTTTAGACTCTGTAGACATGATCACCTCCAGGTTTTGTTTCCTTTTGTGGAGGGGTCAGAATTTGGTATGATTTTGAGAGGATGCTTCATGTATTCTATGTTCCCTGGTGAAATATTTGCAGCCGGTTTTCTAGTACTAGGAAGGCTAACAGAAATCAAGTTTTGAATGAACTTTGCAGTGTTTGTTTTTTTAATGACATCATTAACCTAAGTACTGGTATGTATATGTATGTGTATGTGTATGTGCATGTGTATACGTATATAAAGTTTTCCTCCTCTTTGTTGTTGATCATTTTTAATGTTTGTTTTATATTTTCAGATTGACAGGATCTAGAGTCACTTGGGAGATGGGCTTCTTTTAAGCCTGTTGGAGATTGTTTTGATTGTGTTAGTTTGTGTGGAATAACCCATTTACCTGTGGCTAGGACTATTTCCTGGGCAGGTATTATGGATCATAGAAAATGAAGAAACAGAGGAAGCATGTCCTAATTCATTGCTCTCTGATTTTGGACAGTGGCTTATGGTATTTTCCTTTCCAGTTGCTATGACAAAAAGTTCTGACAAAAATGACTTAGGAGAGAAAGGGCTTAGTTCATAATTGGAAGTTTCAGTCCATCATTACAAGAAGATCAAGGTGGTAGGAATAATTGAATAATTGAAATATTTAGTAGTTATGTCCAAAATCAAAAGAATACACACACACACACACAGAGAGAGAGATAGACAGACAGAGAGGGGCAAAGACTGACAGAGGCAGAGACAGACAAATACAGACAGGCAGACAAACAGATGTAGAAAGACAGAGAGATAAATACAACCAGAGTAAGACAAACAGAGATAGAGATGGGGGATGGGGGACTTGCATTCCAGTGCCTAGCTTGAGTTCTGCACTCTTTTACAATCCAGGCCCTAAACCAGGAAATGCGCCTGTCTTCCTTTCTCAGTTAATGGAGTAAAGACAATCACCTATAGATACAGACTATGAAGGATACAACCCACAGACCTTAAGTTTAACAAGCAGAAAGGGCCAAGTGAGGATGACTCAATCCCAAATGCAAGGGGAAACAAAACGTAGAGTAGAGTGGGGAAGGGACTTGGGTGGGAGAGGGGAGGGAAGGGAAAAAAAGGGGAACAGGATAAATTGTACAGGGGAGGACAGGAAAGAAGTCCAGAGAGCCAGGAAAATAAATGGAAACATGCAGTCTCTGGGCGGAGAAGATAGGGAAAGCCTCCTGAAAGTCCCAGAGAATTGAGAGGTGAGAGACTCTCAGGACTCAAAGGCATTGACCTTATCCAAAATGCCCAACAGTGGGGAGAGCGAACTTAAAGAATCTACCTCTAATAGATAGATAAGGCCTCAAGCAGAAGGAAAGGGTTACCAAGCCATAGTCAAAATTTCTGACCCAGAATTGTTCCTATTTAAAAACTGCAGGGACAAAAATGGAGAACACACTGAAGAAAGGCAGTCCAGTGACTGGAACAACTTGGAATCCATCTTATAGGGAAGCACCGAGGCTCGGTTACTGATGCTATGAAGTGCATCCTCACTTGTGACTCACTTAAACCAGAGCCTAGTATGACTGTCGTTGAGACACCCTACCAGCAGCTGACTGAGACAGGCTTCCCATAATTCCAAACCTCGGCTGTTTTTCTTGACCCTTTCAAATCACTGAAACCATAAACACCTGTCTGATTCCTACACACCATCAAGACCATCTTTCAGCATAAGGTCATTATCTGGAACACAACTTCTTTGTGCTCTCCTAAAACACTTCCCAGAAATTTTCACCACCGTGGCCCTGGTCTCTTCTGGATCACTGCTAATTTCTTAGCTCCCACTGACCAGCATGAATTATTCAAGCAGCCCCTCTTTTTCACTCAAAGCCAGAGCCATGTGGCTAGAGAGTTGTGCTGCTTGCTAAGGCTGGAACATGGCCCATTGTTTTATTACATCTTCATTCTTTCTGTGTTCAAAATTTTTCTTCACTGCACAAGTTTGGCTTCCCTAGAACTTGCTATGTAGACTGACTTTGAACTCAGAAATCTGTATGCCTCTGTCTCCTGAGTGCTGGCTTTAAAGGCTCCTCATCTGAACCGAAGTTTTTCTTTAATTCCTTTACACAAGATCTTTGTAAGCATGTCCAATGTGCCTCAGTATTTGGATCACAAGTGTGATCTTTCCAGATATAGTCAAGGTGACAACCAAGAATAACCATCAAAATACAACCTTGTCAATTTGACACAAATGTATATCTCCAAAATGAAAACAATAGTCAGGTCATAATAATGTCCAACATGATGTTCCTATTCCTGGTTCAAAAATGTAAATAATTAGCTTCAGTGGGAGGAATCTTACCCAAAGTCTATCACTCCCTTAATTCCATTTAATACCCTTCAATATGGGATTTAGCTCCATTCCATTTCCTGGAGCCCCTTTAAGTACTTGAATCACACATTGTGTATTTATCCTTTCTAAGATTGTGAGGCTGGAGCAAAATATTCTTCATAAAGGTGAACCACAGGACAGAGGCTAATAAGAAGAATCTTTTTTAGATTTCCTTTACCAACAATCTAAATCTCTTCACTTTAGCCTCAGGCAGACTCTTCAGACAAGGGCAAAAAGCAGTCACATTCTTTAATAAATATATATACATATACATATATACATATATCACAAGAACAATCCCCAGGTCACATACCAAAATCCTTCTCCTGTCAAAATCTCTTCAGGCAGTCTTCCACACTTTGAATTGTCACAGCTACAAGAAGAGAAACACTGCATGTCAGCAATATACTCATCATATAAATGTAAGATCAGGATATTTTTTCCAACACAACAAAACTATAATTACTTTTCCTACAAACACCCCTCTATGAAATGACTAGTGAATATTCTTTCTCCATACTGATATGCTATTTCAAAAGGAAAGTATACTATGATGTACACGGTTACTTGATATTGGGCGGTATGGACCTCTGACTTTTTCTTAGCATCATTATCTCCATTCCATCTTTATTAAAACTTTTCATAGTAAATAAATAAATAAATAAATAAATAAATAACTTTTCATAGTGAATAGACATCAAAGAAGTAAAGAGCCAGGATCATTTTAACACTCTGAATATAATCACCAATATAAAACAACAGCAGACTGTTATGAGACCAGTCTGTAAAAAGTTCATCCTACAATGGCAGAATCTAGGAGTAGACTAAGACCAACCAGACCAGAAGATCAGCCTTGACCTGACTGAGAGATACAGGCTCTACTGCACTTCCTTCTATGAGAAACACAGGAGGACACAGACATTCTATGAAACACTCTTGCCTCCAGTTGATATTGGTTCTAATTGACTTTCCATATTTTACTGCTAATCTGCAGATAGCAGGAGGGAAGAGAGCAGGAAATGATTCCTACGAGAATCAGTCCAAGAGAGAGTAAGAAAGAGTCTTAAGAAAAGTCACATAGTTTCTCACACAACCTAAAGTTAAGAGAAGGGTGATGAAGTATTTTACACTACAAGACATAAAATAGCCAAAACCACAGTGTGGCCATGTTTGAATCCACGGTAAGAAGGTGTCTGATTCTGTTGTCACTGAGGACATTTATACTCAGGTACCAACAGCATTTCAATCTTAGTCATCTGTAATTATGGGTTGCTTTGGACAATATCAACACCTTGACACCTGAACTGGAAAAATAAGTACCCTATATGGGAATCAAAAATAAATATTTTTATATGTAAGTATTTTCATTTTGCAAGTTACCTAAACATCTATAAAAACTGTTTAGTGCTGTCCCCATAGGCTGAAAAACATAGAGAGCTGTGTGTCAGTGAAATCGTAGGGACATTGGCTGACAGAAACGGAGACAGGATCCAGGCTCCTGATTTACACCCTTCTTTTATTTGGCTCTGACCATGATTTAAATGCTACATTCCTATCAAACTGTTGATGTAAATGGACATTTTTCAAGGTCTGTTTTCCTCTAAAAGTTTGTGATATGTCCACCATATTTTTAAATTATGGCATTTAAGTCATAAAAATATGAGTCTGCAGAAGACATTTCCCTCTGCTTTCTATCCATGTCCCGTACTGTAAAACCACCACGGGACAAACGATGAGTGAAACCCAACCAGATGTGTAACTATAATAAGTTTAAATACATAGTTTTAAAAAGTTGTCTGAGTTTCCTATGGAGAATTTATGAGTCCTGCTTAGACAAGTGGCACTTAGCATTTTCAGTAGAAAAGCAAAAGCCCAGGCAACAGAGACAGAATGCCCTCAGGATTTGAGTTTCCTCAGGATACATACTGAAGCTCAGCTATTGGACAGTTACTCTAGATTGCAACTCCTCCTTATGTCTCCTCTCAGAAGTTACTTATTCCTGACTCTCTTAGGCCAGCTCTGGCCTTGTCTTTAATCAGCTCCATGTGCAGGAATCATGAAGATCTGCTTTCTGCTGCTGATCCTCTCTATGTATTTCTTCCAGATCAACCAAGGTAAGTACCAAGACCTGCTGAACTCCTGACCAGACCTGAGTACACTGGCTCAAAGAACTGGTGATAAATGAGTTTTGGGTCTGAGGAGCAATCAGCAGGAGAGAATTCCTAGGGTCAACACCCTGCAGCCAACAGCCATCAGGGACTTCATTCTGTGGCCCAGGTATCAGGGCAATGAGCTTGTCCAGAATGAAGAGCTAGAAATAGAGATTTCTCAAGATCTTCAACCACCGTCTTGTCATGGTCATCTAGGAAATATTCTTTGTAGAAACCATTCTTTCTTATCCCCAGGAAGGCAGATCTCACCAAGAAGCCAGATTTCTATCAAGAGTCAGGCACCTGCTCCTTTAGTGCCTTTCACAGGCCCATTTAACACATGACTGCAATACACTTGGATAATGGGGAATATGAACTTGATGTTTTAGATTAGGTAAGTTCAAGACAGATGATGCATGTCTTGAAAGGTCGTTTGTAAGAAGCAGAGACTTAGAATGAAGTACAAGTACTCTCATTTTATATTATTCCTCACAGTGTCCCTGTGAATAAAAGGAAGCCATATGACTATTTCTTGGATACAAAGTCTACTCTAATCACATAACTTATGTTCAGTAGGTCAAGAGCCCAATCCAAGGGATAAGGGATCAAGTGAACCAT
Source organism: Apodemus sylvaticus (assembly GCF_947179515.1). Taxonomy (NCBI): domain Eukaryota; kingdom Metazoa; phylum Chordata; class Mammalia; order Rodentia; family Muridae; genus Apodemus; species Apodemus sylvaticus. The sequence continues at coordinate 15,214,522 of NC_067489.1, forward strand.
CTCACTGCATAGCAAAATCTTGAACTCCTAATATAACTGAATTACTTCACACAAAGACCATTGCTAATTCTTTCTTCTGATTAGCCCAGTCTAGTAAAGTTAAAAGCCAGAGTTTCATTCTACGGATTAGCAGAAGGAGATGATCAGCCAGAGGTATACTTAAGAAGAATGAGAATTAAAACAAGGGCAGGAGATTCCATCATGGTCCAGGCATTGCTTTTCTGGATTTTCTAATCTGTGAAGACAAGGGACACATTTGTCATCTGTTATATCAGGGAGGCATTGAGTGAACTGAGTTCTCAGTCTCTCCTTGGCTCTAAAATAGACCTATTCTATTAAACCTCTTCTGCTTAGCCATTTCCTTGGTTTATTTTTCTGATGTGATATGATAGTCTGAAAAAACAACAAATGGAAAAAAGTTTATTTTATCTCCCAGCTTAGTACATGATACACTGTGGCAGGGAAGCCAGGGCAATGGAAACTAAAGTAGGTAGTCACACTGTATCCACCTAATGGATACTGTTGTCTACTTGACACAATCTATAATGGCATGGGAAAAGAATATTAATTAGGTATTGTCTAGGTTATCTATAGGTGATTGTCTTTGTTGCATTAACTGAAGTAAGAAGACCTGCCCATTAAAAATTGTCACCATCTCCAGGGTTTAGGGCCTGAACTGTAAAAGACTGCAGAAAGGGAACTAAGCAGTGGCATGCAAGTTCTCTATCTATCTATCTATCTATCCATCTATCCATCCATCTATCATCTATCTATTTGTCCATCTATCTACCTATCTATCTACCTATCTATCATCTATTTATCTATCATCTATCATCTATCTATCTATCATCTATCTATCATGTATCTATGTATCATCTATCTATCATCTATCTATCTTGCTAATAGTAACTATCTCACTGTCTACTCTCTCCCTTGCTTGCTGTTTCCCTCTCTTGAACTCTCTCTCTCTCTCTCTCACTCTGTCTCTCTGACTGTCCTCTCCTATTTCTTTGTCTCTCAAAGTGTATGTATTCTGTCTGTCTGTCTGTCTCTCTCTCTCTCTCTCTCTCTCTCTCTCTCTCTCTCTCTCCCTTTGTCTCTCTGTCTCTCTCTCTCTCTGTCTCTCTCTCTCTCTCTCTGTCTCTCTCTCTCTCTCTCTCTCTCTCTCTCTCTCTCTCTCTCTCTCTGTCGCTCTCTGTCCCTCTTCTCTCTCCTCTCTTCTTTTGATTGTGGTTATGAAAACTAATTTCTTCAACTTCCTGCCACCTTGATATTTTTGTACTAATAAATTGTAACATGTAATTATGAACTAAGCCCTTTCTCTCATAAGTTGCTTTTCTCAGGATATTTTTCCATAGAAACTAAAAAGGAAACTTCAATAAGCCATAGTCCAAAGTCAGAAAGCAACGAAGGAATTCATTATTCCTCATTTTCTCCATTTATATGATCCATGATGCGTGCCTGAGAATCGTCAAATGCACAGTTAAAATGGATTATCTCACACTGATTAACACAACCAAGATAATCTCAACAGACATAACGGAGGCCCTTTTTCCAAGTGACTCTTGAGACTCTGTCAAGCCAATAATTTAAAACAATTAAAATTTATCAACATTAAAGAGGAGAAATATATATACATATATGTATATATACAGATTAATGATGCCATTAAGAAAAACAAACTCAGCAATATGCTTTCAAAACTTGATCTCTATTGCTCATCCTAGTGCAAGTATTTCACCAGGGAACATAGAATACACAAAGCATCCTCTTAGAGTCATGCCAGCATCCACCAGCTCCATAAAAGGAAACAAAATCTGGATATGGTAACCTCTGAAGGGTCTGATTAGGGATGATCATTATAGAGATCAATGTTAGATTTAGAGCATTGCTCTTTCAACAATCATACACAAGAAAAGACAGAACCCCCAAAATGTAGAGAAAAGCTATGATACAGAACTCAAAAAGATGGGTTTAGTGTTAGGAAGTAGATGGGTTAAGCTGTGATGCATCTTTGAGGAAGTTCTGGGATGGGAAAGTCGAGCGTCACTCCCTTTCCTCCCACCACCATAGCATCACAGTCCCACTGAAGAGTTTGTGGTGATGAGAATTTTCTACAGCCAGAGATCATGGTTCTTCCTATAATCCCAACATCTAAGAGGATGAGTCAAAGCCATCCTGAAATACATAATGAATTCCAAGCCAGTGAGGCCTATAGAGTGATACCCTGTCTCAAAATGAATAGAAAAGAAAGTATTCTACAATTGTTTTCTAATGTAAAAACCACAATCTATGTGGATATTTAGCTGTGGGACTCTCCCTGGTGTGTTAGTTCAAGACATCTCATATTTTATTACATGTCCAGGATACAAGTTATAAAATTATTTCTTTTGTATGTACTTTGTATTGAACTCTTATATGATCATCAGAGTGCTAAATGTGACCACAGTGATAGCCAAGAGACTAAGGTTTTTCTGTTCTTTTCTTTTCTAACAGCTTTTGGCCGTGATACAAAAGAATGTATCCAAAGAAAAGGTTTCTGTCACTACTTTGAATGTCCATGGTTGTATAATTTTGTTGGCTCCTGTTATAAAGGAAAAGGCAAGTGTTGTCAAAAATGCTATTAATATACGAGAAGTCACATAAACAATATGGAATCAATGCTTTAAAAAAATAAACACACTGAGGTGTTGCTTCTTTTTTTCTAGATATTTTCTTTATTTATATTTGGAATGTTATCCATTTTCCTTGTTTCCCTTCCGAAAACCCCCTATCCCATTCCCCCTCCCTACACCCCACACCCCCACTCCCCACACCCCCCATACCCCACACCCCCAACCCCACCCCCCGCTCACTAACCCACCCACTCCTGCTTCCCTGTCATGGAAATCCCCTGCACTAGGGCAACCAGCATTTACAGGTCCAAGGGCCTCTCCTCTCATTGATGTCTGACAAGGCCATGCTCTGCTACATTTGCGGCTGGAGCCATGGGTCCCTCCATGTGTACTCTTTGGATGGTGGTTTAGTTCCTGGAAAGCTCTTGGAGGTACGCTTGGTTGATATTATAGTTCTTCTAATGAAGTTGCAAACCCCTAATTTCCTTCAGATCTTTATCTCCTCTATAGGGAAACCCATGCTAAGCCCAAAGGTTATATGTAAGCATCTGCCTCTGTCTTTGTCAGGCTCAGACAAAGCGCCCCAGGAGACAGCTATATCAGACTCATGTCAGAAAGTACTTCTTGGCATCTACAATAGTGCCTGGGTTGGGTAACTGAATATGGGATGGATCCCCAGGTGGGGCAGGCTCTGAATGGCCTTTCCTTCAGTCTCTGTGTCAAACTTTGTATCTGTATTAACTCCAATGGGTACTTTGTTCCCCATTCTAAGAAGGATCAAAGTATTCAAGGCTGTACTCTCTCTCCATATCTTTTCAATATACTACTTGAACTTCTATCTAGAGCAATTAGACAACATAAGGGGATACAAATTGGAAAAGAAGAAGTCAAATTATCACTATTTGCAGATGACATGATAGTTTACTTAAGTGACCTGAAAACCTCCACCAGAGAACTCCTATAGCTGATAAACAACTTCAGCAAAGTGACTGGTTATAAAATCAACTCAAGAAAATCAGTTGCCTTCCTATACTCAAAGGATAAGCAGGCTGAGAAAGAAGTTAGGGAAATGACACCCTTCACAATAGCCACAAACAATATAAAGTATCTTGGTGTGACTCTAAGCAAACAAGTGAAAGATCTATACGACAAGAACCTCAGGTCACTGAAGAAGGAAATTGAAGAAGACCTCAGAAAATGGAAAAATCTGCCATGCTTGTGGATTTACAGGATTAATACAGTTAAAATGGCCATCTTGCCAAAAGCAATGTACAGATTCAACACAATCCCCATCAAAATCCCAACTCAGTTCTTCACAGAATTAGAAAAAGCAATTCTCAAATTCATCTAGAATAACAAAAAACCCAGGATAGCTAAAACTATTCTCAACAACAAAAGAAATTCAGGGGGAATCAGTATCCCTGACTTGAAGCAATACTACAGAGCAATAGTGTTAAAAACTTCATGGTATTGGCACAGTGACAGGCAAGTGGACCAATGGAATAGAATTGAAGACCCAGAAATGAATCCATGCACCTATAGTCACTTGATCTTCGACAAAGTATCCAAAAACATCCAGTGGAAAAAAAGATAGCCTGTTCAACAAATGGTGCTGGTTCAATTGGAGGTCAGCATGCAGAATAATGTGAATTGATCCATTCTTTTTTTTATTGATATATTTTTTATTTACATTTCCAATAATTTCCCCTTTTCTGGGTCCCCACTCCCCGCAAGTCTGATAAACCATCTTCTCTCCCCTGCTCCTCCATCTACCCCTTCCCACTTCCCTGTTCTGGAATTCCCCTATACTCTTGTACTGAGTCTTTCCAGAACCAGGGGCCACTCCTCCATTGTTTTTGGACTTCATTTAATTTGTGGATTATGTCTTGGGTATTCAATGTTTCTAGGCTAATACCCACTTATCAATGAGTGCATGCCATTATTGATCTTTTGAGACTGGGTTGCCTCACTTAGTATGATGTTCTCCAGCTCCATTCATTTGTCTAAGAATTTCATGAATTCATTGTTTCTAATGACTGAATAGTACTCCATTGTGTAAATATACCACATTTTTTGTATCCATTCATCCGTTGAAGGACACCTAGGTTCTTTCCAGCTTCTGGCTACTACAAATAGGGCTGCTATGAACATAGTGGAACATATGTCCTTATTGCATGCTGAAGAATCCTCTGGATATGTGCCCAGGAGTAGTAAAACAGGGTCCTCAGGAACTGTCAAGCCCAGTTTTCTGAGGAACCGCCAGACTGATTTCCAAAGTGGTTGCACCATCTTGCATTCCCACCAGCAGTGGAGGAGTGTTCCTCTTTCTCCACATCCTCGCCAACACCTGCTGTCTCCTGAGTTTTTGATCTTAGCCATTCTGACTGGTGTGAGGTGAAATCTCAGGGTTGTTTTGATTTGCATTTCCCTAATGATTAATGATGTTGAGAATGGGTAGAGAGAAGAAGGTTTATGGGACATATGGGGGGGGGGGCGGATCTGGGAAAGGAGAAATCATTTGGAATGTAAACAAAGAATATAGAAAATAAAAATATTTTAAAATAATATTTTAAAAAAGAGCTAACACCATCACTCCTCAAATTCTTCCACAAAATAGAACCAGAAAGAACACTACCTAATTCCTAGTTACTCTGATACCTAAAGCACACAAAGACTCCAAAAAAAAGAGAACTTCAAGACCAATTTCACTTATGATTTCACTATTTCACTTACCAATTTCACTATTGAAGCAAAAATTCTCAATAAAATCCTAGCAAACCAAATCCAAGAACACATCAAAACACTTATTCATCATGAACAAGTAGGCTTCATCCCAGAGATGCAGGGATGGTTGAATATACAAAAATTCACTAACATAATACCCTATATAAACAAACTCAAAGGGAAACCCCACATGATCATCTCATAAAATACTGTAAAACCCTTCAAAAAATACAACATGCCTTCATGTTAAAAGTCCTAGAAAGATCAGGAATTCATGGAAGGTACCTAAACATAATAGAAGATATATAGCAAACCAACAGCCAACATCAAATTAAATGGAAAGAAAATAGAAGCAATCCCACTAATATCAGGGACAAGACAAGGCTGCCCACTCTCTCCCTATTTAATATAGTACTTACAGTTCTAACTAGAACAATAAAATAACAAAGGGAGATCAAAGGGATATGAGTTGGAAAGAAAAAGTCAAGGTATCACTATTTATAGATGATGTGATAGTATACATAAGTGATCCACCCCCCCCAAAAAAAATCTACCATAGAACTACAGCTAATAACTTCAGCAAAGTGGCTGGATATAAAATTAATTCAAACAAATCAGTAGGTTTTCTTTATACAAAGGACACACGGGTTGAGAAAGAATTAATGGAAACCACACCCTTCACAATAGTCACAAATAGTATAAAATAACTTTGTGTAACTTTGACCAAAAAAATACAAGATCTGTAGGGCTAGAACTTCAGATCCCTGAAAAAAGAAATCAAAGAAGACCTCAGAAGATGTAAAGATCTCCCATGCTCATGGATTGGTAGGATTAACATAGTAAAAATGGTCATCCTACCAAAAGCATTCTACAGATTCAATGCAATCGCCTTCAAGATTCCAAAACAGTTCTTCACTCATAGAAAGAACAATTCTCAACTTCATCTGGAAAAACAAAAGACCCAGGATAGTGAAAACAATTTTTAACAATAAAAGAACTTCTGGAGACATCACTATCCCTGACCTCAAGCTAAACTACAGAGCAATAGTGATAGAAACCACATTTTATTGGTACAGAAAAAGGCAGGTAGATCAATGGAATAAAATTGAAGACCCAGAAATAAACCCATACACTTATGGCCACTTGATCTTTGACAAAGAAATCAAAGCCATACAGTGGGAAAAAAAGAATGCATCTTCAATAAATGGTCCTGGTCTAACTGGCAGTCTGCGTGTGGAAGAATGAAAATTTATCCATATTTATTTTCTTGTACAAAGCTCAAGTCTAAGTGGATCAAGGACCTCAACATAAAACCAAATATGCTGAATCTAACAGAAGAGAAAGTGGGAATGAGCCTGAAACACATCTGCACAAGGGAAATTTTCTTGAACAGAACACCAATAACTCAGGCTCTAAGATCAAGAATTGATAAGTGGGAACTCATGAAACTGAAAAGCTTCAATAAGGCAAAGGAAACTGTCAACAGGACAAAATGTCAACCTATAGATTGGGGAAACCTATAGATTGGGGAAAGAGCTATAACAACCCTACATCTGATAGAAGGCTAATATCCAAAATAAACAAAGAACTCAGAAAGTTAGACTCCAGAAAACCAAATAACCCAACTAAAAAAATAGGATACAGAGCGAAACAAATAATTCTCAACTGAGGAATCTTGAATGGTCCCCAAGCACCTAAAGAATTGTTCAATATCCTTAGTCATCATGAAAACACAAATCAAAATGACCCTGAGATTCCACCCTATACAAATCAGAATGGCTAAGATCAAAAACTCAAGTAACAGCACATGCTGGTGAGGATGTGGAAAAAGAGGAACGCTCCTCCATTGCTGGTAGGACTGCAAACTGGTACAACCACTTTGGAAATTAATCTGTCAGTTCCTCAGAAAATTGGAAATAGTTCTACTTGAGGACCCAGCTATACCACTCCTGGACATATGCCCAAAAGATGCTCCAACATATAAGGACACATGCTCCACTATGCTCATAACAGCCTTATTTATAATAGTTAGAAGATGGAAGCAACCCAGACGTCCCTCAATGGAAGAATGGATACAGAAGATGTGGTACATTTACATATTGGAATAATATTCAGCTATTAAAAATGACTTCATGAATTTTGTAGAGAAATGAATGGAACTTGAGTGCGGTAACCTAGACCCAAAAGGACATTCATAGTATGTACTCACTGATATGTGGATATTAGTCCAAAAGTTCAGAATACCCATGATACAACTCACAGAGCATATGAATCTTAACAAAAAGAAAGGCCAAAGTCTAGATGCTTAAATCCTACTTAGAAGGGGGAACATAGTAATCACAGGAGGCAGAGGGAGCCAGGGAACTGGGTGAGAGAGGGAAGGGGCAGGGAAAAATGGGGCAGGACCAGGTATGAGAAGAGACAGGAGAGAAGTCCAGAGGGCCAAGAGAATGAATAAATATAAGTAGCATTTGGAGGTAGGGAATGAGGGAAATCACTAGAAAGTCCCAGATGCCAGGGATGCAAGAGGAATACCCCAGGAGCCAAACCAGATGGCATTAGCTGAAATACACAATATATGGGAGATAGAACCTGAAGAGACCCTCTCTAGTAATTAGACATGTCACCCAATGGAGTGATGGGGCCACCCACACATCTCAAATATTTTAACCCAAAATTGTTCCTGTCTAAAGAAAACTCAGGGACAAAAAATGGACTAGAGATCAAAAGACAGGTCATCCAGACATCACTCCACCTTTGGATCCATCCCAACTGCAGACACAAAACCTCTACACTATTGCTAACAAGAAGTGCTTACAGACAGGAGTCTGGTATGGCTATCCACTGAGAAGTTCTGCCAGCACGTGACTAAGACAGATGAAGTTCACAGCCACCACTGGGCTGAGACTAGGGACCTTAAGGGATGAGTTAGGGAAGGACTGAAGGAGTTGAAGGGAATTGAAACCCCATAGAAAGAGCAACAATATTAACCTACTGGAACACACAGAGCTCCCAGGGATTAAACAACCAAAGAGTATACATGGATGAGTCCATGGCTCCCACTACATATGTAACAGAGGACTGCCATATCTGGCATCAATGGGAGGAGAGGTATTAGGTCCTGTGGAAGGGATGCTTCCTTGTTGTCCTATCAAAAGGGATGCTGGATGGGTGAGCCTGGAGTGGATAGGTGGGTGGGTTGAGGAGCACCCTCTTAAAGGCAAAGGGGAGGGGGAAGGGGGAGGTTTTTGGAGGACAGACCAGGAAGTGGAACAACTGCCTCTAGAAAAATCAACAATAACAAAGAACAACGAGGGCTGACCCCAGGCACCTGGGCATATACCCAAAAGATGCTCCGACATCTCACAAAGGTTATTCAACTATTCATAGCACTTTTATTCTTTTTTGTTTATTCGATATATTTTTTATTTACATTTCAAATGATTTCCCCTTTTCTAGCCCCCCACTCCCCGAGAGTCCCATAAGCCCCCTTCTCTCCCCCTGTCCTCCCACCCACCCCTTCCCGCTTCCCCGTTCTGGTTTTGCCAAATACTGCTTCACTGAGTCTTTCAGAACAAGGGGCTACTCCTCCTTTCTTCTTGTACCTCATTTGATGTGTGGATTATGTTTTGGGTATACCAGTTTTCTAGGTTAATATCCACTTATTAGTGAGTGCATACCATGATTCGACTTTTGAGTCTGGGTTACCTGGCTTAGTATGATGTTCTCTAGCTCCATCCATTTGCCTAAGAATATCATGAATTCATTGTTTCTAATGGCTGAATAGTACCCAATTGTGTAGATATACCAGATTTTTGCATCCACTCTTCTGTTGAGGGATACCTGGGTTCTTTCCAGCATCTGGCAATTATAAATAGGGCTGCTATGAACATAGTAGAGCATGTATCCTTATTACATGGTGGGGAATACTCTGGGTATATGCCCAGGAGTGGTATAGCAGGATCTTCTGGAAGTGAGGTGCCCAGTTTTCGGGGGAACCACCAGACTGATTTCCACAGTGGTTGTACCAATTTGCAACCCCACCAGCAGTGGAGGAGTGTTCCTCTTTCACCACACCCTCTCCAACACCTGCTGTCTCCTGAATTTTTAATCTTAGCCATTCTGACTGGTGTAAGGTGAAATCTCAGGGTTGTTTTGATTTGCATTTCCCTAATGACTAAAGAAGTTGAGCATTTTTAAGATGCTTCTCGGCCATCCAAAGTTCTTCAGTTAAGAATTCTTTGTTTAACTCTGTACCCCATTTTTTAATAGGGTTGTTTGGTTTTCTGGAGTCCAACTTCTTGAGTTCTTTATATATATTGGATATTAAGCCCTCTATCTGATGTAGGGTTGGTGAAGATCTTTTCCCAATTTGTTGGTTGCCGATTTGTCCTCTTGATGGTGTCCTTTGCCTTGCAGAAACTTTGTAATTTTATGAGGTCCCATTTGTCAATTCTTGATCTTAGAGCATATGCTATTGGTGTTCTGTTCAGAAACTTTCTCCCTGTACTGATGTCCTCAAGGGTCTTCCCCAGTTTCTTTTCTATTAGCTTCAGAGTGTCTGGCTTTATGTGGAGGTCCTTGATCCATTTGGATTTGAGTTTAGTACAAGGAGACAAGGATGGATCAATTCGCATTCTTCTGCATGCTGACCTCCAGTTGAACCAGCACCATTTGTTGAAAAGGCTATCTTTTTTCCATTGGATGTTTTCAGCCTCTTTGTCGAGGATCAAGTGGCCATAGGTGTGTGGGTTCATTTCTGGATCTTCAATCCTGTTCCATTGATCTGCCTGCCTGTCACTGTACCAATACCATGCAGTTTTTAGCACTATTGCTGGGTAGTATTGCTTGAGGTCAGGGATACTGATTCCCGCAGACTTTCTTTTGTTGCTGAGAATAGTTTTAGCTATCCTGGGCTTTTTGTTATTCTAGATGAATTTCATAATTGCTCTTTCTAACTCTGTGAAGAATTGAGTTGGGATTTTGATGGGTATTGCATTAAATCTGTATATTGCTTTTGGCAAAATGGCCATTTTAACTATATTGATTCTACCGATCCATGAGCATGGGAGGTTTTCCGATTTTTTGAGGTCTTCTTCCATTTCCTTCTTCAGAGTCTTGAAGTTCTTGTCATAAAGATCTTTCACATGTTTGGTAAGAGTCACCCCCAAGATACTTTATACTGTTTGTGGCTATTGTGAAGGGGGTCATTTCCCTAATTTCTTTCTCAACATCGAATAAAAAAAAATGTCATAAAAAAAAAGAATACACATGGAATGCAATCTCTATTAAGTGGATATTAATTAGCCCAGAAGCCCTGAATACCCAAGGCACAAATCGCATAACAAATGACTCCCATGAAGAAGTATAGAGAAGGTCCTGATCCTGGAAAGGATTGATCTAGCATTGGAGGGGAATATAAGGACAGAGAAGAAAAGGAGGGAGCTAATAGGAGAATGGATGGAGAGAAGAAGGTTTATGGGACATATGGGGACGGGGGATCCGGGAAAAGGGAAATCTTTTGGAATGTAAACAAAGAATATAGAAAATAAAAATATTAATAAAAAAAGAAAGAAAGAAAGAAAGAAAGAACAAAAGAGAGAAAGAAAGAGAGTAATAAAAGAGAGCACAAATTGAAGAAAAAAAAACAACCAACACAACTTGAGACCCGTCCCAGGGGAAGCACCAATCTCTGACACTATTAATGATACTCTTATACTTGCAGACAGGAGCATGCTGTCCTATGACAGGCTCCACCCAGCAACTGACTCAAACAGATACAGACACCCACAGCCAAACTGTGGGTGGTGCTTGGGGACTATTATGGAAGAATAGAAGAAAAGATTGTGGGGCAGAAGGGGACAGGAGCTCCACAGGAAGACCAACAGTCAACTAACCTGGACCCTTGGGACTCTCAGAGTCTGAATCACCAACCAAAGAACATACATGGGCTAGACCTAGGCCTCCCCACACATATGTACTAGATGTGCAGCTTGACCATCATGTGGGTCCTGAACAACTGGATCAGGGGCTATCCCAAAAGCTGCTGCCTGCCATAGTACCCAAATATTATCTTAGAGAATGCTGTGAGAGATAGAAGGCCCTTATCATATTGCAAAGACTCGTCTTCTTCAGCCAGGGGGCAGAAACTGCTGGAAATCATGATGAATCCCACCATGAAGATGGGAGAAGACAGAAGCTGAGCATGGTTGTCTTTTGAGAGGACAACCTAGAGAGGTTGTCCTCTAACAGCAGCTGACTGAGACAGATGCAGATACTTACAGCTAACCATTGGACTGAGGTCATGGACTCCTATAGAAGAGTTGAGGAAAGGATTGAAGAAGCTGAAGGAGATTGCAACCACACAGGAAGACCAACCAAGAATAGCCCTCAAAATACAATCCTTGTCAATTAGATACAAACTTATATCTCCAAATGAAAACAATAATCAGGTCATAATAATGTCCAACATGTTGTAACTGTCCTTCATCAACTGCAAGAACATAAATGATAAGATTAGGTAGGAGGAATCTTGCCCAAGGGTATCACTTTCTTAATTCCATTTAATATCCTTGAATACAGGATTTAGCACCATTCCACATCCTGAAGCCTTATTTAATAGTTGAACCATATATTTTGTATTTATTCTTTCTAAGCTTGTTAGGCTAGAACAAAATACTCTTCATAACAGTGAGTCACAGGACAGAGACTAAACTAGGTTGTTTTTAGGTTTCTCTTGCCAATAATCTAAATCTCTTCACTTTAACCTCAGGCAGATGCTTTGGACAAGTGCAAAAATCAGACATGTTCTTTAACAAAGTATCACAAGTACAATCCCTGGGCCACATACCAAAATCCTTCTCAGAAACCTCTTCAGTCAGGCTTCCACAGACCAATCTGCCCTCAACAACACTAACTTCCATGTTCCTACTAGGATAGTCCACTAAGTCCCATCTTAAAGCATTCAACTAATTTTCTAATCCACAATGCCAAAGTCCATATTCTTCTAAACAAAAACATGGTCAGGCCTATTGCAACAATAGCCCAGTCAGTTGCTGGTATGAACTCTGTCATAGTTAGAATTTTAATTCTTGGAAAAGACACCATGATCAGTGGTAATGCATGATCAACTCATGTAAATGTCAATATTTTATTTAGGCTGTCTTACAGCTAAATAAAAAGCTGACTTCAGCTTTTTAGTCCATTATCATCATGATAGGAAGTATGGTACCATGTAAGTAGACTTGGTGTTGCAGGAGTGAAGAGTTATACATATTGATCTGAAGGCAGATACAAGAGACTGGAATTCCACACTGGGCAAAGTTTAAGCAAAGAAGGACCCAAAGCCCACCTATACACCTAATAATAATAAGTACTAGGAGATTGGAAATAACCCTTAAATGATTATCTAATATCAAATGGTCAGCTCTGATATTATACACTTACATGTAACACTAAGTTAACTCAACTAGTTTATTCATATACTAATGCATTATTGTTATTATTATTATTATTATTATTATTATGTATACATATATATACATATATGTGCATGTGTGTGTTTTTGTGTGTTTGAGTATATGTATATATTTATATATGTATGTATATGTATATGTATATATTTATATATGTATGTATAGAGAGAACAATAACAATTTAAAAATATAATACAGGAATATATTAAATCCTCAACAATAAAACAAAATAAACACAAATAAAATATATTAATATTTGGGCTGGGCATGGTTTCAATGAAAAACCTTGTTGCTTTGCTTTGTTTCAAATTTTCAAGTGTGTAAAGGGAAAGTGCTACTACATGTAAACTAATGAAAGGAGAACTTGAGAAGGATTGGCTTTAGCTTTTTCACAGCTTTCTCTTTCTGACATGTAGCCTATGTTTACTCTTGAGTCTGCCTTTCCCATGAATGTACTTTGAGCCTTTAGTGGAGTGTTTCTAACACCTCTTTATTTCTGTTCTTTGTCTTCTTGAGATAATGTCATGTTTCCACTGTTCACTTCAATATTCACTTCTACAGTAGATGCCTAAGAAGATGATTTCCATAAAAATGAGGGATGTGTGCTCATCAAACAGATGTAATTATAGCAATGTCTTACACTATATTTTTCTTACTATGATATGTATCTAAGAAAAATTATTATTGTCTATTTTCCTGACATATTTATCTGATTTTAGCCTTTTTCACCTGTTGTGTCAATGATTGGCTTAGGTATCCCCCAGGTTCCATTAGTTTCTAAGTTCACTGAATGAAGCTAAGGTTGTATCTTTCCTTAGCACACTCTTTCCTTTTAGAAAGGGACCATTTATCCACTACCATTGAACTTTGTGATGATGTCATTTGTTTTTATTCTGTTATGTGGACTCGTACTCTAAAAACCGTTTTGAGTCTCAACAGAAACATGAACATTGGACTTTTGAACAATGCATGCACTATTAAACAGTATAAAGAGGTTTGACGCTGGAATGAGTATATTTTGTATTATGATATATCTGTAACCTATGAGGTCAGCAGTTAGTTAGGAAGGAGAGGCTCAGTAGAGAAGGGATGATGTCAGAAACAGGTCTTTACATCTGATTAGAAAAATAACCCTCTTCCTGTCTGGTGTGTGTGTGTGTGTGTGTGTGTGTGTGTGTGTGTTGATGTTGCAGTGTATGAATGTGTGTTGTTGTATGTTTGGCCACATATATTAGATCACAAAGTCGACAAAAGACATTAGTTGCCCGGCTCTATCATGGTCTGCTTTTCTGGTAAAATCTCTCACTGAGCCTAGATTCCTTGTTTGCTTTTTTGTTTGTTTGTTTTTTGTTTATTCAGGTGAAGATGCTAGCCAACAATAGTGATCCTATTATTGTCATACAGCTCCACACCTCCTAGCAGGGGGGTCACAAGCAATGCAAGTAAGATAGCTTATAAGTAGGTTTTGAGATACAAACCCAGATCCTAACCATCATGCAACAATCCCTAGTTCCATCTCTGTTTCGTGACTGTGGATTCAATGTGATTACATGATCCTTCCACACCCTCTATGCCACGATGGACTGTGTCTCTTAAACTATAAGCCAAAATACTCCCATGTGCCCTTGGGTGGTCATGGCTACAAGAAGAGAAACATTGTATGTCAGTAATGGACTCATCATATAAATATAAGACAAATTTCAAACATAATAAAACTACAAGTATTTTGACTATAGACTCCATTCATGGAAATGTCTAGTGAATATTCTCTCATCACATTGATAGGCTATTATCAAAAGGAAAGTATACTGCGATGAACACCATTACTTGATGTTTGGTAGTTTGGATCACTCACTATAGCATATTATCAATATCTACATTCTATCTCTAACAAAACTTTTTTCATAGTCAGTAGACCTGAAAGAAATAAAGAGGCAGAAGCATTTTACAACTCTGAATATAATCATCAATATAAACTATCAGATTGTTCTAAGGCTAGTCTGTAAAAAGTTCAACCTAGAAGGGAAGAATAAAAGTCTTGACTAAAACAAACCACAGCAGAGGAGCAGCCTCAGCCTGAGAGACACAGGTACTACAGCACTCCCTCTGTGAAAGACAAAGAAGGGCATTGTACATGGTGGTTTATATATGCTTGGCCCAGGGAGTGGCACTATTAGGAGGTGTGGCCTTGAAGTAGGTGTATCACTGTAGGCATGAACTTTAAGACCCTCATCCTAGGTGCTTAAAAGCCACTCTTAGCTTCCTTCAGAACAAGAGGTGGAACTCTCAGCTCCTCCAAACCCCTGACTGCCTGGACACTGTATTGCTCCTGACTTGATGATATGAACTGAACCTCTGAACTTGTAAGTCAACCCCAATTAACTGTTGTTCTTTTTAAGAGTTGCCTTGGTCATAGGTGTCTGTTCATAGCAGTAAAACCCTAATTAAGACATGTTATGAAACACTTTTGCCCACAGATGACACTACTTGACATTCCAGATCTTTTTGCTAATCTAAAGAGAGCAGGAGTGAAAGAAACCAGGAAATGATTCCTAAGAGAATCAGTATAAGAGAGAGTTGTAGATAGTGTTAAGAAAAAGGATCTAGTGTTTCAAACAACCTAAAAGTAAGTGAAGGGTGAGGTATTTTATACTACAAGACAGAAAGGAGCCAAAACTCAGAGTGTGACTATGTTTGGATCTACAGTGAGAAGATCCCTACATTTGTAGCACAGAGAACATTTATATTCAGGGACAAAGTACATTATAAGACTTAGAGTCATCTATAGTGATGACATTGGGATAATATCAACAGCTTAACACTTAAGCTTGTAAAAAGTACCCTATCAAAAAATCAAAAATCAAAAATAAATATTTTAATATTTGGTATTAGCATATTTTTAGTTATTTAAATATCTGTGATAACTGTCTAGTGCTGTCCCCAGAGATTGAAAAGCATAGACAGCTATGTGTCAGTGAAACCAGTCTTAAAAGCGATGACAAAAAATAACAGACAGGAACCAGGTTCCTTGTTTCCAGTTTTCTTTTTATTGACTCTGTCCAGGATTTAGAATGGTACATTTGTAGTAAATTATTGTTATTCAGGGATAATTTCATGACTATTTTTCCCTAAAAGTTTGTGATGTACCCACAATATTTCTTAAATGGTGGCATTTACATCATAATAATATGAACGTCTGGGGAAGACATCTCCCTCTGCCTCCTATCCATGTCCTGTATTGAAAATATAATAGGGAACAAACTATGGGTGAAATCAACTAATGTGTAATTAGTATAAGTTCAAAAACCTTGGCGATTACATTTAAAGAAATTCTGTGTTTTCTATGGAACATTTATGAGTACTGTTCAGATAAGAGGTAATTAGCATTTCCAGGATTCCAGCAAAATGTAGGTGCAGGCAATAGAGAAAGAATGCCCTCAAGAATTGAGACACCTCAGGATAAACACTGTAGAGGTTGGCTATTGAAGCATTACTTCAGATTGCCACTTCTCTCTTAAACTCAATTTTGGGGTTACTTATTCCTGCCCTTCTATTATTACAGATGCACTCTGTATTCTGGATTCATCTTTGAGCTAAGCTTTCTAGCTCTGGCCTTGTCTTTAATCAGCTCAGTGTGCATCAATCATGAAGATCTCCTGCTTTCTGCTGTTTATCCTCTCTCTATTCTGCTTTCAGATCAACCCAGGTAAGTACTGAGACCTGCTGAACTCCTGACCAGAGCTGGGTACATTGGGTCATAAAACAGGTGAAAAATTAGTGTTGGATCTGAGGAGCAATCAATAGGACAGAATTCCAAGGCTCAAAAGCCTGAAGCCAACTGGCAACAGGGGCTTCAGCCTGAGTCCTAGGTATAGGCAATGAGCCTGGCCAGAACGAAGAGCTAGTAATAGATATTTCCAAGGTCTTTAACCTCCTTCTTCTCATTGTCATCTAGGAAATATTCTTTGTAGAAAGCATTCTTCTTTACTCCAAGGCAGGCATAGCTCACCAAGAGGAAAGATGTCTATCAGGAGACAGGCACCCACTCAACAACCTTTCACAGGACTATTTAACACATGACTGCAATACACTTGGCTAATGGGGAATATGAACTTGATGTTTTAGATTAGGTAACTTGGTGAGAGATGATGCATGTCTTGAAAGGCCGAGCTTAGGAAGCACAGACTTGAAATGAAAAGAACAAGGGCTCATGTTTCAATTTATTCCTCACAATATCCCTGTGAATAAAAAGGAATCATGATCACATGACCAATGTTCAGTAGGTCAAGGCCCAATAGATGTGAGTTGTGATATGGCTCTGTAGGAAACCTAGAGGTTTGGGTTTGGCACAATGCTGAAAGGATGGTACAGAGCATCATGAAATCTAAGAAAAAAAAACTTAAGAAGGCTTGGTGTGAGATCAAAAGGAAACACACACACATGCACACACACACACACAGAGAAACAGAGAGAGAGAGAGAGAGAGAGAGAGAGAGAGAGAGAGAGAGAGAGAGAGAGAGAGAGAGAGAGAGAGAAGAAACCTACAGGTTTTCAAACACTGCAGGGACAAAATGTAAAATAGTATTTTTGGAAATTGATGCATTTGGGGGAAATTACAGGCCAATAAGAGGTGAGCAAGAACTGAAAAGGTGATCCACTTGGCATTCTCTCTAGCAAATGTTTTGCCTCTCTCACTATACATATACTATAAAACTGTACAACATGGCTCTGGCAAAGACATTTTTAAATCTGCAAACTCTTTCTTCTTTTCCCTAAAGGCTAAACATGCATATCATTAAGACTAGATCCACTTTCTCCCTTGAAACTGAGGCAAAGAGGAAGACTTCAGGACACAGGACTCTGTGGCTCCAACTCCCACCTTTCCTACCTACTATGGGTCTCAACAAGCAATTTCCCCATGACCCAAATGGCCTCTCTTCTACCTTTCTGACATGGTTAGGCTGTTCTTTGGTTACAGGTATCTGACAGTAGAGGACTGGAAAGGAACAAAGAAGAAAGAAAATTTCAGGTCAATTGGTTTTGCATGAACTGATGGCTTATGCCAAGGAACTTTATTAAGAGGTATAGCATTAATGTGTGGTTTGCAGGAGGGAGAATCAGCAGAAAGCTATCATAAAGTAGAACAAAGTTAGCTGGAAGCTAATGGATCATTGTGGCACAAAGGGGATACAGAATATCTCAAGTCTGTCACAGACTAAACACACAGTGCCCTTGGCACTGATCAAATCTTTTGATTCTTTGAAGCCCCAGCCTCTAGTGCAGACTTTGCTTTGATCAAGAACATAGCTTTCCCTTTTATCAGGGTCTCTGACACTGACCCCTGAAATATTAACCAGGAATCTGCCTACAGTTGCATTCAGAGGCCATCTAGAGACCATATGCCAATTGTGTAAGACAATAGCGCTCCAACCTTCCATTGATCAGGCCAGGGTAGCTGGTTAGAAGGACAAGGTAAGACACAAATGTACATTGTGACCTCTTAACAAGAATTTCATTTCCAATTGACTAATATCAATGGCCTGTCTTTTATGCACAAATTTGAGATACATGGTTGGGAGTGGAAAGAAAACAGAATCAGGAGGAGAGACATGGCACTTTGAGACCCTCTGTATGAAATATCAATACTTATCCCAAGCTTCATAACAGTAAGACAGATCTATCCCTTGTGCTAAAAGTTGTAGGATTAAACCCTACAGAAAGACATCTGATGTCCAATGACCCATCACAAAATTTTCAAGAGACAACACACTTCCCAGGGGTTTGTTTGTTTGTTTGTTTGTTTGTTTGTTTGTTTTTTCAGAAAACTAGATTTTAAACTCAGCAAAATGCGACTTTGCTTTCATAGGATAATAGAAAAGCGTTCAGTCTGTCTGGGACTCAGTGTCTCTTTGCAAATAAGGGAAAAGAGAATGATTCTTAGAGAACAAAAGATGGGAAAAAATGGCTAGTTGTCCACCAGGGTAAAATGATCAGAATTAGAATGTGAAAAATGGCTGAGATCAACCCAGCCCCTTCCTTGATAAATCTGAAATGCTGCAGCCCAGGCAGGCTGAGTAGATACCAGCATCACTGCATAAGGAGCTTCAGAACACAGAACGTAGCTGAATTACTTCACACAGTGCCCATAGCTATATCTTTCTTGTGAATAACACAATTTAATAAAGGAAAAGGCAGAAGTTGATTCTTACAGAGCAGCAGGATGCAGTGCTCAGCCAGGCGTGTGCCTAGATGGAATGAGAATGAATATGGGACTGGGATAATACATCCTGGTCCAGGCTCTGTCTTTGTGGGCTTTCTGCTCTGTGAAAACAATGGATACGTTTGACATCTGTTAGATCAGGGAAACATGGAACGAACTGTGTTCTTGGGCTTTCCTTCTCTCTGAAACAATCCTATTGTATTAAACCTCTTCTGCTTAGCAATTGTCTCTGTTTCTATTTCTGATATGGATTTAATATTCTGAAAAAACAACAAATGTAGATAGTCTTTATCTCCCAGCTCAGTATATATATACACTGTGGCAGGGAAGCCAGGGCAATGGGAGCTGAAGTAGCTGGTCACATTGTATACACCTGATGGATATTGTTGCCTACTTGACACAATCTAGAGTGGTATGAAAGAGAATATCAGTGACAGATTGTCTAGATTATCTATAGGTGATTGTCTTTACTCCATTAACTGAGAAAGGAAGACAAGTCCATTTCCTGGTTTAGGGCCTGGATTGTAAAAGAGTGCAGAACTCAAACTAAGCACTGGAATGCAAGTCCCCCATCCCCCATCTCTCTATCTCTGTTTGTCTTACTCTGGTTGTATTTATCTCTCTGTCTTTCTACATCTGTTTGTCTGCCTGTCTGTATTTCTCTGTTTCTGCCTCTCTCAGTTTTTGCCCCTCTCTGTCTGTCTATCTGTATATGTGTGTGTGTGTGTGTGTGTGTGTGTGTGTGTGTGTGTGTATTCTTTTGATTGTGGTCATAACTACTAAATTATTCAATTATTCAATTATTCCTGCCACCTTGATCTCCTTGTAATGATGGACTGAAACTTCCAATTATGAACTAAGCCCTTTCTCTCCTAGGTCATTTTTGTCAGAACTTTTTGTCATAGCAACTGGAAAGGAAAATACCATAAGCCACTGTCCAAAATCAGAGAGCAATGAATTAGGACATGCTTCCTCTGTTTCTCCATTTTCTATGATCCATAATACCTGCCCAGGAAATAGTCCTAGCCATAGGTAAATGGGTTATTCCACACAAATTAACACAATCAAAACAATCTCCAACAGGCATAAAAGAAGCCCATCTCCCAAGTGACTCTAGATCCTGTCAATCTGAAAATATAAAACAAACATTAAAAATGATCAACAACAAAGAGGAAAAAAACTCTATGTACGTATACACATGCACATGCACATACACATACATATACATATCAGTACTTAGGTTAATGATGTCATTAAAAAAACAAACACAGCAAAGTTCATTCAAAACTTGATTTCTGTTAGCCTTCCTAGTACTAGAAAACCAGCTGCAAATATTTCACCAGGGAACATAGAATACATGAAGCATCCTCTCAAAATCATACCGACTTCTGACCCCTCCACAAAAGGAAACAAAACCTGGAGGTGATCATGTCTACAGAGTCTGATGGGGGATGATCATTGTAGAGGCCAGTGTTGGATTTAGAGCATTTCTCTTTCAACAACCATACACAATGGAAGTCAGAACCCCTAAAATGTAGAGAAAGGCTATGAGACAGAATTCAGGAAGATGGGTTTAGGGTGAGCAAGTGAGGGGCTTAGGCTGTGGTGCTTCTCTGAGAAAGTCCTGGGGTGGGAAAGCAGAGTGTCACTCTACTTCCTCCCACCACCTTAGCACCACTGTCCCACTGAAGAGTTTGTGGTGATGAGAAGCTTCTACAGCCAGAGATGGTGCTCCATCCTTTACTCCTAGTATCAAAGAGGATGAGGAAAGAGCATCTCTGTGATTCAGAGCCAGCCTGAGCTAAATAAAGGATTCCAAGCCAGTAAGGACTATAGAGTGAGACCCTGTCTCAAAATGAATAGAAAAAAACGTATTCTCTATTTGACCTTTCTAAAGTAGTAACCATGGTTATATGGCAATGGGGATCTCTCTGGTTAGTGAGTTCAGAAAAATCTAGTTTTTATTAGGGGATCTAAAACTCAATTTTTCTTTAAATTAATGTAGAACTCTTGTGCCTTCCCCAAACAGTCTAAAATCAATGCAGCTACAACCAAGAGATAGAAGGGTTTCTTTCTCCTTTTCTTGCAGTTGCTGTCCATGACACAAGAGTATGTTTTAAGAATAAAGACATGTGTCTCATCATGCGTTGCCCATTCTATTATAAAGTAGTTGGCACCTGTTATAAAGGAAAAGGCAAGTGTTGTCACAAACAGGATTGATGTATCAGAATTCGCAAAGAAGAATCCACAACCATTGCTGTGATAAAGAAAAACACACTGAGGTATTACTTTCTCATACTAAAATGAGCTGTCTATACCTCTATAATGAGTTAAGAAAATGTGGGTTATTTAAAGGAACCTATGGTGAAAAAAAGACCAGTCTAAAATCCATGTCTGGTCAAATAGAAATAATGCCATGTAATAAACAAATATGATTCCATTTGATTTTTTTCAAGAAATGAACTAATGAGGACCACTTTACTCCAATTCATCTCAAGCAGCAAGAGGACAGAGCAGCAGCTTAGAGCCACTTCTTACTAAATTACCTTATTCAGTTAGGGCTTGTTCATTTCAAACCATCACAACCACCCTGCCAACTCCTTCTATTTGTAGATTCCAGACAGCCACAAGGTACCTGCCCCCTTTAGTTCCAATTATAATCATTGTATTTGTGTTTCTGAATCCAGTGGTCACTATGGGACCAACAAAAAGACTACAGCATCACTCTACAGAGATACTGATAGCTTCATAGGTTTAATCTACTAACTTGTCTCTCATATGAAAATGAAAGACTTTAATACATAACAGGCTTCCAGAGACATTAAAAGATAAAAGAGTAATTCTGTGTGCTAAGGTGAAGAGGAAAACAGATACTTTTAAAACAGTGACTACTTCTTAACTAGTGAAAATGCCGTGATTTGGATGTCCATCCTAATAACTACACAAAGAGTTTGAGTCCTTTCTACATCACTGAGATACAACATTAAAGGTAAAAATATCCACTAGCTAAAACTACAATACTAAATCTGACTTGATCTAATTTTTCAGGGAAGGTCTCTTACAACCTTAAAATTCATTCTGACACATGATATATAAATTAGCTTCTATGAATCAGGCAGAACAGTGTTTTGGAAGACAGTGCACATCTTCATAAGTAACATGGTGCAATTCATCTCGATGCACTAGTTAGACGTCAAGGCCTTTATGTATACTGAAGTATGGAGGAGCTAGGGAATTCCTAAGAAAACCTAGAAGGACTTTACCTAAAAGTGCCCATCACCATTTCCTTAGCCAAAGAAAGGTAGATTTCCTTAGAAGTGTTTAGATGTTGATTCCAGAGGCTTAAGTAAAGTGCAAATTTCTGGTTTCTTTGGACACTCAGTTATGTCATATGATGCTTTGCTGGGACTGAAAGGTGAAAGAATATATTCCTGAAACAAGACATAGGAAAGAGAGATTTGCTCTAGCAGATATAGGTGAGAGGATGTTTCACAAGAGCAGATATAAGAGAGGACACATGATATTTAGAAAGAATATAAATATGACACCATGGACATTAGGAGGAGGCTCTGGGATGCCACACCAACCCCAGTACAATCTGTGTGACAATTTTCACAGACTGAAACATTAGACTTCAAAATAAGAAGGTCTCCTGGAACCTGTTGTAGAACTCTCAGTCAAAACAAACATATTAAGCCGTAGTCCTCATGGCAATTTTTCTGTTTTGCTTTCTTTCATTTCTTTTTTTTTTTGAGTTTATATATATTAACTTTAATATTCTACAAAACAAATAAAATTACTGTGCCATTCTTATTTCTTTTTTATTCGATATAATTTATTTACATTTCAAATGATTTCCCCTTTTCTAGTCCCCCACTCCCCGAAAGTCCCTTATGTCCCCTTCTCTTTCCCTGTCCTCCCACCCACCCCTTCCCACTTCCCTGTTCTGGTTTTGCCGAATACTGTTTCACTGAGTCTCTCCAGAA